>NC_037689.1:64900670-65218713 GCF_003255815.1 Theropithecus gelada
CAGTATGGCCATTTTCACGATATTGATTCTTCCTATCCATGAGCATGGTATGTTCTTCCATTTGTTTGTGTCCTCTTTTATTTCACTGAGCAGTGGTTTGTAGTTCTCCTTGAAGAGGTCCTTTACATCCCTTGTAAGTTGGATTCCTAGATATTTTATTCTCTTTGAAGCAATTGTGAATGGAAGTTCATTCCTGATTTGGCTCTCTGTTTGTCTGTTACTGGTGTATAAGAATGCTTGTGATTTTTGCACATTAATTTTGTATCCTGAGACTTTGCTGAAGTTGCTTATCAGCTTAAGGAGATTTTGGGCTGAGACAATGGGTTTTTCTAAATATACAATCATGTCATCTGCAAAGAGGGACAATTTGAATTCTTCTTTTCCTAACTGAATACCCTTGATTTCTTTCTCTTGCCTGATTGCCCTAGCCAGAACTTCCAACACTATGTTGAATAGGAGTGGTGAGAGAGGGCATCCCTGTCTTGTGCCAGTTTTCAAAGGGAATTTTTCCAGTTTTTGCCCATTCAGTATGATATTGGCTGTGGGTTTGTCATAAATAGCTCTTATTATTTTGAGGTACGTTCCATCAATACCGAATTTGTTGAGCATTTTTAGCATGAAGGGCTGTTGAATTTTGTCAAAAGCCTTTTCTGCATCTATTGAGATAATCATGTGGTTCTTGTCTTTGGTTCTGTTTATATGCTGGATTATGTTTATTGATTTGCGAATGTTGAACCAGCCTTGCATCCCAGGGATGAAGCCCACTTGATCATGGTGGATAAGCTTTTTGATATGCTGCTGAATCCGGTTTGCCAGTATTTTATTGAGGATTTTTGCATCG
Source organism: Theropithecus gelada (assembly GCF_003255815.1). Lineage (NCBI taxonomy): Eukaryota > Metazoa > Chordata > Mammalia > Primates > Cercopithecidae > Theropithecus > Theropithecus gelada. The sequence continues at coordinate 64,901,512 of NC_037689.1, forward strand.
ATGTTCATCAGGGATATTGGTCTAAAATTCTCTTTTTTTGTTGTGTCTCTGCCAGGCTTTGGTATCAGGATGATGTTGGCCTCATAAAATGAGTTAGGGAGGATTCCCTCTTTTTCTATTGATTGGAATAGTTTCAGAAGGAATGGTACCAACTCCTCCTTGTACCTCTGGTAGAATTCAGCTGTGAGTCCATCTGGTCCTGGACTTTTTTTGGTTGGTAGGCTATTAATTATTGCCTCAATTTCAGAGCCTGCTATTGGTCTATTCAGGGATTCAACTTCTTCCTGGTTTAGTCTTGGAAGAGTGTACGTGTCCAGGAAATTATCCATTTCTTCTAGATTTTCTAGTTTATTTGTGTAGAGGTGTTTATAGTATTCTCTGATGGTAGTTTGTATTTCTGTGGGGTCGGTGGTGATATCCCCTTTATCATTTTTTATTGCGTCTATTTGATTCTTCTCTCTTTTCTTCTTTATTAGTCTTGCTAGCAGTCTGTCAATTTTGTTGATCTTTTCAAAAAACCAACTCCTGGATTCATTGATTTTTTGGAGCGTTTTTTGTGTCTCTATCTCCTTCAGTTCTGCTCTGATCTTAGTTATTTCTTGCCTTTTGCTAGCTTTCGAATGTGTTTGCTCTTGCTTCTCTAGTTCTTTTAATTGTGATGTTAGAGTGTCAATTTTTGATCTTTCCTGCTTTCTCTTGTGGGCATTTAGTGCTATAAATTTCCCTCTACACACTGCTTTAAATGTGTCCCCAAGATTCTGGTATATTGTATCTTTGTTCTCATTGGTTTCAAAGAACATCTTTATTTCTGCCTTCATTTCGTTATGTACCCAGTAGTCATTCAGGAGCAGGTTGTTCAGTTTCCATGTAGTTGAGCAGTTTTGATTGAGTTTCTTAGTCCTGAGTTCTAGTTTGATTGCACTGTGGTCTGAGAGACAGTTTGTTATAATTTCTGTTCTTGTACATTTGCTGAGGAGTGCTTTACTTCCAATTATGTGGTCAATTTTGGACTAAGTGCGATGTGGTGCTGAGAAGAATGTATATTCTGTTGATTAGGGGTGGAGAGTTCTATAGATGTCTATTAGGTCTGCTTGCTGCAGAGATGAGTTCAATTCCTGGATATCCTTGTTAACTTTCTGTCTCGTCGATCTGTCTAATGTTGACAGTGGAGTGTTGAAGTCTCCCATTATTATTGTATGGGAGTCTAAGTCTCTTTGTAAGTCTCTAAGGACTTGCTTTATGAATCTGGGTGCTCCTGTATTGGGTGCTCCTGTATTGGGTGCATATATATTTAGGATAGTTAGTTCTTCCTGTTGAATTGATCCCTTTACCATTATGTAATGGCCTTCTTTGTCTCTTTTGATCTTTGATGGTTTAAAGTCTGTTTTATCAGAGACTAGTATTGCAACCTCTGCCTTTTTGTGTTCTCCATTTGCTTGGTAAATCTTCCTCCATCCCTTTATGTTGAGCCTATGTATGTCTCTGCGTGTGAGATGGGTCTCCTGAATACAGCAGACTGATGGGTCTTGACTCTTTGTCCAGTTTGCCAGTCTGTGTCTTTTCATTGGAGCATTTAGTCCATTTACATTTAAGGTTAAGACTGTTATGTGTGAACTTGATCCCGCCATTATGATATTAACTGGTTATTTTGCTCGTTAGTTGATGCAGTTTCTTCCTAGCCTCGATGGTCTTTACATTTTGGCTTGCTTTTGCAATGGCTGGTACCAGTTGTTCCTTTCCATATTTAGTGCTTCCTTCAGGGTCTCTTGTAAGGCAGGCCTAGTGGTGACAAAATCTCTAAGCATTTGCTTATCTGTAAAGGATTTTATTTCTCCTTCACTTATGAAACTTAGTTTGGCTGGATATGAAATTCTGGGTTTAAAATTCTTTTCTTTAAGAATGTTGAATATTGGCCCCCACTCTTCTGGCTTGTAGAGTTTCTGCCGAGAGATCTGCTGTGAGTCTGATGGGCTTCCCTTTGTGGGTAACCCGACCTTTCTCTCTGGCTGCCCTTAAGATTTTTTTCCTTCATTTCAACTTTGGTGAATCTGGCAATTATGTGTCTTGGAGTTGCTCTTCTCGAGGAGTATCTTTGTGGCGTTCTCTGTATTTCCTGGATTTGAATGTTGGCCTGCCCTACTAGGTTGGGGAAGTTCTCCTGGATGATATCCTGAAGAGTGTTTTCCAACTTGGTTCCATTTTCCCCCTCACTTTCAGGCACCCCAATCAGTTGTAGATTTGGTCTTTTTACAGAATCCCATACTTCTTGCAGGCTTTGTTCATTTCTTTTTCTTCTTTTTTCTTATGGTTTCTCTTCTTGCTTCATTTCATTCATTTGATCCTCAATCGCTGATACTCTTTCTTCCAGTTGATCGAGTCAGTTACTGAAGCTTGTGCATTTGTCACGTATTTCTCGTATCATGGTTTTCATCTCTTTCATTTCGTTTATGACCTTCTCTGCATTAATTACTCTAGCTATCAATTCTTCCACTTTTTTTTCAAGATTTTTAGTTTCTTTGCGCTGAGAACGTAATTCTTCCTTTAGTTCTGAGAAGTTTGATGGACTGAAGCCTTCTTCTCTCATCTCGTCAAAGTCATTCTCCATCAAGCTTTGATCCGTTGCTGGCGATGAGCTGCGCTCCTTTGCCGGGGGAGATGTGCTCTGATTTTTTGAATTTCCAGCTTTTCTGCCCTGCTTTTTCCCCATCTTTGTGGTTTTATCTGCCTCTGGTCTTTGATGATGGTGACGTACTGATGGGGTTTTGGTGTAGGTGTCCTTCCTGTTTGTTAGTTTCCCTTCTAACAGTCAGGACCCTCAGCTGTAGGTCTGTTGGAGATTGCTTGAGGTCCACTCCAGACCCTGTTTGCCTGGGTGTCAGCAGCAGAGGCTACAGAAGATAGAATATTGCTGAACAGCGAGTTTAGCTGTCTGATTCTTGCTTTGGAAGCTTCCTCTCTGGGGTGTACTCCAGCCTGTGAGGTGTGGGGTGTCAGACTGCCCCTAGTGGGGGATGTCTCCCAGTTAGGCTACACAGGGGTCAGGGACCCACTTGAGCAGGCAGTCTGTCCATTCTCAGATCTCAACCTCCGTGTTGGGAGATCCACTGCTCTCTTCAAAGCTGTCAGACAGAGTCGTTTGCGTCTGCAGAGGTTTCTGCTGCTTTTGCTGTTGTTTAGTTGTGCCCTGTCCCCAGAAGTGGAGTCTACAGAGACAGGCAGGTTTCCTTGAGCTGCTGTGAGCTCCACCCAGTTCGAGCTTCCCAGCGGCTTTGTTTACCTACTTAAGCCTCAGCAATGGTGGGCGCCCCTCCACCAGCCTCGCTGCTGCCTTGTGGTTAGATCACAGACTGCTGTGCTAGCAATGAGGGAGGCTCTGTGGGCCTGGGACCCTCCCGGCCAGGTGTGGGATACAATCTCCTGGTGTGCCCGTTTGCTTAAAGTGCAGTATTGGGGTGGGAGTTACCCGATTTTCCAGGTGTTGTGTGTCTCAGTTCCCCTGGCTAGGAAAAGGGATTCCCTTCCCCCTTGCACTTCCCAGGTGATGCGATGCCTCGCCCTGCTTCAGCTCTCTCTGGTCGGGCTGCAGCAGCTGACCAGCACCGATTGTCCGGCACTCCCTAGTGAGATAAACCCAGTACCTCAGTTGAAAATGCAGAAATCACCGGTCTTCTGTGTCGCTCGTGCTGGGAGTTGGAGACTGGAGCTGTTCCTATTCGGCCATCATGCTCCGCCCCCCGAAATTTTAATTTCAATGTTTTAATTTACTGATCAGTAAAATATCAGTAACAATAGTGTATATAACTAATTGAGTTACTGGGAGAAATCAAGTATCATATTACATGGCAGGTGTTTAGTATTTTAATACATGCAAACTAGCTTGATTATGTAAAGTTAAATAGGTTTATTTACTGTAGGACATATCGGGGCTTGAATATGCTGAAGCATATCCTTAGGAGAAGAAAAAAAAGGAGTGGAAGAAAGAAAGGAAAGAAAGAAAGAAGAAGGGAAGAAAGGAAGGAAGGAAGGAAGAAAGAAAGAAACAAAGAAAGAAAGAGAAAGAAAGAAGAAAAAGAATGAAAGAAGAAAATGAAAGAAAAAGAGAGAAAGAAAGAGAAAAGAAGGAAGGAAGGAGAAAGAAAGAAAGAATAAAGAAAGAAAGAGAGAAAGAGAAAGAAAAAGAAAGGAAAAAAGGAAGGAGAGAAGAAAGAAAGAAAGAAAGAAAGAGAAAAAGAAAAAAGAAAGAAAGACCTTTTTGTTACATAATAATAGCTACAAGAAGAATTTGTACAAAATAATGGCATAGCAATGGTAGTGGGAAAGATTGAACTAGACACAATTACTAAGGGAGTTTATTATAAGTAATTATAAAGGAAAAACAAAGCTAATTAAAATTCAAACAACTTTTAATTACTATCATGTGAAGACAATTCTGAATGACGTCTACAATAAACAACACTTCCAGAGAAAAGCATTTGTTAGTCAAAATGCTAAACAATTGCTGCTGCTTAAGTTGAATTTTAAGTACATATCTATGTATCTTCATCTACCTATATACGTATCTCTCTGTAAAATCAGCCTGTTTGTATCACTTATACCTTCATAAACATTGTATTCTACGTGGAAGTTAACTCAGAGGTCTAGTCATATAGGTGGTCCTAGCATGTGTAAACTCTAATAGACTTGTTTCTATGTAGTAAAAGAAAAACTTCAGCCAGATTAAATTTAAAAGAGTTTAATTGAGCAATAAATGATTCGCTAATCGAGCGGCCTCCAGAATCATAGCAGATTCACAGAGACTCCAGGGGTGCCTCGTGGTCAGAACAAATTTATAGACAAAAAGGTAAAGTGACATACAGGAATCGGAAGTGAGGTACAGAAACAGTGAGATTGGTTACAACTCAGCATTTGCCTTATTTGAATGCAGTTTGAACATTCAACAGTTTATGAGTGAATGAAGTATGGCTACTGGGATTGGCCAACACTCAGCTATTGTTACAGGTACATACTACTAAGTTAGGTTTTCAATTTTATCTGACTATTAAGCTAGGTTACAGTTCATCCACAAGAATTCAAATATAGAAGTACAGAGTTCTTTTCAGGCCATATTAATTTACTTGAATATATGTGATGTCATATATTCCTGTAATTAATCAGTAGATTTTAAATTATAATGTTCAATTTTGTCATTCTATGGAACCACTCGGAGTTTACATTTTTCTTTAAAATTTAAAGAGTGAAAATTTCACTACCAGTATCTATTTGTATTTCAAAAACTACATGGATATAATAAAAGAGTAATAATGTGTTACTTTGGTTATTTTGGGGGCCATATTCTTTCTTTATTTTTGACTGGTAATTCATCTCATGATTAATTAAAATAATTTTATTAAATAGAAGTGGGAGCTGATAAAACAGGACCTACTCCAGATATCAAATATTCTAGATAGGTATGCCACTGCCCACATTAGCAGTTTAGGAAATGATTAATTACTATATAAAATGCATTATGACCTATTAAAAATGTATAAAGACAGAAAATAGAAAACCTGAGTTCTACTGAGGAATACATTCACATAATTATTTTATATTAAACATACCAAGTGTCATTACTGGTGTTAAAATATGAATATCTAGAAAATAAACAATAAACCATTCCTATAAAAAAGAAGGCAATTTCATCAAAGCCACAGTAATTCATCTGTAAAGATTGGTCTGTGGCTTAATAAAGACATAAAAACAAAAAGAGAGAAAAGGAGTTTTATCAAATGTAATTTTTTTAAAGTTTCAAAAACATTGAAGACAATGAGAGAAAAGATAAAGGTCAGCATGAGGAAAACATAAAGCATTTAAAAGTTAGGTTTAGAGAGCATAGATGAAAACATATAAGGAGTAGCTTCTGTGCTTGTGATATGTCATTTTATATTAAAGATGTTATATTGTATACTCAAAATGAGATTGGAAAACCCACATTTCAAAAACTCATTAATAAATTTAACAGAAAGAAAAATATAACACATAACAATTAATTGGTACATAAATAAATTTTTGAAAAAATTTTCTACTGTGATCTGACGAAGATTTCAAAACAATAATTTTAAAATAAATACAATTGTTCTAATTCTCAGAAATAATGTTTTCAACTTTTCTCCATTCAGTATTATGTTGGCTGTGGGTTTCTCATAGATGGCATTTATTAAATTTAGCTATGTCTCTCGTATGCCAATTTCACTGAGTACATTAGTCATAAAGGGATGCTGACTTCTGTCAAACGCTTTCACTGCATCTATTGAGATGATCATGTGATTTTTGTTTTTAATTCTGTTTATGCAGTGTATCACATTTTTTGAATTGCATGTGTTAAACCCTCCCTGCATCCCTGGTATAAAACTCCCTTGATCATGGTGAATTGTCTTTTTGTTATGTTTTGGGATTTGGTTAGCTATTATTTTGTTAAAGATTTTAGCATCTGTGTTCATCAAGGATATCGGTCTGTAGTTTTCTTTTTTGGTTATTTCCTTTCCTGGTTTTGGTACCTTGGTGATTCTGGTGTCATAGAATGATCTAGGGAGGGTACCTTCTTTCTCTGTCTTGTGGAATACTGCCAATAGGATTGGTAGCAATTTTACTTTGACTATGTGGTAGACAAAACTCCTCTTGAACATGGTACTGGAAGTCCTAGACAGAGCAATCAGACAAGAGAAAGAAATAAAGGGCATCCAAACCAGTAAAGAGGAAGTCAAACTGTCACTGTTTGCTGATGATATGATTGTTTACCTAGAAAATTCTAAAGATTCCTTCAGAAACTCCTAGAACTGATAAAAGAATTCAGCAAAGTTTCCAGATACAAAATTAATGTACACAATCTAGTAGCTCTTCTATATACCAACAGTGACCAGGCTGACAACCAAATCAATTTCTCAATCCCTTTTATCATAGCTGCAAAAAAAAAAAAAAAAAGAAAGAAAGAAAGAAAAGAAAGGAATATACCTAACCAAGCAAGTGAAAGAAGACCTCTACAAAGAAAACTACAAAACACTGCTGAAAGAAATCACAGATGACACAAACAAATAGAAACATATCTCATGCTCATTGATGGGTGGAATCAATATTGTGAAAATGGCCATATTGCCAAAAGCAATCTACAAATTCAATGCAATTCCCATCAAAATATCACCATCATTCTTCACAGATTTAGAAATAAAACAATCCTGAAGTTCATATGCAACTAAAAAAGAGCCTTCATAGACAAAACAAGACTAAGCAGAAAGAACAAATCTGAACGCATTACATTACCCGATTTCAAACTATACTACAATGCCATAGTCACCAAAACAGCATGGTACAGGTATAAAAATGGGCACATAGACTAATGGAAAAGAATAGATAATCCAGAAATAAACCCAAATACTTACAGCGAACCAATCTTTGACAAAGCAAACAAAAACATAAAATGGGGAAAAGATGCCCTATTCAACCAATGGTGCTGGGATAATTGAAAAGACACATGTAGGAAAATGAAACTGTATTCTCATCTCTCACTTTATACAAAAATCAACTCAAGATGAATCAAGAACTTAAATCTAAGACTTGATACTATAAAAATTCTAGAAGGTAACGTTGGAAGAACCCTTCTAGACATTGGCTTAGGCAAGGATTTCAAGACCAATAACCCAAAAGCAAATGTAATAAAACAACAATACATAGCTTGGACTTAATTAAACTGAAGACCTTTTGCATGGCAAAAGGAACAGTCAGCAGAGTAAACAGACAACCCACAGAGTGGAAGAAAATCTACACAATATATACATGTGACAAAGACCTAATATCCAGACTCTACAATGAACTCAAACAAATTAGCAAGAAAAAAAGAAAAAAAAAATCCCATCAAAAAGTGGGCTAAGGATATGAATTGTCAGTTCTCAAAAGATATACAAATGGTAAACAAACATATGATAAAATGCTCAATATCACTAATAATCAGGAAAATGCAAATCAAAACACAATGTGATACCACCTTACTCCTGCAAGAATGGCCATAACCAAAGAATAAAAAAAAAACATTATAGATGTTGGTGTGAAATTAGTGAACAGGGTACCCTTCACACTGCTGGTGGGAATGTAAACTAGTTCAACCACTTTGTAAAACAGTGTGGAGATTCCTTAGAAAACTAAAAGTAGAACTACTATTTGATACAGCAATTCCACTATTGTGTATCTACCCAAAGGAAAAAGAAGTAATTTTATGAAAAAATATACTTGCACCAGCATGTTTATAGCAGCATAATTTGCAATTGCAAAAATGTGGAACCAGCCCAAATGCCTATCAATCACTGAATGGATAAAGAAATTGTGATATATATATATATTTGAATACTATTCAGCCATAAAGAGGAATGAATTAATGGCATTCACAGCAACCTAGATGAGATTGGAGACTATTATCATAAGTGAAGTAACTCAGGAATGGAAAAACAAACATTTTATGTTCTCACTTATAAGGGGGAGTTAAGCTGTGAGGACGCAAAGGCATAAGAAAGACGCGATGGACTTTGGAGACTTGAGGAAAAGGGTGGGAAGTGGGTGAGGGACAAAAGACTACAAATTGAGTGCAGTGTATACTGATCGGGTGATGGGTGCACTAAAATCTCACAAATCACCACTAAAAAACTTATTCACGTAACCAAACATCACTTTATGTTTCGTATTTCCACCAACATTCTGTACACATTTATTGATAAATTTTCTTTTTTTTTTTCTTTTTTTCTTTTTTGTTGGTTGTTTATTTATTTATTTATTTTGAGATGGAGTCTCACTCTGTTGCCCAGGATGGAGTGCAGTGACACCATCTCAGCTCACTGCAATCTCCACCTCCTGGATTCAAGTGATTCTCCTGACAGCCTCCTGAGTAGCTGGGATTATAAGCACATGACATTATGCCCCGCTAAATCATGTATTTTTAGTAGAGATTGGGTTTCACTGTGTTGGTCAGGCTGCCATCAATCTCCTGACATCAGGTGATCTGTCCACCTGCACCTCCCAAAGTGCTGTGATTACAGGTGTCAGCCACCAGGCCAGCCTACTGATAAATTTTCTAAGAAGAAGCAGCTTTGTTTACAACTCCTTTTTTTCTAACCCTTCACCAGAATCACTTTTAAAAGTTTCCTCACTGAAATCTTAACATTTTCTAGAATGCACCATAAAACTCTTTCAGCCTCTACTTATTTCCTTCAATATTAAACATTTACAATTTGGTATATAATATGTACATTGACATTTATAATTTTGAAATATATCATAGGTTGAGAACAGTATGTAAAATATACATATACAGTATAATAAAGAGTTTTAAAATGAAAATCTGCATGATCACTACATAGGTCAAGAAATGGAACATTTCCAGCACCACAGAAGACATGTGACTCTCTTCCTAGTTATAGCACATTTCCCCCACACAGATATCAACTACCTGCCATGACCTCTAAAAAATGGTGACATTTCTGGTAACAATTTCCTTGGTTTTCTTTGTATATTTTTGCCGATTGATGGAGCCCTTAAAAGCATAGTTTTACCTGTTTTTGAAATACATATCAATGCAATTTAATGGTTTTCCATTTGCCCTCCAAAAAGTGGTTTTTTTTATATATATACCTGCTTCTTTCCATGAATATTGTTTGCATCATATATTCATATTATTGCTTGAAACTAGCTTATTTACTCTCATTCATAAAAATTACAATTGACAAAAATTTGAATTTTGGGAGACAGGATTGAAATGTACCATCAGATCTCGTGAGAGTCATTCACTGTCACGAGAACAGCACCAAAACAACTTTATATAGTCTATTATTTGTGAACATTCATATTACTCCCCAAGTTTAGGTAATGTGAATGATGCTTCTGTGAACATTCTTATCGATGAATCCTGGTAAACATGTGTAGTTATTTCTTTAGGACTATGTACCTAAGAGTGGAATTGATAGGCTAGGCTTTAGGAACATATAGAATTTACTAGATAATTCTAAATCTTTTTGAAATTGTTATACCAATTCACACGCTCACCAGCAATGCTTCAATGTTCTCCCCATCCATTCTAACAGTGTTGGTCAACTATTGGATCTGTAGTGGGCATATATTAAGTTTTCTTATTAATTCTCTCAAGAGAAGTTATATATGTTAAACATGAAATGATAGGCTTTGGTGCACTAAAAAGTTAATCTTGAAATCTCAGTGGTTTAATACAATAAAAGTTTATTTTTCATCCACATTACATATTCACCGCAGGTCAGTGAGTGGCTGTTCCACAGTGTTATTCATGGACCCAGCCTGAAAAATAATCTACCACCTTGTAACAGTGCCATCTGTATTATATAGCTTCTGAGGTTGTCACTGAAGGGAAATAAAGGAATGCATGCAGCATACCAGCTTTAAATGGCCTTGGCCTAGATGTGATTAACAATATGACTAGAAATAACAATTGCCCTCACTTTACTGAAAAGAAAGTTGAGAAATGTAGAACTTTATGCATTATTTACTGAGCACCAACTGATGCTGCCACGTGTAAGATTATTGCATAAGTTTCACTTTAAAAATTCATAGATTCCAGCCAGGTGCGGTGGCTCATGTCTGTAAACCCAGCCCTCTGGAAGGCCGAGGCAGGCAGATAACCTGAGGTCAGGAGTTCAAGACCAGCCTGGCTAATGTGGTAAGACTCCATCTCTACTAAAAATACAAAAATTAGTCAAGCATGGTGGCATGCGCCTGTAGTCCCAACTACTCGGGAGAATGAGGCAGGGGAATCTCTTGAATCTGGGAGGCGTACACAATTTCTGTTTTGTTTGTATTATTATTATAAAAATACACATTTGTCTCCTGTTATGAAAATAATTTTATTTTTACATTGCTTCAGTTTGTCATCATAAGTAAGTATACATGATTGTATTAGTCTGTTTTCATTCTGCTGATAAAGATAGCCCCAAGACTATGAAGAAAAAGAGGTTTAATGAACTTACAGTTTCACACGGTTAGGGAGGCCTCACAATCATGGTAGAAGGTATGGAGGAGCAAGGCACATCTTCCGTGGATGGTGGCAGACAAAGTGATAGCTTGTGCAGGGAAACTCCAATTTTTAAAACCATCAGATCTCGTAAGACTCATTCACTATCATGAGAACAGCACAAGAAAGACGTGCCCCCATGATTCAGTCACTCCTGCACCAGATTCCTCCCACGAATGTGGAAACTGTGGGAGTTACAATTCAAGAAGAGATTTGGGTCAGGCACAGCCTAACCATATGATTGTAGGGACTGAAACTGCCTCTGTGAAAATTATAACTGAGGAAATTATGACAGTGAAAGAGATCAGATCTAACCAAATCTCTCTTGCTTCTAACCTTTAAGCTGTCCTTTTTCATTCTTGGGTGTAGGCTGAACTAACTTTCAGAATAAATTGAGTTAATGGTTTGACTCTGAAACAAAATTGTTAATAGCCTTTTCCCAAGACGACCCCCTTTTTGCCTGGGGATCATCTGCCTTTGAGGGAATAACAAAGTAGCTTAAAAAAGCTACAAAATTAGAAATTACAGTTTAGGGGTCATGCAGCCTCTGGCTCCAACAATCTGGACCTTCCCAAATTGCTCCTAGGGATATCATCACTACTGTAAAACCTAAGATGAGTGCATGAGATATTTTGCAGGCCCTCCACTCCATGGATCAGTTGACAGCACCCAGACTGGTAATATAGCTCAACTGGTTCTGGCATCCCATCCAGGAACAGGAGACAGCAAGAAAACTTCACTTCAATCCCCTATGATTCCATCTCCAACCTGACCAATCAGCATGCCCTACTTTCCAGCCAAATTATCTTTAAAACCTTTGATCCTCGAATTTTAGGGAAGACTGACTTGAGTAATAATAAAACTCTGGTCTCCAGCACACCCAGCTCTGCATGAATTACGCCCTCTCCATTGCAATTTTCTTGTCTTGACAAATTGATTCTGTCTAGGTAGCGGAAAAGGAAAACCAATTGGTCAGTTACAGTATTTCTTAGTAAACTTGACAGAATATCAAGATAACACGAATATTATTATTATTTAAGCAGTGGGGTAAATAGATGTCCCCATTTTTTCTAGCTGAAACAGACTCTATGGTAGGGAAGTTTCAATTATTATCTTATAAAGTGGCTATAGAATGATTTCATAGGTATCTACATTGCAAATTTAAAATTATATTTATATTTAATTTTCACCCCACAGGAAATTTAAAGGTATAATTAATCCAGGACATACACTAAAATCAACAATCTATTGCAGACAAAATTTCAATTACCAACAGTGAATAATGCATACAGGGCTTTTACATGATAGGTCACTTATTCTTTTAAGCACTTTAATTATTAGAACTCATTAGCACATTATGACCAAAGTCTTTTTAACATGTATAGATTGCAATAAAAATCAGTTAAAGAACTAAAATTTGACATATTGATTTTCTCCTGCTTCATTCGAAAACTAATTTAAATATGTATTTTACTTTCAAAGTTAGTTATTATATCATATTTCTCTGTCAAAATCCTTTTACAGTCTGTGTCTTGGTGGTAACCATAATGTGAATCAGAAATTCATCATGATCTTTTGAACTGGCCTAGAGCTCTAACCTAATCTAATTGATTTAATTTAATGCTCTCAAATTTGAAGACTCAGATAAAGCAATATATGTAATATGACTATCAATACTACTCTGAAATGTGTAAGTATCCTAAAATACTTTGTCTCCACTCCTTCCATAAGAACTATAATTTACTTGGAGCTTACTATTTGACAAAAAATTTGAATACATTATTTTTACAATAACTGTATAAAAAAGAAAATAATATTATTTCCAGAGCATGAGATAAATTGTCTTACCCAAGTTTGCACAATTAGTAAATTACAGAGCCAGGATTTGAATATGTTTCTGTCTGGTCCCTAACTCTATCCCTTTCCCACTCTACCACAACTCATTTAGTAAAATACAATTTCCTTATTTAACTGTTCGTTTTTCCTTTGTCATTTAGATTGATCCAGTTTACTGAGAAACCTAAAGAACATTGTCAGCTGGACTGGCTGTGGCTTTCCTAGGGCTTTACTAGGCAAGGGCTGCATTTGGTTAAGTAGGAAGAATCCCTTAATATGAGAATAAAAGAGGGAAAAAATCAAGCAAAAATTTATCCTTGTTAAAACTCAAACAGTAGAAAATAGTAAAGAAATTGCTTCAATTTCAGAATCAGAATAATAGTAAATCTGAAAATAAGAAATTACTATCATTCATTTATAATATTAAAATTAGTCTTAAGATAATGCTTTTTCCTTTAAAATACATTGCAAGTTTTTATCCTAATGTTTAGCATCAACAGTTTGTTGTTCTAAATTTTTCAACAAAAATTTTTCCACAATATTATGCCCTACTAGAAATATAAGGAGATCTGAGTTTGACTTCAAACTAGAATATTCATTGATGTAGTTGGTCAAAGGAAATGTAATGAGCAGTAAAGTTTTTGTAGATATGAAAGGAGCTATCTCAGCTAAACACAGTAATTACAGCCAACATCATTGATGCTTTTTAGACAATAAAGAAACTTTAAAATTATACCATTTTATTAGGCATATGCTATGAGTTCTAATACTTGTACATTTCAAGGTTTTAACAGAGGGAAATGCAGTGTGGATACTTAATAGCAGACAATAGTACCATCCTGTAGATGTATTATCCTTATAGGTAAAGAGTTGTCAAAAGAATTGTGACCTCTGCTTAATATATCAGAGGTGAGAGAGTGCAATTTAACTTCTCTCCTTGGAGAAAGCACATTTCTCTTTTTTTATTCCTCCAAAGTATTCATATTCTTTCTTAATCATGTCCACACATTAGTCTGTATTTCACAGAGATTAAGATAACATATTGTGCAACTAAGAGTCATCTACATTGAAATTTTGCCTTTGATACTTACTATTTGTGTGACTTTGGTGAAGTTCATTTACTTTGTCAAGCCGCGGTTTTCTCATCTATAAAATAAGCATAACAATTTCTCCTGCCTCCTGTGCTGTAAGAACTGAGACGATGTGTATACTCACACGTGTTTTACACATAGTGTCTAGAAAGTAGTGAGCTCACAATAAATTTTAGCTTTTTCCATTGATGGTTCTTATTACAAATAAAAATATTTCCTTAATTTTATTATGTTTATACATCATCTGGAGAAACTGGTTTGTAAAAGAATTGCATGTCACTTAACTATATAATAAAACTCCTAAAGTGAAAACATCAACTCCCCAAAGACAAACAGGTTTAGAAAAAAAAGTATTACTAGGTTACTGAATAATACCTTCTACTCATTAATATAAATTATTTGCTAAGACAATAAAAAGTATGAGGGAATTAGTAACTTAGTTCTCTAGTAAAAGCTATCTACATCTTATATTTAAAAGTGTTCAACCTTTGTCTTACTCTCTTGTTTCAATAAACATCATCTATATCACTCACCCAAGCTGGATATCTTGCAGTACTTAATAACAGAATGCTAACTCAGCAACCCCTACTAAATGGTCAGAAAATCTTGCCTCCTGAATTTTTATTGGGTTTGTTCACTTCCCTGTATTTTAATTGCCATTGTCATGATTCAGGCCTACATCGTAATTCTACATAGTCTGCTTCGGAGCCAAATGTCCCACTAAAGCAGAATGAAGATCTATGTATTTATGTGGGTTTATCTCTTCTACTAGATTTAGATTTTATGTAACAATTTACCACTGATTCTTCCATATCCTGCATTTTTATGTCTAATAAAAGGTCATTGCATTAGATGATAAACCATCACTTGTGAAATCAGGCCATTTCTCTACCTTATTTTGTAAAGAATCCCGATTATCCATTACAATATGCCACTCTCTCTACAGAAACAGAATAAAAGCACTTGACCTTAATTTAATCTTATTTCACTGCTCTATAATTTCCACATTTTTTGTCTTTTGCTCACATGGGATTATTGTTAACAATAGTAGCTAATATTTGTTAAAGACTTCTTTTAAAAAAATAGCTCCTGGATTCATTGATTTTTTGAAGGGTTTTTCATGTCTCTCTCCTTCAGTTCTGCTCTGATCTCAGTTATTTCTTGGCTTCTGCTAGCTTTTGAATGTGTTTGTTCTTGCTTCTCTAGCTATTGTAATTGTGATATCAAGGTGTTGATTTTAGATCTTTCCAGCTTTCTGATGTGAGCATTTAGTGCTATAAATTTCACTCTTAACACTGCTTTAGCTCTGTCCCATAGATTCTAGTATGTTGTGTCTTTGTTTTCATTGGTTTCAAATAACTTCTTTATTATCTCCTTAATTTCGTTATTTACCCAGTAGTCATTCAGAAGCAGGTTGTTCAATTTCCATGTAGTTGTGCAGTACTGAGTGAGTTTCTTAATCCTGATTTCTAATTTGATTGCACTGAGCGACTGTTTGCTATCATTTCTGTTATTTTGCATTTGCTGAGAAATGTTTTACTTCCAATTATATGGTCGATTTTAGAATCAGTGCTATGTGGCACTGAGAAGAATGTATATTCTGTTGATTTGTGTTGGAGAGTTCTGTAGATGTCTATTAGGTCTGTTTCATCCAGAACTGAGTTCAAGTTCTGAGTATGCTTGTGAATTTTCTGTCCCATTGATCTGTCTAATATTGACACTTTGGTGTTAAAGTCCCCCACTACTATTGTGTGGGAGTCTAAGTCTCTTTGTAGGTCTCTAAGAAGTTGCTTTATGAATCCAGGTGATCCTGCATTGGGTGTATATATATTTAGGATAGTTAGCTCTTCTTGTTGCATTGATCCCTTTACCATTATATAATGCTCTTCTTTGTCTTTTTTGATCTTTTGTTGGTTTAAAATCTGTTTTATTGGAGACTAGGATTGCAACAGTCTTAAAGATTGTTGGTAAAATGCAAATGTCATTAAAATATAAACATGTGGTCTAAATTATGCAGGTCAGTTAATAGGTTTGTTAAATGTTTTAATATTATAAACTGGTTCTTTGGCTTTTGAGAACTGTTCAAATTGTCTGTTTCACAATTGGTAAGGCCTGAGGACATATCCAATTAACCATGCTTTTAACTATGCTGGAAGGAGTCAAACATTATCAGTGCCTAGTGCATAATAAAAACAACGTACTAGACTCTACATTAAAGTTAACTATTGCTAAGATTTACCATTATAACATGCAATTGAGACCACTGAAAATTGATTAACATGCAAGGTGTGTAAAAGCAATAAAATGTATTTTTAGTAAAAGATTATAAGAAGGCCTTTGGGAGGCTGAGGCGGGTGGATCACGAGGTCAGGAGATAGACACCATCCTGGTTAACATGGTGAAACCCCGTCTCTACGGAAAATACAAAAAATTAGCCGGGGGTGGTGGTGGGTGCCTGTAGTCCCAGCTACTCGGGAGGCTGAGGGAGGAGAATGGCATGAACCCGGGAGGCGGAGCTTGCAGTGAGCCGAGATCGCGCCACTGCACTCCAGTCTGGATGACAGAGCGAGACTCCGTCTCAAAAAAAAAAAAAAAAAAAAAAAAAAAAAAAAAACCAGAATTATAAGAAGGCATGAAATGTAAATGTTTACCTTGGGTTAAAAGATCTTTTTGAATTGGATGAGGTAAACCTGAAGGCTTAAACAAGTTGTGGAAGGATTATAAAAATTAATCTTGCAAAAGAAATTATATATGTAAACTTCTTAACTAAATTCAAAAGGGTAATATATGGCATATATGGCTATTCCGTAAAGTGTCCATTGAAATAAGAGCACAACAACGTTCCCTTAAAGCACTAATCTCTTTAGCAAAATTTGTAAAGGGTTATAAAAGATTTAACAGTTATCTACACACACACAAACAAAAATTACATTTATAAGAACTAAAAATTAGGTGAGCACGCAGAGTACCCGCTTTTAATTTAATAAGTTACTGGAAGAGACACTAAAGAGGTTAAAAAAACAGTCTTGAATCACTGATGCTAGCTCTCCCCCATCCACCAGCAGTGGAAGCATAATGTGGACAGTGTTTCTATGCCCTGAGGAGAGAAAGATGCCAGCAATTCTGAGGCATTTAACTCAGTGTTGCCCTTATTATCACAGAAAAGAAACCTGAACCAAACTCAGCTGATGCCAGTCACAGAAGGTGCAATTAAACCAGCCCTAAGCAGAGAGGAATCACTGATCCCAGAGGTCTGAAATTGAGTTTCCACAGGCCTTGTCACCATGGGCTAAAGGGTTCTGGGTCCCAAACAAACTTGGAAGGCAGTCTAGTCAACAATGACTGCAACACCTAGGTGAGTCCTAAGGTTGAATTGGGCCCAAAGACAGTGGATTTGAGGGCATGCAATGTACTGAGACACAAGGCAGAGCAGATAAGGGAGTGCTGGCGTTACCCCACCACTAGTAACAGGCTGCACAGCTCATGGCTCCAAAAAAGACCTCTTTCCTCAGCTTGGGGAGAGAATACAGAAGAATAGAAAGCCTTTTGTCTTGCATCTTGGATACTAACTCAGCCACAGCAAAATAGAACACAAGTCAGAATTGGGTGGCCTTTATTCCAAGCTCTACACCACAGTTATTTCTAGACCTACCTTGGGCCAGAATAAATCCTACTGCCTTGAAAGGAATAACCCAGTCCTGGCAAAATTTATCATCTACTAACTAAGAGTCCTTGGACCCAGAATAATGAGCAGTGATACCCAGGTAATACCTCAAGAGTCGTGGGTATGATGCTGAGACTCTCTGACCTCAGGTGAGACTCAGCACATTTCCAGATGTGGTGGCTATGGGGTAAGACTCCTGATTTAGAAAAGTGGAAGGAAAAGTAAATGGGGCTTTGTCTTGCACCTTAGGGACTAGCTCAGTCACAGGGATGTAGGGCACTAGGCAGACTCTAGGGATCCTCAATTCTAGGACTTTGCTCTTAAACAGCATTTCTGAACCTTCCCTTGGCTAGAGAGAAGCCCACTGCCCTGAAGGGTGAGTCCCAGGACAGGCAGAATAAACCACAAGCTTAATGAAGACTCTTTGGGTCTTAAGGGAATATTGCCAGAGTCTTGAAGTACCTTCTATGAGCCTGAAATGGTGGTGGTCATGGGGAGAGGTTCCTCTGTGTTTGGAAAGGGGAGGGAAGAATGGGAAGGACTGTGTCTTGTGCTTTGAGTGCCAGCTCAGCCACAGTACAACAGAGCACCAAGTGGACTTCTAAGATTTTTGATGCTAGTCTCTGGCTCCCAGATGGCACCTTTCGAACTTCCTAGGACCTGGGAAAACTTGACATACTGAATAAAAGTATATAAATATGGCTGTGCCACTTGCTTTGCATTGCCCTCTGCTGATTGTAGAGCTCCAGGGCTTGAGAAAATCTAGGCAGTAGTCAGAGAGTGGTTATAGCAGGCCTTGGTAAGACCCAGTGCTGTGCTAGCCTCTGTTCTGGCCCAGTATGGTCTTAGGGGTGGTAGCCACAGGGGTGCTTGTGTCACTCCACCCCCAGCTCCAGGTGGCTCAAAGCAGAGGTAGACACTACACTTGTTTGGAAAAAGTAAGGAAAGAGAAGAAGAGTGGCTGTCTGGTAATCCAGATAATTTTGTTGGATTTTGCTCAAGACTAACATGCCTGTATGATAAGAACCAGAGTGTTACTGAGTTTGTGGTACCCTCTAAATCAGATACAACATAGTTTGCAACACACAAATACTGATGAATATCTGGAAAGCCTTACCAAGCAGGATGTGTACAAGCAAGCCCAGATTGTGAAGATTACAATAAATATCTAACTCTTCAATGCTCAAAGATGAATGTCTACAATAATGAGGATGATTCAGAAAAACAAATGGACTAAATAAACCACCAGGAAGCAATCCCGGAGAAAGAGAGGTAGGTGATATTTCAGCCAGAAAATTCAAAATAGCAGTGTTGAAGAAACTCAAATTCATGATAATGCAGACAAGGAATTCAGAATTCTATCAGATAAATTTAACAAAGAGATTGAATTAATTAAAAAGAATGAAGCAGAAATTCTGGAGTTGAAAAATACAATTAGTATACTGAAGAAAGTGTAAGAGTTTTTAAAATAGCAAAGTTGATCAAGCAAAAGAAAGAATTAGTGAGCTTGAAGACAGGCTATTTGAAAACAAACAGTCAGATAAGATGGAAGAAAAAGGAATTTAAAAATTTGAAGCATGCCCATAGGATCTAGGAAATAGTCTCAAAAAGGCAAATCTAAGAGTTATTGTCCTTAAAGAGGAGGTAAGAAAAACAGATAAAGGCAGAAAGTTGATTCAAAGAGATAATAACAAAGAACTAACAGCTAGAGAAATATATTAAGATATTAACACTCAAGTACAAGAAGGTTATAGAACACCTAGCAGATTTGACTCAAAGACTACCTCAAAAAATTTTATAATCAATCTTTCAAAGATCAGGCATAAAGAAGCACTCTTAAAAGCAGCAAGAGAAACAAATAACACACAATGGAGCTTCAATGTGTCTGGTAGCAGACTTTTCATTGGAAAATTGACAAGCCAGGAGACAGTAGCATAATATATGAAAAGTGTTCTATCTATTTTGTTAATCTTTTCAAAAAACCAGCTCATGGATTAACTGATTTTTTGAAGGGGTTTTCGTGTCTCTCCCTCAGTTCTGCTCTGATCTTAGTTATTTCTTGTTTTCTCTGAGCTTTTGAATTTATTTGCTCTTGCTTCTCTAGTTCCTTTAATTGTGATAATAGGGTGTCAAATTTAGATCTTCCCCGCTTTCTCCTGTGGGCATTCAGTGCTGTAAATTTCCTTCTAAACACTGCTTTAGCTGTGGCACAGAGATTCTGGTATGTTGTGTCTTTGTTCTCATTGGTTTCAAAGAACTTATTTATTTCTGCCTTAATTTTGTTATTTACCCAGTAGTCATTCAGGAGCAGGTTGTTCAGTTTCCATGTAGTTGTGTGAGTTTTGAGTTAGTTTCTTAATCCTGAGTTCTAATTTGATTACACTTTTTGTCTGAGAGACTGTTAGCTATGATTTCCATGCTTTTGCATTTTCTGAGGAGTGTTTTACTTCCAATTATGTGGTCAATTTTAGAAAAAGTGCAATGTGGCACTGAGAAGAATCTATATTCTGCTGATTTGGGGTGGAGTGTTCTGTAGATGTCCATGAGGTCTGCTTGCTCCAGAGCTGAGTTCAAGTCCTGAACATCCTTGTTAATTTCCTGTCTCTTTGATCTGTCTAATAATGAAAGTGAAGTGTTAAAGTCTCCCACTATTACTGTGTGAGAGTCTAAGTCTCTTTGTAGGCCTCTGAGAACTTGCTTTATGAATCTGGGGGCTCCAGTATTGGGTGCGTATATATTTAGGATAGTTAACTCTTCTTGTTGCATTGATTCCTTTACCATTATGTAATGCCCTTTTTTGTCATTTCTGATCTTTGTTGGTTTAAAGACTGTTTTATGAGAGACTAGGATTGCAACCTCTGCTTTTTTTTTTCTTTCCATTTGCTTGTTAAGTCTTCCTCCATCCCTTTATTTTGAGCCTATGTGTGTCTTTGCACATAAGGTGGGTCTCCTGAATACAGCACACCAATGGGTCTTGACTCTTTATTCAATTGTTCAGTCTGTGTCTTTTAATTGGGGCATTTAGCCCATTTACATTTAAGGTTAATATTGGTATGTGTGAATTTGATCCTGTCATTATGATGCTGGCTGGTTATTTTGCCTATTCGTTGATGGAGCTTCTTCATTGTGTCGATAGTCTTTACAATTTGGTATGTTTTTGCAGGGGCTGCTACTGGTTTTACTTTTCTATATTTAGAGCTTCCTTCAAGAGCTCTTGTAAGGCAGGCCTTGTGGTGACAAAATCTCTCAGCATTTGCTTGTCCATAAAAGATTTTATTTCTCCTTCACTTATGAAGCTTAGTTTGGCAGATATGAAATTCTGGGTTGCCATTCTTTTCCTTATGAATGTTGAATACTGCCCCCCACTCTCTTCTGGCTTGTAGGGTTTCTTCAAAGAGATCCACTGTAAGTTTTATGGGCTTCCCTTTGTGGGTAATCCAACCTTTCTCTCTAGCTGTCCTTATTATTTTTTCCTTCATTTCAACCTTGGTGAATCTGATGATTATATGTCTTGGGGTTGCTCTTCTCAAGGAGTATCTTTGTGGTGTTCTCTGTATTTCCTGAATTTGAATGTTGACCTGTCTTGTTAGGTTGGGAAAGTTCTCCTTGAGGATATCCTGAAGAGTGTTTTCCAACTTGGTTCCTTTCTCCCCATCACTTTCAGGATAGACTAATAAAGAAGAAAAGAGAGAAGAATCAAACAGACACAATAGGAAATGATAGGAAAAACAAGTAACAAAAATGTAAAGGAATCAGACTGAACTAAAGTAAGGCTGTATATTGAAAGTCATATTATAAAAAGTTTGCTTTCTTTAAGTGTTATTTATCTTAAATTATAATCGTTAAGTGTTTCGAAGATAATTTTTGAATCATAACTTCAGTGTAACTTCATTTGACTTCTAAATAATCTTGATACTAGAAGCAATACAAGAATCAATATTACACATATTGTAATGTTAAAGATGTGAAGGTTCTTCCAAAAATTTGTAAGGCTTTCCTAATTAACAGTAAACTCTGGTAGTTGATATTATTGCATACTAAACACGAGTTGCTACTTTTTCCCCCATATGTTTTCTTAAGCATTTCTTTTTTTTTTTTCTTTTTTGAGACGGAGTCTCGCTCTGTCACCCAGGCTGGAGTGCAGTGGCCAGATCTTAGCTCACTGCAAGCTCTGCCTCCCAGGTTCACGCCATTCTCTTGCCTCAGCCTCCTGAGTAGCTGGGACTACAGGCGCCTGCCACCTCGCCCGGCTAGTTTTTTTGTATTTTTTAGTAGAGACGGGGTTTCACCGTGTTAGCCAGGATGGTCTCGATCTCCTGACCTCGTGATCCGCCTGTCTCGGCCTCCCAATTAAGCATTTCTTTATACAATCACCTCCTATTACTGCTGTAGTTTATTTTCTAAAGATGACAAAGCAAACAAGATTTTCCTTTATTTATTTTAAATATCTGAAACCTTGTGCTTTATTTTTTGAAGTAAGGTTGGATTGTGTAGAAATGTGAATGGTTTTTCTCCATTGTTGGTTAGAATTTTTTTTTTTTTTCAAGTGGATGGCAACTTGGTTGGATTAGTAGAATTTGGGTTTAAAAATATCAGACACATCTACCCAGTTTATTTTTTGCCTGTATTATCAGGGTGTATTTAATTGTCTTGTGGTTAGAAAAAAGTCAGAGAGCACAAAGGTTACTAAAGGTCAAGCATTATGTACACACATACATGCTCTTGGAGGCAGCTATATCCTGCTTTGATTTTTATGCACATGAACGATGTAGGGTATGTACTCATCTTACTACACTTCAACATCCCCAGTGCCCAAGAAATTGGAAAGTACAATATTTGATTTAAGACATTCTTCATAATAGATTCTTTATTATAAAAATTTACCTCATTTACATTTAATGTGATGATTTTTTTTCTGGCATATTTCCCACTGTACTGTTTGGTTTTTGTTTTTCTCTTGTCTGTGGGTAGATTTAGTGAGCCAAACATAGAAACTAAAGCTATTGCCTTTTTCCTCTGGTCTTAAATATGTTTGGAAAAAAGACACTAAAAGATCAGGCATAGGGGAAAAGTACCCTGGTTGAAATTATTTTTGCAATTCTTAATGTTTTTGAGTTGGCTCCATTTGTCAGTTTTAAAAGCCTCAAAAATTATGTTTTAAAAAATCCAGTGAAATCCCATTTAGGGCAGACAGATTTGCTAAAAGTCATTGATACTCAGTAGACTTTTGTTATAATCAGGCCTGTTTCCTGAGTATGTGCCTCTTTTAAAAGAAGAAATAATTCGCTGTATAGTATTTCAGTACTGATTACTGAATGAATGAATGGCAGTTAGTGGACCCAAATTAGTATTCAGTGGTATGTAAATATTTGAGGAACTAGGTACCGAATTAGATGCTCTGAGTTGGCACCCCAAAATGTTTGGAATTACAACTATGGTCTACTTAAACACATAACACATTCAAGGATATATAAATGTTTGGAGTCTAAGTATTTTGCTTTTGAACAGAGTAATCTATGAAATGAAAGATTGATTTTTTTCATTTTTTAGAAGTAATACACATTTATGATTGTTGGTGGCACATAAAGCTATGCAAAATAATTCTTTATAAGTATCCGTAAGAAAGAATTGGCAGTTTAAGTGGATTTTGCTTATTTATGCACTACAGAATGCAGCATACTGTGTTACTGTTAGGGCTGCTTAATAAGTTTACCAATGTGAAAAGCAGATCTTGGGTATAAATGTATGCCTGATTTGAACTTTTAAAACTGTGCAGTAGGTATGTGATAATGTTTTACAATCCTATGTAGCAAGATAGGCAATTATGAATTTTTGTTGTTGTTGTTTTAAAGATTTAAGATGCATTGGGGTAGGGAAGAGCTGAAGTCAGGTATACCTTCTAGTATGTAGAGGGAAACAACGTTTAGATATGAAAAAGGAAGCTGTCTGTTTACAGTTAACTTTATTTCATGGACTTTTAGAAAATGATATTGTATTAATCACTTTTTCTAGTTTAAGGAATTTCAATTCCAGAGTACAAACCATTGATTTTTAAAAAATGCATTTCCATTATTTTAGTACCAGTTTAAAATAAATGCTTACCATCAACTAGTTGCTGTCACTGGGAAGAAGGTAACTTGAAGTATTTACTGATAAATAGCCTTTATTTCCAAGTGTGACTTTTCTTCACTGTCTACATATTATGTCACATGTTCTATTGGCACGGCTGCAATATAGATCAAAAATCTTGTGGCATAGGGGTAGGGGAGTGTTAGTATCTCTCTTGTCCCATGTGTTCTGTTACTGCTTTGTTGGACTAATCTGCCCTCATGAACTTGCAATCACCTATATGGGAGTTTTGAATGTGTCACCTTTTTCTTAGTTATTTCAGCCATGCTGCTGTATATAATCAGGTGTGGTACAGTTTGTCACTTTGATTCTAGGTGTGAGTGGATGGAAATCATTACACTGTGCTGTTGACGATCCTTTTCTGCTTGCTGTTACCTAATTTTTACAGGCATCATAATAAAAGCTAGACTATTTCTTTGGGGAGAAAGAGACTTATTTAATATAATTTTAAAAACTTTTCCAACAGAACATGAAATATTATTGAAAATGATATCTATTTTTTAGCTTTCAGCAATTGATGGTGCATTGTTGTGGTGTCTGCTGGAAGTCTACTGCCATTATAGTGAACTTTGCTTGTTAGCTTCTCTAGATCTCTATTCTAAACAATCTGTTATTGATGATAAATTCTGTAGGAGGATCTATTCTCAGCTGTTAACATCCTGTAAGGGGAAAATGGGTGGATTACCAGAAATACCATCAAAGCAGGGTGGGCTGTGGGTGGAGGGTTGGGGTATTTGTCTTGAGAATTAAAAACTATGAAACACTTTTGTACACAACTTACTTTAAAAAAAAAAAAAAAAAACACATTTTTAAAGATGTTGACTTTTTCCCCCTTATTGGGATTCTTAAAAATAAATGCATGTATGATTTCCCCTGGGGGAAAAAAAAAAAAAAAAAAAGAAATGATAAAGGGTATATCACCACTGATCCCACAGAAATATAAACTAGTATGAGAGAATCCTATAAATACCTCTATGCAAATAAACTAGAAAACATCAAAGAAATTGATAAATTCCTGGACACATACACCCTCCTAAGACTAAACCAGGAAGAAGTCGAATCCCTGACTCGTCCAATAACAAGTTCTGAAATTGAGGCAGTAGTTAATAGTCTATCAACCAAAAAGTCCCAAGACCAGATGGATTCACAGCCTAATTCTACCAGAGGTACACAGAGAAGCTGGTACCATTTATTCTGAAACTATTCCAAACAATAGAAAAAGAGGGACTCCTTCCTAACTCATTTTATGAGGCCAGCATCATCTTGATACCAAAACCTGGCAGAGACACAACAAAAAAAGAAAATTTCAGGCCAATATCCGTGATGAACATCAATGAGAAAATCCTCAATAAAATACTGGCAAACCTGGCTGGGCGCGGTGGCTCATGCTTGTAATCCCAGCACTTTGGGAGGCTGAGGAGGGCAGATCACGAGGTCGGGAGATCGAGATCAGCCTGACCAACATGGTGAAAACCTGTCTCTACTAAAAAAAAAAAAAAAAAAAATACAAAAATTAGCCAGGCATGGTGGTGTGTGCCTGTAATCCCGGCTACTCAGGAGGCTGAGGTGGGGAGAATCACTTGAACCTGGGAAAGGAAGGTTGCAGTGAGCCAAGATCATACCACTGTACTCTAGCTTCTGTGACAGAGCGAGACTCCATCTCAAAAAACAAACGAACAAAACAAATAAAATACTGGCAAACGAAACCCAGCAGCACATTGAAAAGCTTATCCACCATGGTCAAGTCAGCTTCATCTCTGGGATGCGTGGCTGATTCAATATGTGCAAATCAATAAACAGAATCTAGGACATAAACAGAATCGATGACAAAAACCACATGATTTTCTCTATAGATACAGAAAAAGCCTTTGATTAAATTTAACACCGCTTCAAATGCTAAAAAATCTCAATAAACTAGGTATTGATGGAACATATCTCAAAATAATAACAGCTATTTATGACAAATCCACAGCCAATATCATACTGAATGGGCAAAGCTGGAAGCATTCCCTTTGAAAACTGGCACAAGACAAGCATACCCTCTCTCACCACTCCTATTCTAGATAATATTGGAAGTTCTGGCCAGGGCCATCAGGCAAGAGAAAGAAGTAAAGGGTATTCAAATAGGAAGAGATGAAGTCAAATTGTCTCTGTTTGCAGATGACATGATTATTTGTTTAGAAAACCCCATTGTCTCCATCCAAGATCTCCTCACAAGTATTCCTATACACCAATAATAGAAAACAGAGAGCCAAATCATGAGTGAACTCCCATTCACAATTGCTACAAAGAGAATAATATACCTATCAATACAACTTACAGAAAATGTGAAGGACTGCTTCAAGAACTACAAACCACTGCTCAAGGAAGTAAGAGAGGATACAAACAAATGGAAAAAATTCCATTTTCATGAATAGGAAGAATCAATATCGTGAAAATGACCATATAGTCCAAAGTAATTTATAGATTCAAAGCTATCCCCATCAAGCTACCATTGACTTCCTTCACAGAACTAGAAAAATCTACTTTAAATTCCATATGGAACAAAAAAAGAGCTGGTATAGCCAAGAGAATCCTAAGGAAAAAGAACGTAGCTGGAGACATCACGCTACCTGACTTCAAACTATACTACAAGGCTACAGTAACCAAAACAGCATGCTACTGGTACCAAAACAGAGATATGGACCAATGGAACAGAACAGAGGCTTCAGAAATATTGCCACACATCTATAACCATCTGATCGTTGACAAACCTGATGAAAACAAGCAATGGGAAAAGGACTCTCTATTTAATAAATGGTGTTGGGAAAACTGGCTAGCCATATGTAGAAAACTGAAACTGGACCCCTTCCTTACACCATATACAAAATTTAACTCCAGATGGATTAAAGACTTAAATGTAACACCTAAAACCATAAAAACTCTAGAATAAAACCTAGGCAATACCATACAGGACATAAGCAAGGGCAAAGACTTCATGACTAAAACACCAAAGCAATGGCAACAAAAGTCAAAATTGAAAACTGTGATTTAATTAAACTAAAGAACTTCTGCACAGCAAAAGAAACTATCATCAGAGTGAAGAGGCAACCTACAGAATGGAAGAACATTTTTGCAATCTATTCATGTGACAAAGGGCTAATATCTAGAATCTGCAAGGAACTTAAATTTACAGAAAAAAAACAAACAACCCCATCAAAAAGTGAGCAAAGGATATGAACAGACAATTATTAAAAGAAGACATTTATGCAGCCAACAAACATGAAAAAAACCTCATCATTGCTGGTCATTAAAGAAATGCAAATCAAAACCATAGTGAGATACCATCTCACACCAGTTAGAATGGCAATCATTAAAAAATCAGGAAGCAATAGATGCTGTAGAGGATGTGGTGAAATAGGAACGTTTTTACACTGTTGGTGGGAGTGTAAATTAGTTCAATCATTGTGGAAGACAGTGTGACGATTCCTCAAGGATCTAGAACCAGAAATACCATTTGACCCAGAAATCCCATTACTGAGTATATACCCAAAGATTATAAATCATTCTACTATAAAGATACATGCACATGTATGTTAATTGCAGCACTATTCACAATACCAAAGACTTGGAAACAACCCAAATGTCCATCAGTGATAGACTGGATAAAGAAAATGTGGCACATATTACACCATGGAACACTATGCAGCTATAAAAAAGGATGAGTTCATGTTTTTTGCAGCAAATGGATGCAGCTGGAAACCACCATTCACAGCAAACTAACACAGGAACAGAAAACCAAACACCACATGTTCTCACTCATAAGTGGAAGTTGAACAATGAGAACACATGGACACAGGGAGGGAAACCTCGCAGAGTGCAAGTCTATACAAATTACTAGCTAGCAAACTTTTAGGCATTAGTAAGCACTTATTTCAGAGGCAAATATGATTATGTTCTATTAAATAGGTCATTATAAAAGTAAATATAACATTTTAACATTTTTATTATCCTTAAGAAAATGAATGATCTGTCTTTGTCAACTATGTGTAAAGTAAAAGTCTAATAGGGTGTCTTCCAAACTCTATTGTTCAATTAAAAATTTGTGAGGCTTTACATGGTGCAGATTGTATTTGCAGGGGTTTACTATATCTTAATATGAGAAGATTTAGCCTCTTATTTTCTGTATATAAATTATTTATATTTTATCAAGTCATTTTATATGTTTCAATAAATGCTCAGACTTGTAGTGACCCATGCCTGACAAATTTTCAATTAAATTTCAATAATATATGCATGGTATTTCTTAGGAACTTGAAGAGTAGTAGAATTGTTTTAGTTTGCTGTATTAATAAAGTTTAGTAATCAAAATGAAGTCTAGGCATTAAAGTTTTAGATTTTCATTAATATCACTTTTGTAAGCAATTTCACATTAATAGCTTTATACCAAACTTGCTATAAAGATGAATTTAGTTGTTAAGACGTTAAATATTAATGTATTCATGTCTCAAGAGATTCAAAGGTGACATGTTAAGGTTTTGCTGCTATTAAATTTATAAAAAGTTACAGCTGTAGGTAAAATTTAAAGCATTTGAATCACATGTAGGTTACATCATAAAACAATATTTTTTGGGTGCTATAATAAGTTGAATATTTGCTGGATTTAAACACATAGAGATACAAAATGATGTGGGCAGCATGCATAGATTTTTTTAAGCAATATTAAACTTAGCTACTAGTCCTTCTAAGACAAAGATAGTGTTTCTTTGATGATTGAGTACCAGCTTGGTCTATGACGCATAATTGTGTTTCAACACACAGTTGTGATTAATTTTCAAAATGCTGCTACTCTGTTGAACATCATTAAAATATTATACTGACAGGAAGACCCAATTTGTACCCTAAAAAGGAATATTTTATGGAAATGCTGTAAGAAAAAGGTAAGTAGTTAATTCTATGAATTTTAATTAAATTATTGTGAGAGGATATGCAACAGTGGAGCAACTAAAAACTTAAATTTATTCATCTTTATTATCTGCAAACCAAACAACTAGGAATGCAGTAGAGTATAGCATAACAGTTAAATACGCCTGCTTTGAGGCCTGGCCATTGACTGAGGTTCTGGCTTTTACAGTTAACGATTATGCATCATTTAGAATATTATTGTGTTATAGTTGACTCATCTATAAATTTGTAAAAATAATAATACATATTTTAATGGTGTTATAAGGATAAATGAGATATTGCATTGACATTAGGCTTGGCACATAGTAAGCACTCAAGAAATTTAAACTATAGTATATTAATGTAATATAGTTAAAAACATAAATTATTTGGATAATCTACCTACTCTACTAGGGGCATTCTCAAGGGTTGGAAATAGTTTTTATATGAAGAACTAGAAATAACTAAAGGGGCCAATATGAAGAATAGCAAGTAGGATATTAGCCTATGGCCTGGGTAGATGTTAATTTTGCACTGGCAGACCCTTGAGCTGTGAGCCAGTTGAGAATGATGCATGTGCATTTTTGTACATCTGTCTTTGGTTGGCTAGGAAAGAGTGACAGAGAGATAAGAGAATGAACATTAATAAGCTGAATTAATCTAAGGTTTAATAGGTAGCATAGCCAAATACATAACGAAAAAAAATCATAATTATGATTATAACTAAGTTATATGGTACTTTTCAAAATTCCTGACCATAGCCTTTATCACAAAAACTTGCCCCACTTAGCCCAAGGAGAAATTCTAACCCTGTAAATACATGGAAGTAAATTTTCCATCTAAACCTATAACGAGTGAATGAAAATAAGAGAGATGTCTGCTGAGATAAAGAAATGAAGAATTTTTAGAAGGGTAGTTAATGTGTAGATTAATATAACTAAAGACAAAGAACATTTAATTAAATGCTAATTTAATTTACATTTTTTAAAGTACTATTTAAACAAAATCAGGAACCAATACATTTCAAATGTTTTTTTAAGAAAAATTTTATTGCACAATTTCAAGAAACTTAAGACTTTTCTAGAATTTTGATAGATGAAATAAAAACTATGAAACTGACTGAATAAACCAATGGTAATTATTTTACAACTCTCCAATATATTTTCATAGTGTAAAATGAAGTTAGGGCATCCAAGATATATAATTATGAGTGTATTTAGTAATACTCTGTAAATTTGTAATAAAGATCAGTGTCTTACAGAAAAAAATTTATATATCAAACATAGCTGCTATGTTTGCATTGCATTTGCAAACATGTTTCAAGCTGTTGATAATTTAAGGTATGTCAAGCAGTGGAAATTGAAATCACTGGACAAGTATCTTCAAAATAGCCAGCAGCACAAGAAACATTTACATGCCAACTTAGTCAGACATTCTTGCCATTTGTGACATGTTGCAGTGCAAAAATGGCTTGTGTGAGATCCTTGAACTAGTCAGAGAAGACAATGGCATTCAAACCAAAAGTTGCAAAGTTGTCTCCTCTAGTAGGAAAAATGTATTGGGTAAATGAAGCAAAAAAAAAAAAAAAAAAAAAACCTGTATATATTTTAAATATATTTAAATATACATATATTACTAAAAGCAGCAGTTCTGATATCGCTTTGAGACAGCTATACTAGAAAGGCAAGAATTTCTTTATTTCTAATAATTATCCAGTCAACTGAATTATTTGATACTTTTCTAACAGGTGAAGCAAAAGCTGATGCTCAGATGACAGAAGCCATGAAATTGATCACAATAAAAAACATCACACTTGCTTGACAATTCAGAGCTTTAATATGGTACTGTCAAGTTGTAAAAATGTTTACCAAGATACAGGAGTCTTTCTATTTTAAAAAAATGCTATTAAAACACCTAAATAACATTAAAGCAACTGATGTTCTATTTATTTTATAGACAGTTTCACTCATTAACCAAGGTTGGAGTACAGTAGTGAAATCATAGCTCACTGTAGCCTCATCCTCCTGGGGTCAAGCAATCATGCTGCCCCAGCCTCCCAAGAATCTGAGGCTATAGCCATGTGCCACCAGGCCCGGATAATTGTTTATTTAATTTGTTTGTAGAAACGGGGGTCTCATTATGTTGACCAGGTTGGTCTTGATCTGCTGGCCTCAAGTGATCATGCCACCTCAGCCTCCCAAAGTACTGGGATTACAGGCCAGCAATGTGCACCACATTGCTGGTTTAAAGTGACAAATATGTGATATTTTCAAATGTATTGCAAAATGATATATGGACCATTCTGTGAACTGTGATCTGTGTTACTGCAGGAATGCATTTAATATTTCTGGAATCTAATTTTACAACAATGTTAATTAAATTAAGCTATTTCTTCATAGAGTTAAATATACAAGAGTGGTTTCCTTTTTTGATGAAATTATTAGCAAGAATATTATAATTATATAATTTACTGGATGTTTACTGGGGTAATCAATGTAGCACTCTAAGGTAAGCTTAGCTGAGAACAGTGAACAGAGCTCAGCAATATTTCATTTGTATTCAACGTTTATCTAGTTTGGATTTAATCACAAGCAAAATGTATAAGGTAATTACCAGGGTTAATACATTGAATTTTAATACATAGATGGTGCCTAGAATTTTCTATTGATACGGAAGTGCTGGGAAAGGAAGAGCATAGTTCCTTTAAATAATATAGAAGCGGGGAAGAGAAGAGAGTGCCGTCCCTGACTACTCCACCACCATGGACCTAGGTGAGGGTAGGCACTTCTGCCTTCATGCCCAAATGTTGCATTTTCCAAGACCACCTTGACTTGCCACACCCCCTTCCTGGGCCTATAAAAACTGGAGACCCTAGCAAGGCAGACACACGAGTGGCTAAATGTTGTGAGGAGCACATCAGTGGAAGAAGATACAAGTGGCTGGTCATCAAGAGCACACCAGTGGAAGGGGCATGTCAACAGGCACTGGCAGACCGGCAGGCCACTGAGCAGTGGAATGGTGTGGAGTTTGTCTAGAGCAATAGAAGAGTCTAGCAGCCCAACTCTAAGGGAAAACCATCTCCCTTTGGTTCCTCCATCTGTTTAGAGCTACTTCCACCCAATAAAACCTTGCACTCATTCTGTAAGCCCACATGTGATCCAATAATTCCAGCACACCAAGGCAAGAAACCCTGGAGTACAGAAATCCCTCTATCCTTGTGATAAGGAAGGGGGTCTAATTGAGCTGGTTAACACAAGCCACGTATAGATGGCAAACTAAAAGAGCACCTTGTAACATGCCCACCAGGGCTTCAGCTGTAAACATTAATCCCTAGACAGTGCCATATGGTCATAGCCCCATAGCCTGCCCATCTGTATGCTCCCCTAGAGGTATGAGCAGTGGGACACTGAAGAAGAGAGTCACACCCCCATTGCATGCCCTAGGAGAGGGAAGGGGAACCTTTCTCATATCACTGTGATCTCAGAATATCAATAGCTTCCAGAGTTACTCAGCTATTTCTTCCACATTCACACTGGTTGTTGCCTACTACAGGCAGATAAGTAGTACTTATTCAGTCTGCATGAGATAATTTTATAGCTGTTCTTGAATGTTTTTAGTCACTTTAAGAATTAAAGCCTCAGAATCAAAATATATTTATTTTCACTGAATTTTTAGGCCATTGGTTGACAGTCTATTATGTTCAAATTCACTCACCAAATGCTAACCTTTTGTTTTATACCCTGGTATTTAGAAAGTATTTTTGGTGTGTAGTTTTTCATAACATTTACCTTAATTTTTCCTGGTACAATTCAAGATGGTTCACTGCTTTTCAGGTCTCAGAAAACAGAGTAAGAAAGCAAACAAATAAAAATCTCATGTGTTGGGGTCCGCGTGTTTCCTAAACAAAGAAATGAACACACAAGACAACACAAGACAAGACAAACATGGCGGCCGCCTCGAATGGCGCATTCTGCTTTATTTTATACAGTCGTTTGTGGAATGTTGCCAAGTCACAAGACACATTGTTGTTTTTCTGACCTTTCCCTGACTTTCTGGATTTTCAAGATGTTTACACATAAACAAGCCCCCAACGCCCTGCTTCGTTTGCAAGAGCAGGACTTATCGGGAACGCCCTGCTTCGTTTGCAAGAGCAGGACTTATCAGGAACGTCTGGTTTGCAAGCACATAGTCCTCTACACTCATGTCTACCTAACTACTTGCTGTTGTTACACTTCCTAAATATGTGTAGGTGTATATATACAGGCATATATACATATATATATTTTTTGCTGTTGTTACACTTTCTAAATTTATATATATATATGTATATATCCACTTCAAGAATCTCTCACAAGCCATTTTTACACTGCAGCATATGCGTGTGTGTGTGTGTGTGTGTATAGCCATTTTCCCATTTGTGACATATGCTGCAGAGCAAAAATGGCTTGTGAGAGATCCTTGAAGTGGTGAGATATATGTATACACACACACACATATATGTGTATGTATATAAATTTAAGAAGTGTAATAACAGCAAGAAATATATATATACACACACACATAAGGAAAATATAATATATATAATATATACATATATTCTTTGTGTGTGTATATATATATTCCTTGCTGTTATTATGCTTCTTAAATTTATATATATACACATATATATGTGGGTATATATATTTTATATATATATACAAGGAATATATATGTATATAATATATATATATATTTTTTTTCCTGGATAAAATGTCTTAAGCTCTTAAATATCTTGTGAGCCAACAAAATTGGAGGTATTATTTGGTAATGCAGTTTTATTTGATGTAAAATAAGTGTTTTAGGTTTTGCCAATATTCACACTCTGAGTATCTATGAAAATCATGTTAAGTATGAGTTTAATACAACAAATCATAAAATAAGACTGTCAGATCAACCATTTCATCATAGTGTCTGCATTGTTTTGCTAGACAAAATTGGGCCGGTCACTTTATTTTATAATTTATTGTTAAGTGCTAGTCAATCAAGCTTCCAATCATGACTTAAGTATGAAATATAAGGTTGCATTTAATTCAGTTTGGCTGTATGTGTATTAAGAGAAGTATTGGCAACAATAAGGACAATTACACTAAAAATATAAGCCATGATAAAAGGAAGCCTATTGTGACAAAAGCAATAAGTGAGATGAGTGATAAGTAGTACTAATGTATAATTTGCAACTAAAATTTGTGAATTATGGTCAGAATTTCTTTTCAAGTAGCATTTCTTTTAAGGACACAATAGTAAAGACATGCTTTTGCTTTCTACTTATTATTTCTTGAGAAGTTTTCATGTCTCACTAATCTTCAGTGAAATAATAAATTTTGCAAAACAAAACAAAAATCTAAATTTCATGAAACTACTTAACATCAAATTGGAAATAATAAAGGAATAATTATATTATCATTGAAGTCCTGTGTTTAAAATCTGTATGCCAATTGTGGCATACTAAAGTTTGTAGATTAAAGTTACATTGACTACAGAGAAGGAATGAAAATGGTTTTCTTTATACTAGTCTTATAGTTTCTAAAGTGCACTAAGGAAGTCACGAGTAAAGCTAGAGCTTTAAGAACCATGATATTGAAGACTATAGAAATTAATTTAAAAATGCCTGTGTTATTAGAACATATTATAGAATAGTGTAATATTTTTAACTTTAAGTATGTACAGGGCTCTTTAAATGTAAATATTATGACCAAAACTGACTTCGTTGATATCTGATTATATTGTCATTCCAGAAATATATTTTTTCCTTGCTGATCTTTTTTATCCACTTGGTTAATCTTTAAAACTCATTGATATTTGTACTTTCTTGATGCATATATCTGCAATCTAATTATTAATGACAGGCATAAGTAAAAATCTATTTAGATTAAGTAAATGTTCTTTTGTACCAAGTGAAGAAAATCAACACTACATACTTTTTTCTTTTGTCTATATTAAAAATACAATAAATGTGTAAATGTAAAATATTGTAGACTAATGAGAGAATTCCCCCTCTGCTTCTACAATCTAGAAATTCTGGAAACAGTATAAATGAAATGTTAAAATGTATAAACAAACACCAAATTAATAGAAAATAATTCCCAGGCTTCAGAGGGTAAAAAGGAAGTGAATGTCAGAATAATGTGTAAGACAGTGAACAGTAACTAGCAAGAAAATAGAGTCTGAAATGTAAAAAAATAAATTGAAGCACTTATCATTTAAAATTACACCTTAGCAAACATGGAGAGTTTTGCAATTTCATTGACAGGATTATTTGGTTTCAAAGCCCTTATAAGAAAAAAAGTAAGGTCTTGGACTGTAATATGATAGAAATGGAGCAGTGATCTTTTTTAAAACTCAAATCATATATAAAATATTTATCCACAGTAAAATAGCACAGTAAAAAGTAAACAAACCAACACACAGAAACTTATTTTGTACTGGCTTGTGTTATAATTATAATAAAATTCTCCCCTTAAAATGTTTATGTATAGGCACACTTATATAAAAGTTCGTGTTTTAAATGTTTAATTTCTATGTAAGCAAGGAAATCTCAAGCTGATAATGGCAAGTTGGGCCCAGATTGGCAAATCAATGTTGGTGATAAATTAAGGTACATCCCGGGAGCAATAAAAACTCTCCTATGTAGTCAGAACAAAATTATTGCATATAAAATATTAGTTAAGAGTGTTTAAAATCCAACGTTTACAGCGAAAATGAGAAAACCTATTGTAAAAATAAACTGTCATTATAATTTTCTATGATAGAACAAGTTGCAGAGATTAAAAATACATATTTAAGGCCAGGAACTGTGGCTGATGCCTGTAATCCCAACACTTTGGGAGACTGAGGTGTGTGGAACACGACGTCAGGAGATTGAGGCCATCCTGGCCAACATGATGAAACCCCGTCTCTACTAAAACACAAAAAAGTAGTCAGGTGTGGTGGTGCACACTTGTAGTCCAAGCTACTTGGGAAGCTGAGGCAAGGGAATCAATTCAACCCGGGAGGCAGAGGTTGCAGTGAGCCGAGACTGTGCCACTGCACTCCAGCCTGGTGACAGAGCAAGACTCCATCTAAAAAAAATAAAAATTTAAATAATTAAATTCAACATAATGAATCAAGAACAATCATCTTCAAAAAAAGAGGGAATTAATTTTTAAAATACTTTTTAAGATACAATATAATCTTGTGAAATGAATAATAAAATAGCTAAAAGTAAAAACTCAACAGATGTGGTAAACACCATATTACATTCAATGAAATAACTAGTAAACTGAAAGTTGGGTCTGAAAAATATTACTCAGAAGACACTAAAAGACATGTGAAAGACAACTGAGAGACAAGGGTGGCAGAATGAAAACGTCCAACATATGTTTAATAGTATTTCAATGACAAGAGGAAATATTGGAAAATATTATTTCTTAAAAAATGCCAGAATGATGAAAGACATCAATTGTAAGACTCAGAAACATATTAAATTCAAACAAGATAAATAACAAACAAACAAAAAATCCACACCTTTGTAGCAAAATTTCAAAACATTATTAATATAGTGAACTTAAAAACAAAGATAAAAGATATATATTTACAAGAAATGTTAGACTTACTGTAGACTTCCCAGAGTATTAAAAAAAAAAAAAAAAAAAAAAACCAGAAAAGAATGGCATAGTATTTTCTCTGTGTATATGAATACAACTGCCAAACTAAAGTTACTTACATGTTTATTTAAAAGCATGCCAGTTATCTACACAGTATAGTTTATACCTTAAATAAGTAACTGGGTCACATTTTTCTTTGTGTTGGCAAAGGATCCAGTGAAAGGGTAATATTTTCCATCTCTGCATAAAGTGAGATGCAAGCCTACACACATTTGCACAAACAAAGAGACTATCTAAAACTGGAACTTACACTTAAAAAGGAAGCAAAGTGTAGAAGTTTGGAAAATTTGCAGTCTGACAATGTTGTAGAAAAAAAAAAAACGAAAAACAACAACAAAACATTTTTCCGGGAGAAATTCAAGCCAGCTGCAGAAATTCACATAAGTAAAGAAGAGACAAATATTAATAGCCAAGACAATGGGAAAATGCCTCCAAGGTATTTCAGAGACTTTTATGGCAGCCCTTCCCATCACAGGCCCAGAAGACTAGGAGGGAAAAAATAGTTCTGTGGGCCAGGTCCAGGGCCTCACAGCTCTGTGCAGCCTCAAGAAATGGCATCCTTCCTCCCAGTCACTGCAGCTCTAGCTGTGGCTAAAAGGGGCCAAGGTACAGCTTGGGCTGTTGCTTCAGAAAGTGCAAGCTCCAACTTGGCAGCCTCCAAATGGTGTTGGGCCTGAAGGTGCACAGAAGGCAAGAGTTGAGGTTTGGGAGCCCTTACCTAGATTTCAGAGGGTGTATGAAAATGCTTGGATGCCCAGGCAGACGTGTGTTGCAGGGGTGAAGCCCTCATGGAGTACCTCTACTAGAACAGTGCAGAGGGGAAAATGTGGGGTTGGAGCTCCCACACAGTGTCCCCACTGGGGCACTTCCTAGTGGAGCCATGAGAAGAGGACCACTATTCTCCAGACCCCAGAATGGTAGATTGAGCGACACTTGCACTATGCACCTGTAAATGCTGCAGGCACTCAACACCAGCCCATGAAAGAAACTGTGAGGGCTGCATTGTTCAGCGCCACAGGGGTAGAGCTGCCCAAGGTGTCAGGAGCCCACTCTTTGCATCAGCATGCCCTGGTAGTGGGACACGGAGTTGAAGGATATTATTTTGGAACTTTATGGTTTAATGATGACTGTGCTGGCTTTGAACTTGCATGGGGCTTGTAGTCCCTTTGTTTTGGCCAATTTCTCCCATGTAGAATGGGATCATTTAACCAATTCATTTACCCCCATTGTATCTTGCAAGTAACTAACTTGTTTTTGATTGTACAGGCTCAGAGGCAGAAGGGACTTGCCATGTCTCTGATAAGACTTTGGACTTGGGCTTTTGGTTTAATGTTGGAATGAGGTAAGACTTTAGGGGACTGTTGTGAAGGTATGATTGTATATTGAAATATGAGAAGGACATGAGCTTTGGGAAAGGCCAGAGGCAGAACGATATGGTTTGGCTCTGTGTCTCCACACAAATCTCATGTTTAACTGTGATCTCGAGTGTTGGAGGTGGGGCCTGGTGGGAAGTTATTAGATCATGTAGGTGGTTTATAATGGTTTAGCACCATCCCACTAGTGCTGTCTCATAATAGAGTTCTCACAAGACTGGTTGTTTAAAGTGTGTATCACTTCTCCCTTTGCTCTCTTCCTCCTGCTCCCACTATGTAAGACATGCTGGCTTCCTCTTTGCCTTCTGCCGTGATTGTCAGTTTTCTGAGGCTTCCCCAGCCATGCCTCCTGTACAGCCTGCAAAACTGTCAGTCAATTACAAATTTTTTTTGTTATAAATTACCCAGTCTCGGATAGTTTTTTTATACCAATGTGTGAATGAACTAATACAGTCTTTTTTTAATTAGGCTGACAGAATTATTTTTAAATTAACCCACAAAAAGCTCCCAAATCCTAACTAAATTTGCATTGCTTGCTATACATAGGCCATCTCCTATAGTTCCAGCTCTGTAACTCTTTCCCTGAGTGTAACTCAGTATGTGGCCCTGCATGGCAGCCTTCTCTTTTTTGGAACTTTAAGTAAGAAGGAATTTTGCTTTTCTTCTCTCCAGATGGTCATTGTGTTGTATCCCACCATCATCAGAATGTAACAAATATTTTAAAAAACCCTAAAGCAAGTGCATAATTATGTGTTGTCTTTTCATTCTATATGAATATTATTCTTCTGCTTTTGATCTTTCTTCTCTTACGGATGGAAAAAGACATTTGTTTATGCCAGATTAAAAGCTAAATGTCATGTGTCTGAAGCTGTGAGGATCTTCCCTAGTAAATATACATATAATATAGCAGCTGCAAAGGGAATTAATTTTTATTTGAGTTTGTGCTAATTCACTATGATCTGCCAAATTTCATCCAATTTCTATAAGAGCCAAACTGGTAAACTAAATGGGCATATAATAATGAATACAATTTCTATGCTCATAACATGCTTAAACAAGGCACTAACCTATTAACCTCTTTTATGTGATACTGTTTACAATTTATTATTTTGGCTGAGGTGAAAGTTGTTAGAAATTTTCACTTAATCTTTTTATTACAATAGTTCTTACACATATTTCAAAAACCCAAAATAAGGATTCTGTTAATTACCACGTATATTCATTCTAATTATGTATTTGAAGACTAAGGAAAACAAACTCTAGATTGGTCCATGGATCCAGTGAACACAGTATAAACTGGAACTGGCCTAAGACTACATTGCCCAGTCTCCACATGTCCCACACGAACAAGGGGAGAATGATGAGGCCTCAGGTATCTACTTTAGATGTTATTTGTTTGTAAGAAGCCTGAAGAGGAGAGGTTGATTAGCTAACAGGAAAGTTGCTTCTTCAGAATGAGATAATAATTAAAGTTTTCATCATTATTATTGTTGGGAACCTGGCAAACACAACAATTCTTCAATTGACAATTAATGGGATTTTTCTTGCGTTAATGGCAGACTAGAAGTAAAGAAGAATGCACAGTGATTGAGATCCAGAGTAAAATTACCTGAATTCCTGATTGAATAAAGAGACTTTTCTTTAATTATCTTAATCATGCCTGCAAAAATAAAAGTCTAATTTTTTTCTACAGCTAGATGGTAACATACCAGATCCTCAATTTTTTCAAAATATTATACAATATTCAAATAAAAATGTATGTATATTTCAAGAAACAAGATGGATGATGACAATATAATTGCTCCAAAAGTGATTCAGATATTAAAGTTATTAGAAACTCTAAAATAAATATAATTATTATTTTCAAGAAAATTAATAGCATTAATAATAGAGGAACTGAATGTAAAAACAAAATCAAATGAAAAGCATAAAAGAGAAACAAAAACACAACAACTGAAATTCAAAATGTATGTATTAAAGAGTAGATTTAGTTTATTACCTTGATTGTGTTGGTGGTATCATGGGTGTTTGCATATGTCTAAATCTATCCACATGTATGCATTAAATATTTGCAGTTGTTTATATATCGATTATACTCCAACAAAACTATTTAAAAGAAAAGTAGAATGGTTGTAAAGTTTTAAGTGAAGAATATTGAGTTGAAGAAATGGGGGAAACTATATAGACTAAAGCAAGGAGAGAAAAAAAAGAGAAAATAGATGAAAGTGGATACAAATATCATGGTAGAAAAGACTAACACAAGCATTATTACAAAAAGAATATTTGAAGAGATAATATTCCAAAAGTGGCATAAAACATCATACCACATATTTATGAAACCCAAGAAGCTCCAAGCAAAATGACTTCACTAACAATACGGAGTCATAATCAAAGTTATTGTGTTGAAAAACAGTGAGAAAAAGAAATATATATAAAGCATCCTGGAAAAAGATACTTTATATTCACAGAAGTAACAATGAGACAGACAGTTGATGCTTTAATTGAAATTTGGTACCTGGACGATAAAGGCATATAAAGTGGTGGAAAATACTGCTAAGTATTAACTATACATTTAATATAAATATCTTAAAAGGTGAAGGGGTATAAAATGTTTTCAGATTCATAAATTAAAAGGAAAAAGAGTTGTAGATTATAGAACCATATTAAAAAGGATATTAATGAGTTTATACAGAAGCAAAATAATGCCAGAGAAAAGGCACAACAATTTAGGAAAAAAAAAAAAAAATTAGGGAAAATTTATGGATAAATTATAACAAATATTAGCATACAGCACAACATTTATAATTTCTTGTGGTATTTTTAATTTATGTAGAATTAAAATACATGCAGAGGTGGGGGAAGATGGCAGACAGAAGACGTGGCTAACATGCAGCTCCCATTGGGACTGACAAAACAGCGTGTGAACACTCACACTGCAAATTTTTGCTGAAAGAACCATTGCAGGGACCAGGCGTGGTGGCTCATGCCTGTAATCCCAGCACTTTGGGAGGCTGAGGAGGGCGGATCACGAGGTCAGGAGATCGAGACCATCCTGGCTAACACGGTGAAACCCTGTCTCCACTAGAAATACAAAATTTAGCCGGGTGTGGTGGCCGGTGCCTGTAGTCCCAGCTACTCGGGAGGCTGAGGCAGGAGAATGGCATGAACCCCGGAGGCGGAGTTTGCAGTGAGCCAAGATCTGGCCACTGAACTCCAGCCTGGGTGACAGAGCGAGTCTCCGTCTCAAAAAAAAAAAAAAAAAAAAAAAAAAAAAAAAACTATTGCAGGACTGTACTAGGAAAATGGAAAGAATTCACAGATCCTTTGAAAGGAGTGGCATGAGATAGGCAAAAAACTGTGAGTTCTCAAAGTGTGAGAGAGGAAAAACCTGCTTCCAAACACACCATCCCACTGGAGAATCTAAAAGTACAGATCACAGGAGAAGGATTTAACTTTACCTAGAGCTGGAATGGATTTAGGAAGCCATGGAAAATATAAAAGTTAAAGCAACAGTGGCAAGAGCCTTATAGGTACTCCCATTCTCCAGCTGGAGCACAGGGAAGCCATCTTTGACTATATCTCACAGAGGCCCTCAGGAAAGGCACCCAGCAAAATTACGGAGGGGTCACAAGGTCTCAGAAGTTTCCAACTGAATTTTGCAATGATTTTGACTGGGAACTAACTTTTTTGAGCAGAATATGGGGGAAAAAAAGAACTGTGAAACATATGAGGGCAAAAGCTGCAGCCAATATTGTAGCCAGGCAGGTAGGGGCAAGGCTAGAAAGCTGAGCTTGCTTGATCAGTTCAGTAGGTTATGGCCGGAAAAAAAGTCTGAGGTCTGCTTCAGCAAGCTGTCTGGATTTAACCCAGCAGTTTTAGTGGAAACCAGGGCACTGTGGAAGCCAGACCGGCCCCGCCAACTGCATGGGAGATGGGTGAAGTCTTTGCTACTGACTAGCTCCCACTTCCCTGACAAACAATATTACTAAGCAGAGGGAGCCATACTCCCCTCTAGGACATAATTTCATTGGCCTGAGAACCACCCCCATCTCCCACGGTGGGCACAGCAAACCCTGACAAAGGAGAGTTTGAGCCCAGACCCACTTAATCTTGCCCCCACCTGATGGTATTTTTGTACCAGCTCTGGTAGCCAAACACAAAAGATACACAGTCTTGGTTGCTTTAGGGCCCTGCCCATTGCCTGAGTAAGCAGAATACCTCCCCTGGCCAACTTAGGGCAAGCTTATATTCCACCACAGCTGGTGCTCTCTTACAACTGCCACTGTTTGGCTGGAGGCCAACCAACTCAGGCCTTTACAGCAACTCATGACAGAACAACTCTGCTCCAAGGAAGGAGAAAATGACCATTAATACCACGCCTGAAACATACTGGCTAACAAGCGGCCCTGAATCTGTCCATGTGACAATTTCACTGACTGCTAACATAACCAGCATTTGAGAAAGTCAGCACGCTAAATATATCTACAATCAAAATTTCTCATGAAATCTATTTCACTCCCCTGCTATTACCACCAGATCAGGTCCTGGTATTCACAACTGAGAAACCTGAAGACACACCGCATCACAGGACTATTTGCAACCATTACCCAACACCAGCTGGAGCCTGGTGGCACAACTGGGTAGCTAGACTCAGAAGAGCAATAACAATCACAGTAGTCTGGCTCTCAGGAAGCCCCCATAACTAGGGGAAAGGGGGGAGTGCCATATCAAGGGATTACCCCATAGGACAAAAGAATCTTCATGTCTACAAGCACCAATAATCAAATTAAGCTAATATAGATATTAAATCCTGATTTTTAAGAGGCAAAAAAAAAAAAAAAAAAAGACACCACAAACAAAAACCATAGTCTAATCAAAAATAAATTCAAGAACAATTATAAGAAATAGTCTACCCAAATGAGAAGAAATATAAAAGTAATTCTGGTAATATCACAAAACAGTGTTCTATAACACCTCCAACATATCACACTAGCTCCCCTGCAATTGTTCCAAACCGAGAAGAAATCTGAATTGCCAGATAAAGAACTCAGAAGGTTGGTTATTAAGCTACTCAAGGAGATACCAGAGAAAGGTGAAAACTAACTTAAACAAACAAAGAAACAAACAAACAAAAAACAGAATATGGATGAGAACTTTTCCATGGAAATAGATGTTGTAAAAAAATCACAATTTTTGGAAATAAAAGATACACTTAGAGAAATACAAAATGCAGTAGAAAGTTTAAATCATTTAGTAGAACAAGTACAAAAAGCAGCTTGAAGACAGGCTTTGAAATTGTCCTAATTGGACAAAGACAATGAAAAAAGAATGAGAACAATGTCTCCAAGAAGTTTGGGATTATGTTAAATGTCTGAACCTAACAATAATTGGTGTTCTTGAGGAAGAAGAGAAATCTCAAAGTTTGGAAAACTTATTTGAGAAAATAATTGAGGAAAACTCCCCTGGCCTTCAAGAGGTCTAGGCAGTCAAACATAAGAAGCTCAAAGAATTCCTGGGAAATTTATCACAAAAATATCATCTCCTAGGCACATAGTCAACAGGTTATCTAAAGTCAAGATGA
The DNA here is from genome assembly GCF_003255815.1 of Theropithecus gelada. NCBI lineage: Eukaryota > Metazoa > Chordata > Mammalia > Primates > Cercopithecidae > Theropithecus > Theropithecus gelada. The sequence goes on from NC_037689.1 coordinate 64,944,844, forward strand.
AGGAAAGAATCTTAAGTGCTGAGAGACAAAAGCATCCAGTAACATATGAAGGAAAACCTATCAAATTAACAGCTGATTTTCCTGGAGACATCTTACAAGCCAGAAGGGACCGTGGTCATATCTTTAGCCTGCTTAGACAAAATAATCGTCAGCTAAAAATTTTGTATTCAGCAAAACTAAGCTTCATAAATAAAGGAGAGATAAAATCTTTTGCAGAAAAACAAATGTTAACATAATTTGCCACTATCAAGCCTGCACTACAAGAAATGCTCAAAGGAGTTCTAAATCTTAAAACAAAATCTTGAAATGCAGCAAAACAGAACCTTCTTAAAGTATAAATCTCAAAGGGCCTATAAAACAATAACACCATTAAAAATACACGGTATTTAAGCAACAACTAGCATGATAAATAAAATGATACCTCACATCCCAATACTAACATTGAATGTAAATGGCCTAAATGCTCCATTTAGAAGATACAAAATTGATAAAAATCTACCAAGTGAATTATCTGCTGTCACCAAGAAACTCACTTAACACAAAAGGACTTACATAAACTTAAAGTGAAAAGGTGGAAAAAAATATTACATGCAAATGGAAACCCAAAACAACCATTTGTAGCTATTCTTATACCTTTAAAAAAAGACTATAAAGCAGCAAGTGTAAAAAAGAAAAGACAAAAACAATATTATATAATGACAAAAAGATTAATCCAACAGGAAAATATCATAATTCTAAATATATAATTACCTAACCCTGGAGCTCCCAAATTCATAAAACAGTTGCTACTAGACCTAAGAAATGAGACAGACAGCAACAAAATAATAATGGAGGAATTCAAGATTTCACTGAAAGCCCTATACAGGTCGTCAAGACAGAAAGTCAACAAATATACAATGGACTTAAACCATACCTTAGAACAAATGGACTTAAAATATATTTATAGATCTATTCTATGAAACAACTGTAGAATATACATTGTTTCCATCAGCACAGGAAATATTTACCAAGGTAGACCTAAAACAAGTCTCAATAAATTTAAGAAAATTGAAATCATATCAAGTATCTTCTCAAACCACAGTAAAATAAAACTGGAAATTAACTCCAAAAGGAACCATCAAAACTATACAAACACAGGGAAATTAAATAATCCGATCTTGAATAGTCTTTGGGTCAATGATAAAATCAAAACAGAAATTTAAAAATAAAATTAACTCAATGATATTAGTGACACAATTTATCAAAACCTCTGGGATACAGTAAAATTGGTATGAAGAGAAATGTTCATAGCATTAAATGCCTACATCAAAAAGTCTGAAAGAGCATAAATAGATAATCTAATGTCATATATCAAGGAAATAGTGAAACGAGAACAAATCAAACCCAAACCCAGCAGAAAAAAAGAAATAACAAATATCAGGGCAGAATTAAATAAAGTTGAAACAAACAAACAAACAAAAAACAAACAAAAAATGAAAGAAAAACTGGTTCTTCCAAAAGATAATCAAAATTAATCTACCATTAACAAGGCTAACTAAGAAAAGGAGAAGATCCAAATAAGATCCATCAGAAACCAAATGGGAGATATTACAACCAATAAGACAGAAACACAAAAGATCATTCAAGGCTACTATAAACACCTTTGTGCACAAAAATTAGAAAACCTAGAGGAGATAGATAAATTCCTGAAAATATATAACCCTCCTAGATTAAACCAGGAAGAAATAGAAACTCTGAACAGACCAATAACAATTAGCAAGATTGAAACAGTAACAAAAAATATTGCCAACAAATAAAAGTACAGGACCAGATTGATTCACAGATGAATTATATCATTCAAAGAAGAATTGGTACAAATCTTACTGAAACTATTAGAGAAAGACAGAACTCTCCCTAAATTATTCTGTGAAGCCAGTATCACCCTAATACCAAAACCAGAAAAGGACATAACAACAACAACAACGAAAACTACAGACCAATATCCCTAGAGAAAATAGATGCAAAAATTCTCAACAAAATGCTAACTAGATAATGTTGATATCAACAATATATCAAAAAGATAATGCATTTATGATAAAGTTGGTTTCATACCGGAGATGCAGGAAAGGTTTGACATACACAAGGCAACAAATTTAATATATCATATAAACAGAATTAAAAACTAAAATCATATGATCTTCTCAAAAGATGTAGAAAAAGCATTTGACAAAACCCAGCATCCCTTTATGATAAAAAGGCTCAGAAAAATGGGCATAGAAGGGACATACCTCAAGGTAATAAAAGCTATCTATGACAAACCCACAGCCAACACTACAGTAACTGGGGATAAGTTGAAAGCCTTTTCCCTAAGAACTGGAACAAGACAAGGATTTCTACTTTTACCACTTCTATTCAACATAATACTGGAAGTCCTAGCCAGAGCAATCAGCCAAGAAAAGGAAATAAAAGGCATCCAAATCAGTAAAAGGGAAGTCAAACTGTCACTGTTCCCTGATGATGAGTTTATACACTTAGAAAACCCTAAAGACTCATCCAAAAGGTTTCTAGATCTGGTAAATGAATTCAGTAGTCTCAGGATACAAAATTAATGTACACAAATCAGTAGCACTGCTGTACACCAAAAATGGTGAAGTTGAAAGTCAAATCAAGAACACAATCCCTTTTACAACAACTGCAAAAATATAAATAAAATATTTAGGAATATACCTAACCAAGGAGGTGAAAGAGCTCTACAAGAAAAACTACAAAACACCGCTGAAAGAAATTAGTAATGACACAAACAAATGGAAACACATCCCGTGCCCTTGGATAGGTAGAATCAACATTATAAAAATTGTGAAAATGACCATACTATCAAAAGCAATCTACAGATTCAATGCAATTCCCATCAAAATACCAACATCCTTATTGACAGGAGTAAAAAAAAAAAATCCTAAAATTCATATGGAACCATAAAAGAGTCTGCATAGCCAAAGCAGGACTAAGCAAAAAGAACAAATCTAGAGGCATCAAATTACCTGACTTCAAAGTATGCTACAAAGCCATAGTTACCAAAACAGCATGATACTAGTATAAAAATAGGCACATAGACCAATGAAATAGAATAGAGAACCCGGAAATAAAGCCAAATACTTACAGCCAACTGACCTTTGACAAAGAAAACAAAACATAAAGTTGGGAAAAGACACCCTATTCAACAAATGGTGATGGGATAACTGGCAAGCCACAGACAGAGGAATAAAACTGAATCCTCATCTCTCATTTTATACAGAAATCAACTCAGGATGAATCAAAGACTTAAATTTAAGACCTGAAACCATAAAAACTCTAGAAGGTAACATTGGAAAAACTCTTCTAGACGTTGGTTTAGGCAAAGATTTCATGACAAGAACCCAAAGCAAATGCAACAAAAAGAAAAATAGATAAATGGGAACTAATTAAACTGGAAAAGTGGTGCATGGTGAAATAAATAATCAGCTGAGTAAATAGTCACCCCACAGACTAGGAGAAAATATTTCCAAAGTATGCATCCAATAAAGGACTAATATTCAGAATCTATAAGACAATCAAATCACCAAGAAACAAAAAATAAAATACCATCATAAAGTGAGCAAAGGACATGAATAGATAACTCTCAACAGAAGATATATAAATGACCAACAAACATATAAAAATGCCCAACATCACTAATTATCAGAGAAATGCAAATTAAAACCACAATGAGACACCTCATTACTTCTGCAACAATGACCATGATTAAAAAATCAAAAAATAATACATGTTGGTGTGGATGTGGAGAAAAAGGAACACTTTTACACTGCTGGTGGGAATATAAAGTAGTACAACCACTCTAAAAAACAATATGGAGATTGTTTAAAGAAATAAAGGTAGAACTACCACTGGATCCAGTAATCCCACTACTGAGTATCTACCCAGAGGAAATAAGTCCTTATATGAAAAAGATAATTGCACATGCATGTTTATCATAGCGCAAATTGCAATTACAAAAATATGGAAACAAATGTTCATCGATCCAGTAGACAAAGAAAATGTGTCATATATACACCATGGAATACGACTCACACATGAAAAGGAATGTAATAATGGCATTGGCAGCAACCTGGATGAAGTTGGAGACCATTATTCTAAGTAAAGTAACTCAGAAATGGAAAACCAAATAACATATGTTTTCACTTATAAGAGAATTATGCTATGAGGATCCAAAAGCATAAGAAGGATACAATGAACTTTGGGGACTCAGGGAAAGGGTGGGAGCGGGGTGAAGGATAAAAGACTACACATTGGGTACAGTGTACACTCTTCAGGTGATGGGTGCATTAAAATTTCAGAAATGACTACCAAATAACTTATCCACATAACCAAAATGACCTGCTCCCCAAAAACTATTGAAATAAAATAAAATTTTAAAATATTAAATAAAATTGGCAATAAAAAAATAAAATACATGGCAAGAGTAACACCAAAGTCAAAGAAGGTAAATGAAACTAAGTATTTTAAGGTCTTTTAACTGTCCATCATGTATTAAAAGGAGTAACTTACATACTAATCAAACAGAAAAATATGTAAATTATAACATTTTAGGCACCCTCAAAATAATGGTAAATTTACATATAAATAACAAACTCTTAGATAGCTAAGTAGACTTATAAATGATTGTTTAAAACAGTCTATGAAGAACAAAAGGTACATAGATAAAGAGAAACTGAAAAGCAAGTAGCAAAATCACAGATATATTTGGGCCTGTATTTATCAACTTACTACCACTAAATAAACCATTCTAGTTACAAAGTAGAAACAGACAGAATTAAAATTAAGTCATATTTAAAATGTAAAATATATGTTATTCATAAGACATGCAATTAAAAACACAGAAAGGATGAAAGTAACATAACAAGGCAAAAAAAGATATATTTCACAAACAACAACCAAAGGAAAGTTGGCATAGTTGTACTAATATTAGACATAGTAGAAGAGGCAAGAAGTATTTCATCAGAGATAAAGAGGAATGTTGCATTATGATGAAAGTGTTAATCCACCAGGAATTATAACACATACAAATTGGTATGCAACTAATATTATAGCTTCAAAATCATAAGTGTTGGGTGAAGTGAAAGGAGAAAATGGATAAATCTATAATCATAGGTGGAAATTTTGAGAAACATTTTTTAGTGACTAACAGAATAAACAAGAAAAAAAAAGAAAGAAAGAAGGAAAGAAAGATTTAAATAACACAATTACATTGGGTACAGTGTACACTGTTCGGGTGATGGGTGCACCAAAATTTCAGAAATCACCACTTAAAAACGTATCCAATTAACCAAACACCACCTGTTCCCCCAAAATTATTGAAAATAATGAATTAAGTGGTTAACACAATTCATAAGATTTAAACAGCATATTAAATAAATATTTAAATAACATCAAGAACAAGATTGATTTAATTGGCATATGTGAAACAGTGCACTCGGTAATAAGATAATATAGATTCTTTTTAAGTCCACACAGAAAATTTACTAAAACTGACCATATACAGGGCCATGTAGAAAATCTAAAAAACTTTGAAAACCTGAAATCATACAGAGTATGTTCTCTGGCCACAATATGTAATAATTTTGCTACAAATTAATGACAAAGAAAATTTGAAATTCTCAATGATTGTAATTAAGATAGACTCTTAAATAAGCCATATATTGAAGAAAGCAATAATATAAATTAGAATACGTTTGCAACTGAATGACAGTGAGAGTTTAAGATGCATCTAAGACCTGTTTAGAGGAAAATCTTACAGTTTTAAATACATACAATGAAAAAGAAGGAAATATGAGAAATTAGTGACCCAGTAGCCTCTTCAAAAATCAGTTGTCTATTATTCTGTTTTAATTTTACACATTGTAGGAGTGTTGAGGTTGTATTTTAGATAGATCTTAATTTGCAATGTCCTGAAGATTTGATACTGAGGGCCTATTCTTATGCTTACTGTTCACCTGGACATCTTTGTGAAATACCTGTTCAAGATTTTGCCATTTCCTGAGTTGTTTATATTTTCCTAACCAATATTCCTGTTGTATATTTAAAATGTGAGTTCTTTAGTAGATATATGCATTACAATTCCTTCTCCCACCCTACAGCTTTATTATTTATTCTCTTAGTAGTATGTTTTGATGAGCATAAATTCTTAATAAAGTTTAATTCATCAATTAAAAAAATTTACCAAAAGAAATATTAAACTATATCTAAAGAAACTAAATAAAAATGAGAGCAAAATATAATAAAATAAAATAAGTAAATATACAATTGATAAATATATATTTACATTATATTTAAGTAAAATTAATGTATATAATCAACATGGTCAGATGAGAAGAAAATTAAAGGAAGAGGATAATCCAATATTCAATAAACTTATGAAAATAGAATTATTCTCATCTATTAGATAATTGCAAATTAAAAATACCACGTAACATCATTTCAAATACAAATAACACAATTTTTTTTTTCTGTTTAATTTTCTAGGCTAATATTGTGATTTTTCTTTCAAAATATATTTTAGAATTGACTTTTTATGTCTTTTAAAAAGCATGACAGAATTTAAATTTGAATTATACTGAATTATTTCTTTTCATTTTAGGATAATTGATACATTGACTACATTTAATCTTTCAATCTAGATATATGTTCTTTCCATTTATTTAGGTGTTGTTTTATATACTTAGAAAAGTTCTACAGTTTACCATATAGAGACTTTTCATGTGTTTTATATTTATTCCAAGAAAAATTGAATTATTATGTTAGAAAATCTAAGGCAGGTATTGTGAGAATTGGCTTTCATGTGTTCTTTTATATATTTAGAAAAGTTCTACAGTTTACCATATATAGACTTTTCATGTGTGTTATATTTATTCCAAGGTAAATTGCATCATTCTGTTAGAAAATCTAAGACAGGTATTGTGAGAATTGGCTTCTCATGAAAAAAAAGGTAGATATTCTGTCATTCATAAATTTTCAAGTTTCCAATCCATGCAAACCAATCTCCATAGGAGACAAGAACAAGTTGCTTTAAAAAGAAACAATCAGATAATTGAAAGAGGGCTCTCAGATATTTTTTAAAAATGTTTTTAATTTATAAAAGTTTAAAAATATTTAGATAGAGTGGATGATGAAATAAGTCTCCCAGAAAGCAGGGAATGGTTATACTTTGCAAATATCTTTTTTGGTCACCCATATTCTCAACTTCTTTGGAGTATGCAGAAACTATATAGGTTCTGCTTCAGAGAATGTAAGTAGAAATAAACTGTCAGTTACAAACTGAAGCATGAAGGAGCCTATTTGTGCTCTCTTTGCCGGCTATAAAGATTATAGGAGACCGCAGATTTAGATGATAGTGCTATGAGATCACAGTTGCCCCAAATTTTCTGAGACTTCATTGAGGGCAACTCCCCTGGAGAGTGTCTAAGAAACTACAGTGGACTTTGCTTGAGAGAAATATGAACAGTAGTTTTGTTAAGCTACTGGGACTTGGACATAGTTTATTACCACAAAGTAAAATAGATTGCTCCACTGTGAGGTAAGTCTTTTAAATGTATGTTCACACACACATACCCTTCCCCAGTGTTGGGGTCTGCGTGTTTCCTAAACAAAGGAATGAACACACAAGACAACACAAGACAAGACAAACATGGCGGCCGCCCCAATGGCGCGCTCCGCTTTATTTTATACCGTCGTTTGTGGAATGTTGCCAAGTCACAAGACACATTGTTGTTTTTCTGACCTTTCCCTGACTTTCTGGATTTTCAAGATGTTTACATATAAACAGGCCCCCAAAGCCCTGCTTCGTTTGCAAGAGCAGGACTTGTCGGGAACGCCCTGCTTCGTTTGCGAGAGCAGGACTTATGGGGAACACCCTGTTTGTGAGCACGTAGTCCTCTACACCCCAGTAAATCTTGGATGTTTTAGAATTGTCTTTTTATGCCTTAGTGTTACACGATTTTATAATATTACGGTTTTATAATTTGTATGCATTAGTACTTCTTTTCTTTTACCCAGCCTGCTTATTTCTCTCCAATGGTCTTCTTCACTCGGAGCAACCAGGACATCCTTCAGTTTAGAGGGTCCACATCTGTTACTGTTTTCATAACTACTTCCATTGTGTTTCCCACTTGCTTTTTCTAAAGCTCAGTTGTCAAATATTGTAATTACTGAAAATATTTTTTAGGCTCTTATCTTCCCTATCATATTTTCTACTTTTTTTGTCAAAATGACAGAATTCCATTTTGGAATTTCATTTTCAAGAACTTCTAATCCATCTGAAAATTTTAATTTTTTATTATGAATCATTTGCTGTTAAGTTTTCCACAATACCTTGTTGTTCTTTTATATAATATGGAAATATAAAGCAAAGCAAAGCATTTCACATAAACTACACTGCCAGTGGATATTTTGTGATTAATGGATGAACTAATCAAGTTATTTTTCTCTAAAACTACTTAAAATTATTATTCAAAAATACATTGCCCTTTAGTGAAAAAGTTCAAAAAGCCCTAGCTGCAATATTTGTATATTTAAAAATTTAAACCTGTTTCCTTATAGCACATATAGTCCTAAAAGGAACAACCTGAATTGTAGAATGCTGAACAATGTTTTTACTTGTTTGTTTTATTTTATTTTTTTACTAAGGACAGTGTCTCTCTGTCGCCCAGGCTGGAATGCACTGGTGCAATCATGGCTCACCATAGCCTCAAGTTCCTGGGCTCAGAAGATCCTCCCATTTCAATCTCCTGAGTGGCAAAACGGCCTCTCCGCATACACGAAGAAAATTAGTGACGGGGGGCAGTGACTCTTGCCTGTAGTCCCAGCACTTTGAGAGGCAGAGGCAGGCATATCAACTGAGGTCAGCAGTTCGAGACCAGCCTGTCCAACATGACGAAACACTGTTTCTACTAAGACTCCAAAAAAATTACCCAGGTGTGGTGTCACACACCTATAATCCCAGCTACTCTGGAGGCTGAGGTAGGAAAATCGCTTGAACCTGGGAGGTGGAGGCTGCAGTGAGCCAAGATGGTTCCATTGCACTCCAGCCTGGGTGACAGAGTGAGACTTCATTTCAAAAAAATTTAAAAATTAAAAAAAAAAAAAAATTAGGTTTCATGGTGCGCACCTGAGTAGCTAGGACTACAGGTGCAAACCACCATGCCTGCCTAATTTTTAATGTTTATTATTATTTTTTTTATTTTTTGTAGAGAGGCAGTTTTGCCATATGTTGGTCTGGATGGTCTAGAACTCCTAGATTCAAGTGATCCTCCCATCTCAGCCTCTCAAAGTGTTGGAATTACAGATATGAGCCACCACATTGCGCCTGGTTAATATATTTTAATTGGAGTTTACAATATCCTATTCTTATTAGCTATAGATTAGAAAATACAATACAATATTAAGTGACAGACCAAAGATTGAAATATGACCATTAAAGGGTTACATAGTTAAATTATTTTTAAAGTAGTAAGAAACAAGTTCAGAAAATGTGATTATTTTCTTGTCACAGAGGCAATTTTAAAAATACATACATTGGCAAAAAAGACATAGATTGACACAGCTATTGAACAGTTCAATGAGATTTTTTGTCCAAATAACTTCAATATTTGTATTTAATTCTGTTCTCTCAATAAGAAAATCCTCTCTGTTTAATCAATAGTGTGTACAACATTAATTCAAACCACAACTTGCCCTCTCTTAGCAACTGCATAAATTGGTAATTTCGTTATGATCTCTTCTGAGCTTTTGCTCTCCCTATGGTATAACCCTACAATGAAGCGTGCCAGGAAACCATATTAGTTTTTGTGTACCTTTTCATAACACTAACATGTGCCAAAGGGAATTTTTTAAATACAGGATTATTGTTTCACAACTCTTCAAAGTTTATGCCATGGTTTCTTAATGCTACATAACATGCATTAGTCAATATAAAACATTTTCAAATACACAATAGAAAAATAAAAGTTTCTTTACAAACTGAGATGACAATTATGGAAGCCAAAAAATATCCTGGTGATTGAGGAAAATTGGTTTATGACAAATACACACTCAAACACACACATTAACAACAAGAATGCAAAAGATTACCATCCTAGCTGGAAGTAAACTTTTATGAGCAGCGCATTCTTAAAACGAAGCCGCCTACATGCATACATTTATGAATGTTCAGTTATTATAGAACAAATGTGGAGAAAAAAATTAGGAATCTTCTTTAATGTGATATCAAACTAAAGAATTGTAAGCAGAATAGGTTATTGTTTTTAAGTGAGGTTATATATCTTAAATTAGAAGAAATCTTCTCGAATTAAAAAGAGTATAGTTTGTGTATGTAATATATTTTCAATTGGTATTTTGATACCACTCTGCCTGTAATCCAGTTTAAAGCCACTTCCACATTGTTAGGTATTTGTTACAGAAGCATCACACTTCCCATTACTACACTCTATATTAGTTTGCTAGGGCTACTATTACAAAGTCCTACAGACTGGGTGGCATAAACAATATACATTTTTTGTCTTACAGATATGAGGTCGGAAGTCCAAAATCAACTTATCATTAGGGTTACTTCCTTACAAGAGCTGAGAGGGAAATGTCTGCTTCTAGCCTTTCTCATTGGCTTGTGATGGCGTCTCCTTATGTCTCTTAACATCATGTTTTCTCTATGAACAACTGTATACAAATTTCCCCTTTTAATAAGGACATCAGTCTCATTGGATTAGAAACTCCCCATGACCTCCCTTTTTCTTGATTAGCCCATTTCCAAATAAGGTCATATTCTAGGTACTAGGAATTAAGACTTCAACATATGAATCTGGGGATCACACAGTTCAACTCATAACAGGATCCATTCTCAAATAATTATCATCTTCCTATCATCTCATCTCTTTCTCAAACCTCCTTGTCACCAATTCTGCAATCTGTTTTTTACAAGCCTCTGGAAATGTAGACAAACCATAAGACAATGACAATGAAGTAGTAATATTTCTGAATGTATCTCCCTAGCTCCAAAAATTGAACAATCAAATGTAATGCTCAAAGTTCTGCTTACTATGAAAATTTTTCATCCTTTTTGGCTTTCTGAGTCACCCTCACAAGGCCCATAATACTGCAGCAATCAACTCAGCTGATACTGGTTTTGCCTGCAGAACTATCTTTAAATCAAGCTTGTATATTTTTATTCTTTCTTAACTGGCTTTAAGAAACTTCCCATGAAGCCACAGATGTGTGTTAAGGAATATATAACAATGCCGCAAAGATAGCTATTATACTGAGAGTTTGAGCAAACAGTTCATGTAGCTTTCTTGTGCCTTCAGGAGCTTCATTATGAGTAACTTTATGGTTTGGTGTAACAAATGGCATCCAGTTTATCATAGATAGTTCAGTTCTTAGGGTCATATTAAATTCATGGTCAAGAATTTCGTTTCTGTAAGGGTCCAGTAGCAATTGTACACAATACTTGATCAGGTTTGTTATACTATTACAAGACTCAGAGGTCTTACACACATGTGAAATAATTGAGTTAAAATGGGAATCACTGTACCTGCAGCTTCCAAGTTTCTCATGAAAATACTAATCTCTGCAATTCACTCAGCAATGTGGTATTGTTATGGTCAACTATATTAGTAGGAAGGGCTGGATGCAAGGTCTTGCACTTAGATTTTTCTACCATTGTAATTCTCACTAGATTGACCAGGTACCCAATGTAGAATTATTTATTGTTTGACAAGTATTTTTGTTCTAACTATGCATTCAGTAGGTGGAGAAATAAATACAGGATCGGTCTCTGGAGCCTCTGGTTCCACTCTGAGACAGACATAAACCAGCAGACTATCTTCCAAAACATACAAGTACTGACGCTATACACCACACCAGGGGGTTGCTCTAGATTCTGTAGGTTAGCCTGAGGTCAGAGGCAATGCGAAATAAGCCCAGTCATAAGTGGAAATTGCAAATAAGATTTCACATCAAACCCACTGAAATACTATGGCAGGAGGGAAGAGATGCGGTAGTAATAAAATTTGTAATAACATAAATTGCTCAGAACATGGTAACTATTAGCAATGCATAATAACTATTAGTCTAAATAAGAGATTATAAGAAATAAGTGGTACATGACAAACCTTAAACAAACCAACAAACAAAAAAAAGAAATCAGTGCTGTCAGGTGTAAACAATGTCAAGGAACATGTATGTTCCTTGATTAATGCTCCTTTGATTAATGCTAGGGGATATTGAGAAAAATGAATTAAAGAAGAGACTTCATCACTGGGCATGCAAGCTTATACTTGTAATGTTAGCTACTCAGGAGGCTGAGGTGGGAGGTTCACTTGAGCCCAGGAGGGAAAGACTGCAGCGAGTGAGCTGAGATCATTCCACTGCAGTCCAGCCTGGGTGAAAAAGTAAGACCCTGTCTCAAAATAAATAAATAAGTAAATAAAAATAAAAAAAGACCAGGCTTCATCAGGGAAGTGAAAATTAATCATTTTCTCATTTTCACAAGGGTTCTCTATATATTTTTCCAAAACTTATGAATTTAGTCACTAGCAGTGACTCGTAAAAGCAGTAACTCTAAAGGAATGGGCTAAGAAGTTACTGAGGGTATACATTTATTCCTGACCTTATAAATATCACTAGTGAGGAATGACTCTGATTGTTTTTAAAATTTAAATGTATGAGCTAATAAAAAAATCGGCAAATATATGAAAAGCTATGATGATTGAGATGCAACAGAAAAACTACGACAGAATTAACCACACAATGATATCTGAAATTGAAATGATAAAATATGGGATATAAAAAAACTATAACTAAAATACTTAAATAAAATTATATTGAAGTGAAGCATTTCCGGAAAGGCAGTGTAAATACTTTGAAAGTGTTTCTTCATAAAACTAAATAGAACACTACAAAATTGTCAAAATCAACTTTTTCAGAAATCTGGAAACGGGGACCATTTATTCAAGGAATTAGCTGAACCTTGGTAAGAATAGTGACCTTTGTGGCATTTTAACTTACTCTATTTACATTTCTCTCTCCTCAGCTCTCCAGCAGTTTCTAAAATGAACAGCTCTTCTAATTGTGAAAAACAAGAGCATAGCAGCCACAAGTGGAGGCAGAAAGGGTTTAGCGTTCCTAAAAAGCCCCATCCCTAGAGAACTGTCACTATTTGACTTATCTGGCAGCTCAATGAGAAGCTACATTCTGAAGCATTTTCTTTAGTTTACCTTGCTCAGAGAACACTTTGTGAGAATCACCCTGACACCACAGAATTTTTTGTTTTTAAACCAAACTGTTCAATGTCACAGGTGAATGAAGTGATGTTAAGAACTGGGGCTATTGTGAATGGGAGTTCACTCATGATTTGGCTCTCTGTTTGTCTATTAGTGGTGTATAGGAATGCTTGTGATTTTTTGCACATTGATTTTGTATCCTGAGACTTTGCTGAAGTTGCTTATCAGCTTAAGGAGATTTGGGGCTGAGACGATGGGGTTTTCTAAATATACAATCATGTCATCTGCAAGCAGAGACAATTTAAATACCCTTTATTTCTTTCTTTTGCCTGATTGCCCTGGCCAGAACTTCCAATACTATGTTGAATAGGAGTGGTGAGAGAGGGCATCATTGTCTTGTGCCGGTTTTCAAAAGGAATGCTTCCAGCTTTTGCTCATTCAGTATGATATTGGCTGTGGGTTTGTCATGAATAGGTCTTATTATTTTGAGATATGTTCCATCAATACCTAGTTTATTGAGAGTTTTAGCGATCATTAAAAAGTCAGGAAACAACAGATGCTGGAGAGGATATGGAGAAATAGGAATGCTTTTACACTGTTGGTGGGAGTATAAATTAGTTCAACCATTGTGGAAGACAGTGTGGCAATTCCTCAAGGATCTAGAAATATCATTTGACCCAGCAATCCCATTACTGGGTATATACTCAAGGGATTATAATCCATTCTACTATAAAGACACACGCAAACATACGTTTATTGCAGCTCTGGCAAAGACTTGGAACCAACCCAAATGCCCATCAATGATGCAGTGGATAAAGAAAATGTGGCACATTTACACCATGGAGTACTATGAAGTCATAAAAATGGTGAGTTCATGTCCTTTGTAGGGACATGGATGAAGCTGGAAACCATCATTCTCAGAAAACTAACACAGGAACAGAAAACCAAACATGGCATATTTTCACTCATAAGTGGGAGCTGAACAATGAGAACACATGGACACAGAGGGGGGAACATCACACACACTGTTGGGGGGTAGGGGCTAGAGGAGGGATAGCATTATGACAAATACCTGATGTAGATGATGGGTTGATGGGTGCAGCAAACCACCATGGCACGTGTATACCTATGTAACAAACCTGCATGTTCTGCACATGTGTCCCAGAACTTAAAGTATAATAAAATATATAAAGAGAGAGAATAAATAAATAAATAAATAACTGGGGCTAACTCAAGGCTGACTAAAAATCTTAAAAGAAAGAGTTGGGATATAAGATGCCCATAGAGAACTTTTGAAAGTTCCAACATATTCCTCGGGATGTATAATTCTATGCACATTGAAGAGCTGTGCACATGTCCAGAAAAATACTGAGAAAGTTAAAATATTTAACCTATAGTTGACCTTGAAATTCTAGGCAAACCAGAAATGTAGACTAAGGCAGAGTTGTAAAAAAAGTATTAAAAGCATGTCCTGCCACATGGAGAGAAACTCTCAGCAAAATTTAGATGATATATCGGTTCAATTCATTTAAGGAAACCTCTGTTCAACCATTAGCTGATCAGAAAACTAAACAGAGAAAAACTTTGGTGGAAACACATGACAAGGAATACAAACTTAACAGAATTGGTACAGGAAAGCCACAAAACTAACCACAACGATATAAAAATTAAACAAGAGGCTCAAGCCTGTAATCCCAGCACTTTGGGAGGCTGAGACGGGGGGATCACGAGGTCAGGAGATCGAGACCATCTTGGCTAACATGGTGAAACCCCGTCTCTACTAAAAAATACAAAAATCTAGCCGGGCGAGGTGGCGGGCGCCTGTGGTCCCAGCTACTTGGGAGGCTGAGGCAGGAGAATGGCATAAACCCGGGAGGCGGAGCTTGCAGTGAGCTGAGATCCGGCCACTGCACTCCAGCCTGGGCGACAGAGTGAGACTCCACCTCAAAAAAAAAAAAAAAATTAAACAAGAAAACAAAACAACTCCAAAGGAGGTAGGGGATAATAATTTTAATATTTGTCAATTTATATTGTTTGAAATATCCAGTTTTCAACAAAAAATATGAGATATACAAATAAATAGGAAAATAAGATGTATATTCAGAGAATATAAAAGTTAATAGAAACTGACAATGAAAAAGTCCAGTTATTGGACTTATTAGATTTAGTTGACTTAATATAAGTATACAAAAAAAGTCAAAAGAAAATGATGGCAAAAGAGAGTAGATCAATGATATCATGTTAAATAAAGAATATCAATAAAGAGATAATAATTATATAAACGTGCAAAATAAATATGCTGGTGTTGAATAGTACAAATATTGAAATGAAAAATAAATCAGTGAAGTGGCTCAACAATGGATTTCAACTGAAAAAGACAGAATCATCAAACTTGAAAACTAGTCGACTGAGATTATACAGTCTAAGAAACAGAAAGACAACAAACAAACAAAAAAGAAACAGAACCCTAGAGACATGTGGGCCACGAATAAGTATACCAAAATATGCGACATAGAAATCTGATGGACAGGAGAGAGAAAACACCAAGAAAAATACTTGAAGAAATCATGACCAAAAATTTTTGCCAAAAATGAAATATTAAATGTTCACATCTGAAAAGCTCAAAAAAAACTGCAATTAGATGAACACAAAACCATTCACATCTGGATACATTACAGTCAAATTATCATAAGCCAAAGACAAATATAGAATCTTAAAAGCAGCAAGATAAAACTCACTTATCATAGACAAAAGAACCTCATAAGATTAACATTTAACTTCTCATCAAAAAGTATGGAGGTCAAAAGACAGAAAGGAATGATATATTCAATGTGCTATAAGAAAAAGACTATCAATCAGATTTTTTTTTTATAAAGTAAACTATACTTCAACATTGAGAGAGAAATGAAGATATTTCTAGATATAGAATAAACAATAGAGAATTTATGTTTTGCAAACCTGTCTAAAAGAAATATTAAATGGAAGCTTTCAGATTGAAATGAAACGACAATAGACAAAAACTAAAATCTCCATAAATAAATAGACTGGTGTTGGTAAGTACACAGGTATTAGGTTGGTGCAAAAGTAACTGAGGTTGTTGTCATTAAAAGTTGCACCAACTGAATAAATTTAAGGTAGTATAAATGTATTTTTATTGTATATATTTTTTCTTGTAACTGATGTAAAGTGCATAAAGCAACAATTATAAAACTGTTTTGATGAGCTAATAAGCTATGAAGATGTAATTTACAAGGCAAAGACAATACAAAAGGAGAAAGAGAAAAAAGAGCTATAGTATAAAAAGATTTTGCATATTATGAAATTCAGTTAGTACTGTGATAAGAGCCATATTGTTTTGCATTGTTTTTATTTGGATTAAAGACTTTTATTTTGGAGACAGAGTCTCACTCTGTCACCCAGGCTGGAGTGCAATGGTGCCATCTTGACTCACTGCAACCTCTGCCTCCCAGGTTCAAGCGATTCTCCTGCCTCAGCTTCCCGAGTAGCTGGGATTACAGGCGTGTGCACCACCACTCCCGCCTAATGTTTTTGCATTTTTAGTAGAGATAGGATTTTGCCATGCTGGCCAGGCTGGTCTTGAACTGCTGACCTCAAGTGATCTGCCCGTCTCCACCTCCCAAAGTGCTGGGATTACAGGTGTCATATGTTTTATTTTGCATAACTCTCTAAACAGTTCATGCCGAGGACTATCAGTGTTCTCCATATTATCAGAAATAGAGCCCTTAGCATTCTTGGGTCTAATCATATTAAGTGGCCAACTCCAGAAACTCCGAAACCAAGAAAACAACTCCATCTTTAATATTGTGTTTTTCTAGAACCACTCCTGGTACCAAAATCTGTATTAGTCAGGGTTCTCTAGAGGGACAGAAAGAATGGAATGCATTTGTGTGTGTGTGTGTGTGTGTGTGTATGTGTGTGTGTATATATATATATAGTTTTATAATTATTGCTTATGGACTTTACATCAGTTACAAGATAAATATAAACATATATGATATATACATATTAATATTTTATATATATGTATATAAAGGGGAGTTTATTAAGTGTCAACTCAGACAATCACAAAGTCCCACAATAGGTCATGTGCAGGCTGAGGAGTAAGGAGAGCCAGTCTGAGTTCCAAAACTGAAGAACTTGGAGTCCCATGTTTGAGGGCAGGAAGCATCCAGCATGGGAGAAAGATGTAGGCTGGGAGGCTAGGCCAGTCTCTCTCTTCACATTTTTCTGCCTGCTTATATTCTAGCGATGCTGGCAGCTGATTAGATTGTGCCCACCCAGATTAAGGGTGGGTCTGCCTTTTCCAGCTTACTGACCCAAATGTTAATCTCCTTTGACAACACCCTCACAGACACACCCAGGATCAATACTTTGTGTACTTCAATCCAATGAAGTTGACACTTAGTATTAACCATAGCAAAAGGGAATCATACAAGTGTCCTTATGTGTCTGATTTCTATAACTTAGTCCAATGTTTTCAAGGTTCACTTACATTATAGCATGTATCATTTCTTTTTGTGGCTGAATAATATTCCATTGTATGAATATACCATGTTTACTTCTTCATTCACCATTTGATTAGTATTTGGAATGTTCTCACCTTTTAGCTATCATGAATAATGCTGCTATAAACATCAATTTATAAGTTGTTTGTGACATATGTTTTTAATTATTTTGGCCATGGACCTAATAGTGAAATTTCTGGGTTGTGTGGTAACCCTAAGCTAACTTTGTAAGAAACGGTAAACTGTTTTCCAAAGCAGCTGTACCATTTTACATTACCACTAGCGATACATGAGGGCTCCACTTTTGTCATATTAAGGACAATTCTTGTTATTGTCCATCTTTTTTATTATAACCATCTTATTGAGGAGTGAACTAATATTTCATTGTGGTTTTAATTTTAATTGCCCTGATGGCTCATAATGTTGAACACTTTCTTATGGGCTTAATGATTATTTAATACCTTTATCAGATACATGTTTATTCAAATATTTTGCCTATTTTTAATTGTGTTTATTCATCTCTTTATTTTTTGGTTGCAAGAGTACATTCTAGATACATGTACTTAATCAGAAGTAAATTTTTCCTTCTGTGGGTTATTTTTTGCTGCCTTGATGGTGTCTTCGCAGGACAAACTTAAAACATTTAAATAAAGTCGATATGTTATTTGTTTTTGTTTTTGTTGTTGTTGCTCATTCTATGGGTGTCATATTTCAGAAGATATTGCCTCATCTAAGGTAAAAAAGATATGCTTATATGTCAATGTAATATTTTTGTTATTTCAGCTCTTGTATTTAAGAATATGGTATATTTTGAGCCAACTTTTTTTTTCTTATGAGATAGGATTGCAACTGTATTCTTTTTTTTTTTTTTTGGAGATATAGAATCTACCCAGTATCATTTGATTAAAAAAATTTTTCTTTACATAGAATTATTTTGGCACCCTTGCCAACAATCAAGTCACAATAAATGTCACGATTTATTTTTTTCTTATTACTTTTATTAATCTATAGATAATCAATATATAATCAATCTTTTGCCAGTACCACACTGCTTTGATTGCTGTAGCTTTGTAGCAGACATGAAATCAAGAAAAGTGAGTCCTCCAACTGTGTTCTTCTTTATCAAAATTGTTTTGAGTAGTCTGAATCGTTTGCATTTATATAAGAAGTTTAGGATGAGTTTATCAATTTTTGTGAAGTCAGCAGAAATGTTGATGAGGATTGCATTGAATACGTTGCTCATTTTAGTAACTACTGTTATTTTAAGAATATTAAATCTTCCAATTTATGACATATATTTTCAAATATTTTGGCCTTTAAATTATTTATACAGACTTATATAGCTTTCAGAGTTCAAATTTTACACTTCTTTGGTTAAATTTATGCTGAAGTATTGTACACTTTTTGATGCTACTGTAAATAAATATATTTTCTTAATTTTTTTCAATTTTTCATTGCTAGGATATAAAAATATAATTGATTTCTATATATTTATATTTTATACTAAATTTGCCAACCTCATTTATTAGTTCTAGTAGTTTATTTTGTGTGTCTATGTTTGTGTAAATTCCTTAGGATTTTCTATAGGCAAGATAGTGACTGCCTTTTATTTTATATTCTTTTCTGATTGCCCTGTCAAAACCTTCAAGTATAATGTTGAATAGAAGTGAAGACAGTGTACATCACTCTATTTTTCCTGATTATAGGAAAAATAAGGTAATTCACTTGCACTAGTAAATGTGATGTTTGCTGTATGTTTTTTGTAGATAAATTTCATTAATTCAAAGTTTTCTTCTATTATGGTTTGTTGATTGCTTTTATTCTGAAGAAATGTTATATTGTGCCAAGTGCTTTTTGTGCATCTATTGATATGATCATGTGAGTTTTGGTCTTTATTTTGTGATAGGGTGAAATATATTTATTAATTTTTTCATATGTTTGCACCGTTTTGCATTCCTGGGAAAAAGATCATTTATTACAAGTGTATATAATCTTTTCTATATGTTGCTGTATTTTGTTTTACAGCTTTTTTTTAGATTTTTGTGTTTATAGGAATAAGGCATACGGTCTGAAGTTTGGGTTTGGTTTTGGTTTTCTCTTGTGAAATCTTCATCTGGCTATAGTATCAGGCTAATAACACAGACCTCTCACAATAAGTTAGAAAATATTTTTCTTCTTTTATTATTTGGAAAACCTTGAGAAAGATTGGTGTTAATTATTATTTAAACATTTGGTTTAGTCACATCTGTCTATTTTTGTTTTAATTGCCTGAGCTTTTGGAATCAAACCTAAAAATATTATTGCCCAAACTTACATTATATCATTTTTCTTTTATGTTTTCTTCTAGTAATTTTATATATTCACATCTAACTTTAAATCTTTAATTCATTTTTAGTTGATTTTTGCATATAGTGCATGATAAGGATCCAATCTCATTGTTCTACTTGTGGATACCCAGATTTCTCCTTTTTCCATTTTGTGTTTTTGGCACCTTTACTGAAAATCAGTTTACCATAAATGTGTAAGTTTTTTCTGAGCTCTCTATTTTGTCACATTGTTTAATATATCTATTTTGATGCCCATTACCATTCTGTTTTAAGTAAAATAGTTTTGTAATATAGTTTTAAATCAGGTACAGTGATAGTTCTGTCTGTGTCCTTTTTGCCCAAAATTGCCTTGGCTATTTAGGGTTTTTCCTGTGTTCATATAAATTTTAAAACTGTTTTTCTATTTCTTTAAAAAATTACATTATACATTATATTGAGGTTACATTGAATCTATAGATCAATGTGGGTAATATGGACATTTTAGCAATATTAATTTTTCTTATTCATGAACTTGAAATATTTTTCTATCTATTTCAGGAAACCTGTCAAGGAAATGTGTAGACAAGGTACAAGGCCAACCCTTCCAAAAGACTTTTATCAGCTCTATAAAGTCAATCTCAATTTCTCAAAGCAGTCAGAACTGAAACTATGCCATTCTAGTCAAAGTCTTGGTAAAATAACCAGGGTTTCCAATGGTTTCCTGCACAGACACACACACAAAAAAACAGATCCTTATTAAACTTATGTAAATAACTATATTGACATAAATTAAAAATACTCAGAAATAGTTTTAAAATTCTGGAGAAATCAGGTAAAAAAAAAATAGGATTCAAATTTGGCTCACAGTAGCATACTTTATTCAATTGTTAAAATCTCCAAATGTCCCCCCAAAATTTTTTTCTTAAATCTGAAACACAAACAGAAAGAATCAACAATGTTTCAAACAAAAATGTTAAAAAAAATTATCTAATCAGAAGTCTGGACTGGAGAATTAAAAAATATTATTTCCATTTC
The DNA here is from genome assembly GCF_003255815.1 of Theropithecus gelada. Taxonomy (NCBI): domain Eukaryota; kingdom Metazoa; phylum Chordata; class Mammalia; order Primates; family Cercopithecidae; genus Theropithecus; species Theropithecus gelada. Next base: position 64,965,991 of record NC_037689.1, read on the forward strand.
CTATTAGTTCAATTCATGCAATTAACTCCTGTGTTACTCAACATTAGGCCAAGAATCCTCATGCACACATCAGCATTGCAATGAGATTATTTTAAGTAAGTTTTTTCTCTAATCTAGTGACACAATATCCAAAGTTATCAGAAACCTGCCTTCAAGAGCACCTATCAGAGTCCTTTTCATGAATTCCACTAAAGAAGCAAGTTTTGGGCTGTAGCTAATCATAAATCACTTTTTTGGGGGGGTGGGATAAAAATAACACAATAATTGCTGGTTGATGATAAAAGTCTTAGAACAGTTATAGTGAAAGACACAATTGAAAAGGAAATTTGGCTATTTCTATGGCACAAAGCAATTTAACATATTAATCATAATTATTATAACATACACTAAGGCATAAGAATTTTAGAGATTTTGTACAATTTTGGAACAGACATTAATTACATATTTATATAAATATAATTCACAGAAAGTTAAACTCCATTTCATGTTTGACAATGCTTCCTGGATGATTTAACATATTAAATAAGCAGATATGTCTCTCTTGGACTTCAGTAACACTAATATCCAAAAACAAATAATTTGAGGTCAAAAGACAGTACAAAAGTTGAAATTTTGATTTAAAAATTATAATATCAGAGGTTTAAAACACTTGATATCAAAAAATTGGGTTACATGTTACTGTAAAATAAGTCATTCACCGAGCCAAAAAGGTAATTCAAAGATTTAAAAAGAAAAAAAAAAAAAACAACTTGATTTATTGATAGAGAGAAGAAAATTTCCCAAAAAATAAGAGCTGATCAAGATGGTGTGAAGCCAACTGAATCTGTCTCTCCTTGCCCCACTTTATTTTGTTTTTGCAGTTTACTGAAAAGGTACACTAATTTTTTTATTATCTCTTATTAATACTACACAAATATTTTGTTCAAAGGGAAAAATCATATTCTATCTTTTCATTAGTGTATTCATGCTAATCCTAGTTTTAATAAAATCTTATAAACAAATTCATCCAATATCAGTTTGAACACAAGGTAAGGTTATCATAAACTTTTATAAACTTTTACAATTTTTCCGATTATTTCTTTACTAACTTTCTATATCCATTCAGTTTTAACCATCATTCTTTTATTTCTTCATTTAAAAAATAATCCTTTAAAGCCTCTTTTCTTTCCTTTAAAAAAAACATATTCCCATGCATTTTCATAAACTTTTAACCCAAAACACATCTTACCTTTTTTATTTGCTTTGGATCCATAATTGCTTCTCTTATATTTGGTATTTTTAATTGCATTTATTTGGTACAATGTTAACTCTTAGTAATTCTTATTTTTAGTGAAAAATCTAAGAGGTAAGAAATTGTAATTATATATCACATGCAGAGCACAGGACAAAAGACAGAGCTGCAGGTAATACCTGACCCTTCACAGCATGGACAGGAGTCACAAATAGGCCAGGGACAACTCCACATGTCCCCAGGCATTTCTATGACAATTTGTATAGCTCCTAGAATGTAATGGCTCTTAGATGGACAAGTTAAAGAATTATCAAAAATGTCACAAAAGCAGTTTATGACCTTAAAATAGCAAAACAGTATCTGACCTGCCTGACCAATTTAGGCCAAATGTCTATATTCAATTTTGAAGACATTTATTTTTATTTTACCAATAATTTTAAAACAATCTTTATTCACCAAAGATTACTAAAGTCACATGAACTAAAAGGCATTTGAGTTCAAGTTTCTATTGTTTTGGTGAAATATTTGATGTAAGTACTTACTTTTTTCTTTGAGCCAATTAATTAGAGCTCATTCGTGTATTCTGATAGTGAAACATCACATATACATGACATCTATAAACAGAGACATGAAAACACACAGACAGAAGCAGATGTTACAGATTTATAATATTCTTTGTCAATTTTAAATAGTTTTTTAAATTTGTTCTTTTCATTACTTGTTTTATTGCCCTAGGCAATTGTCAGCTAGGCAACCCTAATTTTTGTGCTTCTAAAGCACAACTCTTAGATGAAACAAGGTAGAAAATGTACACCTCAAAGCATGTAAAGAGACAGAACTGAAGCCTTTGTAAAATGTTTGGATGGGTTATAGGATGATTTCAAAGTGGATTCCAAGGTAACATAAAATCTTAGAAATTTACCATAAGACTTTATAAAAAGACCAATTTAATTCACATAGGTCATTTTCAATTTAGTCTCTATCTTATAACTGGATCACTGCTTATAAAGCCATTATACATACCAAGTTCAAGTTTTTTTTAATAATACAAAGTAATTTCTGGTACTCCCCCAAAAGCTAAAGAGACAAGATAATGCAATGCAAAAGAGACTAAAGATGGTAAAAAGGAAAAATAAATAGGTGAAGTAAAAATAAATATTAATAAGAGAACAGTTTTCAAGAAAGAAAGTGAACAAAGGTACCAAGCACATAATTTTTAAAAAGTTTCAGTCAATTCAAATAGATTCCCCAAAACAGGATCTAAAAAGATAAAATGTATAAAGGCCTTTTATATTGTTAAGTAAAGTTTAGCTTAAAGTTGCCTCCTTACATATTTGAGTGCAGCCTAAATTATTTTCTGTACACTGTGAACTATAGCAAGTGGAGTTGTAAGCACACCATAGACCACACCTGTGCCAATCACCAAGTTTTGGCCAATCATATGTAGCCAACTGTTTGAACCATGTTCAAATAAGGCAAACACCAAGCTATAACCAATCCAGCTGTTTCTGTACCTCACTTCCATTTTCTGTACGTTACTATTCTTTTTCTGTTTGTAACTCTTCTTCCACCACATGGCTGCACTGGAGTCTGTGAGTCTCCCCTGGCTCAGAAGGCTGCTGGACTCATGAACTGTTCATTAAAAAATTAATGTTTTAAAATTTTAATTCAGTTGAAGTTTTTCTTTTATCAGATGGTGTCAGAAGCAGGGTCCCAAGCAGAATTTCTAACAAACCCTAGGAGTGCTAGGTGACCAAAGCGAGGTAGCTGCAGAACCCATTTGTGTCCATTGATCTCTTAGAGCAGCTGGGGATCATGGTAAGTTCTCGCTCAGATTTCAGAGCTCTACAGATTTGTGTTTTGAGCTGTTCAAGTTTCTCTGAGCAAATTTCTGATCCAAATTGGGTTTAGAAGTTGTGACAGAAACTCGCCTGGGTCCAGGGTTGGATTCAATCCAGTAATTAACTGGCTTGGTTCCAGTTACAGGCCTCTAACATCTGACTGGGTCAGAAACTGGTAGTAAGTGGTAATATTTCAGGATGTGTAGTATTTGGCTTTTGAAAATTCACAGGGATTTTTATGTTCTACCCCCGTTTCATTTTTATTACATGTTTAGGCAGGAAAAAAGTCATTGGCTATGTTAATCAAGGGAACCTGAGAGCAAAGCCAACATCTTAGGTAAAAATGGGATCCTTAATTTCTGAAGAGATCAGTTTTTTTCTGGCTCATACATGCGTAAGTGTGAGGTCCCAGAAGCTCCAAAGTCTCACAGAAATGGCAAAATCTTACTAAAGTTAACTTACCGTGGAATGTTCCAAATGAACAAAACTGCAATGAAGTGCGTTTGGAAATGAGGGCTCCCAAATTAGTCCTATCTAGAGATGACTCTTGATATTCAGAAGCTTCTAAAAATATTTCAGTATTTTTATTTAAAGACATGATGAAAGGCAAATAATAAGCTTAAGTGACTAATTGATTAAATAAATAAAATATACTAACCTTTTAGCTTAGTTACTATCCTCATCCAAAGGAAATAGACTGCAACACCAATTGGCTGAGTCAGGTTAAGTAATGGAGTACATTTTACATTGGTAAAGGGTGGAATTGGGTTAGAGACCCTCCCTTCAATAAAATCTCTCTTTGTTAAAAATACATTTGGCACTACAGGATGTTAACTGCTATTCTCTTTGGATTAATCTGCCTTGTACTTTTTTCTGACAGCTATGAGTGACAGGATTAGGCATGAATAGGACCATGGAACATGGGGAACTTTTTCTCTTTAAAAATGAAAACTTGAGAGCAGATGTGGCTGCTGGAAAAGATCTCTTCGTGACCAACAAGCAGCTGCCTGAACTTTTGATTCAGTATTGCTGCATTGGGTGGGTCTTTCTCTGGCCTCCCTGAGCTCCTTGCCTTCCCCACCCGACCACAGGCAATGCTTTTCTTTTTTTCTCTCCTTTCCCTTTCCTATCTTTTCTGTTACTCAGGGCGGCTATAGTGCCGAGAGACCACATGTTAAATCTCCTGGCGGAGGTTAGATTAAACATGACAGGACCAAACTGAGGGCAAGTTTGGGCATTTCCAATTTGATATTGGGTGCTAAGCGAAGTGGCTAATGTTTATTATTTGTCGCATGTATTTTACTCTGGCTGAAATTGAAAAGGTTAATTTGATTACCCCATGCCACCCTTGGAGAGCATCTTACAAAATTGAGAGGCTTTTGCCTGTGGTTCCATGAAAAAGAAAGAAAGAAAAAAAAAAAAGATTTTCTTTTGTGTTGCATCTTGGCCGCCAGAGCTATAGTGTGGCTGCTCAGGGAGGGGGAGGCGAGAAGCTTGGCATACTGGCAAAAGGGTAAGAATGTCTTACCAGTCAGCTTCTGGCCTCTCTCTCTCTCTCTCTCTCTCTGTGCAAACTGGTTGAGTGAATGATAAAAACAAATCACGATTTATCTGCTCTGTAAAGTTTTGGTTAATGTGAAAAAGGATTCTGAGGCTATTCTTAAGCTGTAGCATATCTAGTGTGCTTTGTGTGTCTTTCTGTATGGTTCTGTCATAAAGAAAAGTACCTTAGGATGGCATACGGGCTTAGGACCACATAAGCTTGCTATTCAAGATGACCCGGAAAGCTGTTCAGTAACAAACTTTGCTGCAGGTCCCTGAAACAAGCAAAAAAACTGGATGTGGTCTCCATCTTGTTTTATGACCATGGGAGCTTGACCTTGTAACTACGTGGCAGCACTTTCTCTTGATTTCTGCCTTCTGGGGAACAAGGATTTTGGGGTTCACGTCATAGTTAGCTCTGAAAATTACCTTGAGTAGATAAAAGCCTTTGCAAGCTCAAAATTGACTGCTTTAGACTCCTTCTGGGAAGAGCAATGGAAACTGCCCAATGCTGTAATTCAGCAGCTAATCCAGGTTCAATTATAGCATAGGGAATGAGCACTTACTGGGTGATATCTGTTTGACCTTTACCATTTGTTGATTCTCTTTTCCTCCAATAACAACTGCTAGCTTTCCTTCTTTTTTTTTTTTTTTTTTTTTTCTGAGCTACCTTTCAAGATAGCTTACCACCTTTTTGAAAATACTTCATATACTCGTGATTGGGTCAAAACCTTAGTTGAGGTTTGGTTGTTTCACTTGTGAGGTTACTTCTGGTGAAGTTAAAAAGCCAGAAATATCGGCCATTTGGCCTGGGTAAAGTAGTATAAAAAATAATTTAAAGGGGTAGTTTCTTACAGAGCGCTATGGTTAGAAGTCAGCTTAATTAACAGTGCATACCCGAGCTATACGTGTATTTAAAAGACCTTTATGTTTTTGTTTTTGTTTTTTCCCCCTTCTTGGATTTTATTTTTCTGAAGAAAAAAGGGTTTATTTTATTCTCAGTCAACCGAGTTTTTTTCTCCACTTTGTCTTCTTGCTACTCAGTGTACACAAGAGAGGACCTAAGATAGCTTCTAATAGCCTGGGACTCCTTGGGGAAAACAGAGAGGGCTCCATGGATCCCATTTTGAGAAAAATATCTGTTTTCCTCATGAAACCCCAGGAATTGGAAGTGGATAGATCCCTTTCAAAATCTAAGGCTCTGTTTTGTTTTGCATTGTATTATTTCATGGTTTTGAGTTTTGGGGATATCAGAAAATACTTTGCATTATAGCTAGGTAGAAAATACACTTTTAGAAATGGCTATTGGCTGCCATGGGGGATACTCAGCTCTTTATGCATTTGGATTAGAGAAGCATGCTCTTGGCCACCTAGAAGGTATGAAGATACCGCCACTCCCCACTGAGAGATGCCACTCCCCACTGAGATGACTCCCATTGGGGGATGGATTGATTGCAAAATGGGCTAAGTGGCCTTGGGTTGCCATGCAATGAAATGCATGGTAAAAGCATTGCACTTTCTTCTCCCATAACGTTTCCTTCTTTTTAAGAATCCAGGATGTGATATAAAAATGGGGCCATTAATTTTGGAGATCTTTGTCTTCCAAAGAAGCCTGCTTATTAGGCCCTAGGAACTGCATGACTTTCCTGGCCCTGTTCCCTGAAGAACTCCACCGTGACACCAGTAATCCAATTAAGAAACTTAAAAACTGGCAAATAAAAAATCTGACAACTTCTGGATCTTCATCTGTCTGTCTGTGTAGTTATATATGTGTCGTATATGTGATGTTCATATAAAAAAGCTCTAATTAATTGACATGAAGAAAAATAAGCACTTAAGCCAAATATTTTGAAAGAAAAATGAAAACTGTAATGCCTTTTAGTTCATGTGACTTTAATAATCTTTGGAAAATAAAAGCCGTTTTAAAAAGGTTATAGGTAAAATAAATTGGTCTAAGTTAGGCAAGTCAGATATTATGTTTGCTAAATGCTTTAAGGTCGTAAACTGCTTCTTTCACTTTTGAAAATTGTTCAACTTGCCTGCTTTACAGCTAGGTAAGGCCTGGGGACATGTAGTAGAGTTAATCATGCCCCTAACTATGCTGAAAAGAGTCAGACTTTATCTGCATTTTTGTATGTTACTTTAGGCTCCAAAACTAGTAAATAATTAAAATCACTTACAAGGTTCTTCACCAAAAATTAAAATTGCTGAGAGGTAACCTTGCAATATGTAATTGAGACTACTGAAAAACAGTTTTACATGAAAGATGTGTAAGGAAAGCAAAATGTGCTTTTAGTAAAAGCTTATAAGAAAACATGAGAATGTAAATTTGTACCTACTTTATAGGATTAAAGGATTGTTTTAAATTCAATAGGATAAAGCTAAAGGTTTGAGCAAGTTATGGAAGGTTTTTGAAATATTAATTGTAAAAGGGATTCTGATTATGAACATATTGGCTGAATTAAAAGAGCTATAATTCAGTTTTTTCTGTAAACTGTACATTGGAATAAAAGCACAACAGGGTTTACTTAGAGTACTGATCTGCTCTTTACAAAAATTTGTAAAGGGTTTATAAAAAGCTTATTAAAATTTCACCCCATGGTCAAACTGATTAAGATTGATGGATTTGCCTACAAGATGTTATTAAAGATTGGTGTTGACATTAACAGTACAATAGTGCAAGGATGAAATTTGATTTTCTCTCTTGAACAAGGTTTTCATGTAACATTAAAGGATAATGAAAGATTTTTGTTTGACTTTTGAATAAACTACTGAAAAAAAAGTGAAAGACAAGAGACAGATTGTTTGGAAAGCTAAGTCTTTCCTCTATCAATGAGTAAAGTTAAAAATAATGTCTAATATGGCCGGGCGCGGTGGCTCAAGCCTGTAATCCCAGCACTTTGGGAGGCCGAGGCGGGCGGATCACGAGGTCAGGAGATCGAGACCATCCTGGCTAACATGGTGAAACCCCGTCTCTACTAAAAATACAAAAAACTAGCCGGGCGTGGTGGCGGGCGCCTGTAGTCCCAGCTACTCGGAGGCTGAGGCAGGAGAATGGCCTGAACCTGGGAGGCGGAGCTTGCAGTGAGCCGAGATCGCGCCACTGCACTCCAGCCTGGGTGACACAGCGCGAGACTCCGTCTCAAAAAAAAAAAAAAAAAAAAATGTCTAGCCTCCTTCAGGTTATATATTTCAGTGAATGACATTCATATATGTTCCAAAACTGTATGAGATTTCTAAAATTCTCATATGTCTGAGTACATGCTATCAATCATAATCATGGTTATGTTAATTTATTGTAAACTATAGAAATAACCAAATTTCCTTGTCAATTTTGTCTAACTTTGACTATTTAAAGTCATTTCCACAGGTAAGTACTTAATGCTGATGCAGTTTCTAAAAAATCACAAGCATACAAAATTCTAAAATATGGTGTCTTTTAGGAGGTTTGTGAAAGGATGAAAAGGACACCAAAACGCACTCTTGAATGCAGGTTTCTGATAACATTAAAGTTGTATCATTTGGACTTCTTGCTAAATCAGACAATACTAAAATTGTGTATATATACAATTTGAATGAACTCCATGGTCTAAGTCAAATGACCTATGATGATCCATTAGTTATCAGTGCTATACACTCAAATTGGAGAAACAACTGGGATTCAAGAGGACATAAGTCCAGTGTTAAGCATGGACTCATGGAGAACCATGATGGCTGCCTTGTCTTTCCTGAGCCTTTAAAATTGTATTAAAAGTTCTGCATTCAATGACTCATACTGGGAAAGATAAAATGATAAAATAGTTTATGAACAATGTTTGGTTTGTCAAACCCATATTCCTGGGAAGACAATCAAAGCTTCAGGTACATTCAGCTACCTGATGAGCCATTTAAACATTTATGGAGTGATTTTATTAAATTGTCATTTTCAATGCATGTTTTCTGGTTGTATAAAAGCTTTCTCATGCAAGAAGGCTGATGTTATAATAGTAAATTATTATGCCACGGTGTATTTTTACCAGGTAAAGAAAGCTTTTTATGGTTCACTGAGGAAAACCAACTTCTTCACAATCTAGAACACAAAGATTGGATTTCCTGAGAACATCAGAGAAAGAGTGCCCTTGCCACTCACACTGCAACCAAACTTCAGGACCTCGAACCTTGAGTTCACAATCTCACAACTGAGAAGGATCCCTCCACACTCTTGGAACTGTATGCTCATTGGAATCCTTAAGGTAAAGTTAACAAGGAATGTTTCTCTTCAGGAGAAGATAGCATCCTTGATGTGGATAGCTTTTTCCATGATCATGAATCAAGACTTCTCTACTATCATGAAACTCTTCAAATATTATTCCCTTGATTATGCCTCTATGAACAATAGAAGTGAAAAAGGGGGCTGTTGTATGCACTTATGGGGTATACTTTTATTTGTGAAGGATTTTGCAGTCAGCCTTATGTGTGGATAATGTTATACCTTGATACGTGAAAGATGAAGGCCCAATGGAGTGAGAAACTTAAATGGTACATAAATTGCCTCATAATTAGTCAGAAACAAACATTGTTTCACTCCTCTTAACCCACATCATGAGTTAAAAGAACATTGCCGCCGGGCGCGGTGGCTCAAGCCTGTAATCCCAGCACTTTGGGAGGCCGAGACGGGCGGATCACGAGGTCAGGAGATCGAGACCATCCTGGCTAACACGGTGAAACCCCGTCTCTATTAAGAAACACAAAAAACTAGCCGGGCGAGGTGGCGGGCGCCTGTAGTCCCAGCTACTCGGGAGGCTGAGGCCGGAGAATGGCGTGAACCCGGGAGGCGGAGCTTGCAGTGAGCTGAGATCCGGCCACTGCAGTCCAGCCTGGGTGACAGAGCGAGACTCCGTCTCAAAAAAAAAAAAAAAAAAAAAAAAAAAAAAAAAAGAACATTGCCAGAAGGTTTTCAGTCTTCTAGAAGGGCTTCATTTGTTAGGTCATTTTTCCATGGTTTAGAGTAAAGGAAACAATGATTAGCAATGTATCTCTCATAATAGGCTCTGTAGCAGGTGCTACTGTAAAGGCTATAGTTACATGAAAGACTTTAAAAACTCTTGTGAAAGTTATGCTAAATAATATAATTACTCCAGATTACTTACTGACTAAACTTAAGTATTTGTGTAGCTGCTGGCACTTATGGCCTATGGAGAAAATATTGGCTATTATAGAGATTTATCTGTAGGGGATTAACAAAGAGACTGCTTAGTTAAGCAAGTAGACTCTTTATCTAGCTCATTCTTTGGTCTATTTGATTTTAGGTGGTTTGACTTATGACACTGGGTAAAAAGAATACTCCAAATTCTTGGTATTATCCTCCTAATAGTCATAATAGTAGTCTTCTTGGTGTGCTGCATTCTCTCAAAGGTTTTAAATGTTTGGATGCAGGCATCTCTACAATGTCAAATGGTCTCTCTTTAACTGGAAAGGCAAGAGCTGAAATAAATGTGTGACAATGAGGACACTATAGCCTATGAATGACATACTGGCACCAAAAACTCAAAATGATGATAACTGAGAGTGGCACTAAGACCCTAAGTTTTGGTCACACTCTCATATAAGTGAGAACCCGACCAAAAATGGGGATTTTCTTTAAACAAAATTATAGCAGGCTATTGTTTTGGACTGAGCTCATGCACTAGGCCCCAACAGACCAAACCAAACTAAAATGGAGTTGCTCATGCTCAATGGGACATAATCAAACTAAGACTTTAAGGAAACACGTAGGCCCTAGAACAGACCAGGTTTTGTTTTTCTCCTGTAAACAGAATGTTCTGGCATAAAGTGGTACCCTCTACTCAGTCCTTGTTCCCACCTTGCAAAACCCACTGTTTTACTGTTTCCTAGTGGGTTGCAAGACCAAATAAGTACATTTAAGATGGTGATAGTAATATCATTGTCTAAAGTTTTAGTCAATCTCTCAAAATTGAGAACATTTCCTAAAGGGGGGAAATTGTGAAATCAAGTTTAGCCTAAAGCTGGGTCCTTACATATTTTAAGTTTTGCATATAGGTTTTTCTGTACATTGTGAACTATAACAAGTAGAGGTATAAACAGACTGTAGCCCACACCTGTGCCAATCATTGAGTTTTGGCCAACCATATGTAGCCAACTGTTTGAACCATGTTCGAATAGGCAAATACTGAGTTGTAACCAATCCAATTGTTTCTGTGCCTCACTTCTGTTTTTTTGTATGTCACTTTAGCTTTTCTGTCCGTAAATCTTCTTCCACCATGTAGCTGCACTGCAGTCTCTGAGCCTACCATGGCTCAGAAGGCTACCCGATTCACAAATAGTTTATCGTTCAATGAAACTCCTTTAAGTCTTTAAATTTAATTGGTCTGTAGTTTTTCGTGTGTGTGTGTGTGTGTGTGTGTGTGTGTGTGTGTATACTTGGATATCGACTTTTAATGAAATTGACTTCTAACTGTAGATCTCTGTAAAAGTAAATAAACAAATAAATTATTCTCTTATTACCTGATTTTAGCTGGGGCAAACAGTTAGCATTTGTGGCCTTTAAACTTCTTTAGCAAAGGTATTCTACAAGTGAAACTAATATGCTTTAACCAGAGTTATGACTTAAACAAGGACATGTGAAGTCTCCAAAAAGAGGCAAATTAGTCCTCATAAAATTCAGTATCACCCCAAAGATAGCTCAGAGAAAGGAAAGTTTTGCTAGTCATAAACCAAATGCAATTCATAATTCTGTTGTGCTATATTCTTGAGGATATCAGCTTCTCAGCTTATCATCTACATACACAGGTCGAGAAGCCCCATATGGCCCCACAGACAGAAGATAGGAAATCAAAATCTGTCCACGGAAATGAAAAGCGTCAATAAATGGCAAAAATCACACAAATATCAAACCAGAAAGGACTCGTTCCCTGTCCAGAAATCAAACCAAGGCCACCATTGTAAAAGGGCAGCACCTTAGCAACTGGCAGATAGCATAGGGAGGTCTCCATTGCTGTTCCCAGAAAGAAACTGATGGAAGTTTTAAGCTTACAAAGAATTTTAACTCTTTTTAGGTCATACTTTTGTTCCTGAATTTAGACAAGAGAATTCTAAAGGCTAGGCATGACACTATTATGTGTCCTTTTTTTAAAAAAATGATTTTTTTCATAGATTGTTTATGTAAACCAAAAATAAAATTTTCAGCACCTCAAGTGACCAAATAGAATCCCCTCATGGCCAAGGGAACCCTAAGAAATCTGAAAAAAACTAGTTCACGTCATGACGGGAAGGGAGAATCACACATGACTTCCTATACTCTTCTTCCTTTGGAGATCAGGCACAAGTGACCAGCACTAATATTAAAAAATACACCTTAAGACTGACAAAACAGGCTCTTTGTAACAATAAGATTCCAAATTCCCAATTGACTCTAGTATAACATCACATGGCAGATAAAGAAAGAATTAAAACTATTTTACTCAAAAAAATATGTTTCTTTGTCACATTTTAAATTGGCCCTGAAAAAACATCTTTTGTGGGCAAAAATGTGCATCTATAAATGACATATATTAACATAGCTAGATCTTTCCCCATTCAGGCCTTCCCAACCCTGAAGAGATTAACTCAGAGTCTAGCACCATTCAAAGGTCAAAATAGAAAATATTTGTCATCTATTGTTTCTAAAAGCAGCCATCTGTGAGACATCATGTACATAATAAGAACCTTGGTCTCCAAAACTCTTTATCTTATTAACCCAGATGTTCTTTGTTATTTATTCCAGGTCTTTAGATAATAACCTAACTCTTTCAACCAATTGCCGATCAGAATATTTTTGAACCCACCTATGACCTGTAAACCCTCACTTGGAGTTGTCCAGCCTTTCTGGATTGAACAAATATGTACCCCATGTGTATTGACTAATATCTTATATATCTGAAACAACCTTTGAAAAAATTATAACAGTGAGGATATTTTGACATTTTAAGTGATTTGATCTAACCAATTCCATCTTGCTTTTAACCTCCAACCTGCCTTTGGTCATTCCTGGGTGTGGGCCAAGTTAATTTTGGGAGAAATTTTGTTTATAGTTTAAATGATAATAGCCCTCACAAAACTGAATCATCTTTATAAAAGCAATAAAAGTCCCCAAGGTTAGAATGATAAGAGTGACCTGAATTCTGTTAAGTATAGGTGTAGTTAGATGATTAGCAGCCACTGTCCCAGAAGTCACAAGATTTGGAACTTCCTCAATTATTCCTGTAAATAACATCACGGTTGTAGAACCTAAGATTGGCCTTTTGAGATGTGTTTTCAGACCTTTGCATTTCCGATGATCAGATAACTCCACAGGGACCTGAAACTGCCTTTGCAAAATTATGACAGTTAAGAGAAATCTGACTTAGTTGGCTCCATCTTGCTTCTTATCTTCAAGATGCCATTCATCACTTCTAGGCATAGGTCAAGCTAACATTGGGAGGAATTTAGTTTTTAGTTTAACTTAAAAGCAAGTATCTCTCTAACACTATCCCCAAAGCTTGCTCAGGAATTGAAAACTACATTTATAAGACTAATGAAAGGCCACAAGAACAGGATTATGAGAGGAGCCTGAACTCTGCTAAAATGTAAGTGTACTTTCTACAGTCCCTTACTACTCAGGAGTCATGTGGCCAGAAGTCACAAGATTGCTCCTATAGATTACATCACGCTTGTAGAACATAAAATTTTTTTTCTTTTGTTTTTAATGTATCTTTCAGACTGATTCTACCTAGACTTCTAACTCATCACTCATATGATCCTGTGGCCCCACCCAGAGGCCAACTCGGGGCATGGGGACTGTTGTGGACACCTCTGTGAATTTATCCCCAACTAATCAGCAACGCCAATTCTCTAGCTCCCTGCTGACCAAATTGTCCATAAAAATCTTAACATCTGTGCCTTCAGAAAGACTCATTTGAGTGATAATTCCAGTTCTCTCAAGGAGGCAGTCCTTTTGTCCATTCAACTCTTTCTCTATTGTAATTTCCCTAACTTGTAATTCCCCTACTATCTAGGCAGTGGGCAAGATGAACCTGTTGGGTGGTTACATCTCCCTAAAACATATAAAACCAAGCTACAACCCAACCACCTTAGGCACATGGTCTCAGGACCTCTTAAGTTTGTGCCTTGGGCCATTGTCACTCATATTTGGCTCAGAATAAGCCTTTTTAAATATCTTACAGACTATGGCTTTTTATAATCAATATTTAGAATAAGATATCCATAACATCCTTTCTAATTTAGCAGTTTAGTCTAATTTAAGGGACCTCATGGCTACTATAAATTAGAATTTATAATTGCACGCTTAATTTCAATAGCAACTCAATCCAAAAGTCTGTCATGTAAAGCCCAAGTGAATTTCCAGGGTTTTTACCGTATTTCCTGGAATGGCATACATAAAACAGTCCACATGATCCCCCCAAATTTACTCTCAGAGATAGACTTAAGAGAGTAAAGATGACAAAATTTTCATAGGGATGGTGCCTTTTGAGACAAAACTTCCCTAAGAACTTATGTTTAGAGTGAAAAATGTGTTGCTTAAAATCTTACATGTACTGCAAACCCAATCTTTTCAGGATGGCTGCTTGAGCTGACCCTGAAAACTCATACCCTCTGGATGGCATCCACTAAGACAGTATCCCCACTTAGTCACAAATCAGGTTTTCAAGGACATAAGCCAAGATGAGAGGAAAACCAGGGACCCACAGAAACACAGACCCTGATCTAGTCATAATTGCAAAGCTGATTAGTCTGCAGGACTGGCTCATCCAGCAGGCTTCTAGGGGTTCCAGGCCTGTGTGCTACCCTATGGTACTCCTCTTTATGGCAGAATGGCGCAGAAAGACAAAGACAAAGGAAAATGACCACACAAAGAATTTATTTCTGAGAAGTAAAGGATCAAACAATGTGAGCATTCATACTACAAAGTACCAAATGTACAGCAGAGTCACTATATCCCAAGACTAAGCACACAAATGCTTTTTTTCCCGTTAATCAAAACCTTGAGACGAAACAGTGATTTTTACCTTCTGCTCAACTAGATTACACAGACAGAGAGAGAGACCGGGAGCCTGATTGGTAAGAAGTCCTTACCATTTTGCTGGCTTGTCAGGTTCCTGAGTTCTCTTCACTGTAGCTTTAATAAGAGCAGAGCAGGCCGGGCGCGGTGGCTCAGGCCTGTAATCCCAGCACTTTGGGAGGCTGAGACGGGCGGATCACGAGGTCAGGAGATCGAGATCGTCCTGGCTAACACGGTGAAACCCCGTCTCTACTAAAAAATACAAAAAACTAGCCGGGCGAGGTGGCGGGCACCTGTAGTCCCGGCTACTCAGGAGGCTGAGGCAGGAGAATGGCGTAAACCTGGGATGCGGAGCTTGCAGTGAGCTGAGATCCGGCCACTGCGCTCCAGCCTGGGTGACAGAGTGAGACTCCGTCTCACAAAAAAAAAAAAAAAAAAAAAAAATTGAAAAAAGAAGTGCTTTCCCTTTTGCTGGCTTGTCATGTTCCTGAGTTCTCTTCACTGTAGCTTTAACAAGAGCAGAGCAGCTTTGTTTATCTTGCTCACAGTACCATACTGTGAGTGCCACAGGCTCTTGGTCCCCTAAAGGTTTGCTGAAAAATCCCTGACATGAGACAGCTTAATTAATAGGAGAAAAGGCATACAAATTTACTTAACATGTATACGCGGGAGGCTTCAAAATGAAGACTCCACTTTTTAATGAGTAACAGAAGCTTATACACCATCTTAAGGTTATAGAAACAATGGGGACTTGGAGTCTGGTAAAACAGATTATGAGAAGGGGAAGAAAAGGTATTCTATTGAGGGGAAATGTCAGAGAGACCCTAAGGCTTCTTCTTCAGTTCCGTATTTCAAAATGTCGTGTTTGGGGATGGTGGTTTCTGAGCCTCAACAGGAGTAAGTCTCAGCAATCTTTTGAGACTCAGGGAAGGGGCAGTAAGAATAAGACCTTTTACATTTTGATTAAGAGATACCATGAAAAATTATGAAAGCCTACCTTTGTTTCATTCTCAAATATGAAAAAGATTTCATGAAACACACCCGGTTGTTTCTTCCTATGTTTGTATCTGAACAGCAACAAGCTCAGTATAACCTTGAAAAAGTGTTTCATCTACTGTATTATAAGTAAAATCAGACACTTTTGAATTGTGAACTTTTTTTGCAACAAAAGAAATAGCAACATATTCAGATAATGAAGAACGATCACTAGTATCATTCTTGCCTTAAAACAATGTTACCATCACACAAAGATCAAAAAAAAAACTGTAGAAAACAGCTCAGACAAAAAATTCAATCAACCAGTTGCAATTATTGTGCTTTTATGACATCTGAAAAAGCGCAGAAGCCTCTACCAACCCACATGTAATTGTAAATCAAAGGGTGGTTTTGCCAGGCATGGAGGCTCGTACTTGTAATCCCAATGATGTTAGATATTTTTGTAGTACTGTAGTACACTACACAGTCTCACTTTCCTCAGTTTCAGTTACTCAGGGTCAACTGTGGTCCGAAAATATTAAATGAAAAATTCCAGAATAAACAATTCCTAAGTTTTAAGTTGTACACCATTCTGAGTAACATAATGAAATATTTCCTGGGACATGGATCATTCTCTTATCCAGTATATCCACACTGTAGACAGTATCTGCCTCTTAGTCACTTAGTAGCTGCCTTGGTTATCAGACAAAAAAATATACTGTATAAAGGGTTCAGTACTATCCACAGTTTCAGGCATCTACTGGGGATCTTGGAATGTATCTTTGCAAATTAGGGGGAACTACTGTCATTAATATTGTCGAACCAATCAAGCCTGTGATTAGTAAACTTGCCTCCTTCAACAGGACATAGATCATTTGGGATATTGTCTTATTTATGTCTAAAGTGAATATAGCCTGAGTTGCTTACTAGGCAGGAGCAGTGGAAACACAAAGTGTAATTATATTTTAAAGTTAATTTCCCAAATGAACCCAAAAGTATATAAAAATCTGAAAAAATATTTATTTATATTTATAAACTCCATTTTAGTAATCCATTAACATTTAATAAAGACTGAATATTTTTACAGTTTAAACGTTACTAGCTAGATTAGAAAATTAAAATTTATATTCTTTTTATTATTATTATTATTATTATTTTTTTGAGATGGGTCTCACTCCGTTGCCAGGCTGGAGTGCAGTGGCACAATCTCCGCTCACTGCAACCTCTGCCTTCCAGGTTCAATAGATTGTCCTGACTCAGCCTCCTGATTAGCTGGGACTACAGGTGTGTACCACCACGCCCACCTACTTTTTGTATTTTTTAGTAGAGTCGGGGTTTCACCATGTTGGCCAGGATGGTCTCAATCTTTTGACCTCGTGATCCGCCCACCTTGGCCTCCCAAAGTGCTGGGATTACAGGTGTGAGCCACCATGCCTGGCCTAAAATTTATATTCTTTACATTTGACTTCAATACACTGATGATAAAACAAACTTTACTGATCTGTTTTGTTAAGAAAAAGTACATTTTTTTTTCTGGATGTGGTTGCTGTTATAAACTAAATGTTGATGATGGATGTGATCTTAGAAAAAAAAATAATAATAACCTGTATATTCTGTAGTAGTTTTGCTTCAAAGCGTGCTCCTTCATATATGGAGTTCAGTGTTTGAGCCATAATTTATTGTGAAGTACTAATACTATAATATAAAGTTTGTGGAGATATATTGGCTTACTAATCAATGAAAACATCAAAATTTAGGTGGCATTTATATAAAAACCAAAAGAGATAATTTCAAAACCAAAATTATTATTATTATTATTATTATTTTTTTGAGACGGAGTCTCACTCTGTCACCCAGGCTGGAGTGCAGTAGTGCGATCTTGGCTCACTGCAAGCTCTGCCTCCCAGGTTCATGCCATTCTCCTGCCTCAGCCTCCCGAGTAGCTGGGACTACAGGCGCCCACCACCACGCCCGGCTAATTTATTGTATTTTTAATAGAGACGGGGTTTCAACGTGTTTGCAAGGATGGTCTCAATCTCCTAACCTCGTGATCTGCTCTCTTTGGACTCCCAAAGTTCTGAGATCACAGGCATGAGCCACCGAGCCCGGCCATCAAAATAATTATTTTAAAGAAAGAGTATTGGTTAAAAAATTGATAGATGCAGATAGTCAATATTTTACACATAAATATTAATATTTATTTTAATATAGAACTTAACACTACTAAGATAAGAAATATTTGCATCTGCTGAAATATTGTTAAAATGCTACATCAAAGATGGTTGCTTAAATGTTTGATGGATATGTGATCAAAAAAAGGCATCATTTTTCAATAACACTATAGCTCAACATACTCAGGAAATGAAAAATGACATAGAAGGCGAACTCAGAAAATACATACAGCTAGCTAAGTATTTGAAGTACAACTTGGCAAAGGCACAAATTGATAACATGTGAATTTTTTTCAAGAATGTAAAATTTGAACATAATAACAATTTGAAAGAATATTGTTTTTCCCCATTTCTTTGTTGATGAACACATCTACTTTGAGCTACATACATCTACCAGAAAAAAGCATATTATCAGTAAATGTGACTTGGAGTTTAAATTTTATCTAAGAGTATATTCTGATGGAATTGCTAAAATGGCAGGAATGTATCCAGATTAAAGTGCTGGCTTCTGAATTTAAACGCATTTCCATCACTGAGAAAGTCTTGCTACAAAAACTGGTCAGCCGAACCAAATAGTTTGCTCAGTGAAGTAGTACAAAAATGTGAATTACATAAAATTAATGTTATAAATTTAAGATTATTATCTTTATTGTGTGAAAATTTATTAGCTAATCATACACAATCATCTTGCATACTGAGGTATAGTTGTTACTAAACAATCTCAGTGTTTCTGCAAGGTAAAAAAAAAATGGTTTGGTTCGAAGTATTCAAAGAAACAAATTGGACAGTCAGACTTTCTTATTTATTTTATTTATCTGATATATTTGATCATTGAACAACTTCCATAGAAGGGAAGGGGAGAACATGTTTTTCAGTGGCAGTTGAGATCAAAGGGCAAAAGAGAAAGAAGCCTGAAAGAGTAGATTGTCCAATAAGAACATTCCAGACTTAGGTAAGGAGAAACTTTATTCAAAAAGGCTGCTACAGGCCGGACATGGTGGCTCATGTCTGGAATCCCAGCACTTTGGGAGGCCAGAGGCTCGAGACCAGCCTGACCAACATGATGAAAATCTGTCTCTAATAAAATTACAAAAATTTACCTGGGCGTGGTGCCAGGCACCAGTAATCCCAGCTGCTTGGGAGGCTGAGGCAGTAGAATCACTTGAACCTGGGAGGCAGAGGTTGCAGTGAGTGGAGATTGTGCCACTGCATTACAGCCTGGACGACAGAGCAAGACTCTGTCTCAAAAATTTAAAAAAAAAAACAAAAACAAAAAAACCCACAATAGAAAGAACTCTCCAGATCTCAGATATCTGCAAAGGTCTCAAAATCAAACAGAAAACATTTTTTATAGGGAGATATAAGCAGTACACTACATAAGGAGACATTGGACAAATGAGGGAGACTGAGCTGACTACAGAATATTTGAGGTTGAACAGGAAATGCATCACACTGTGGTTAGCTGATTCTCCGTAAACTGCTAAAGGAAGCAGGATCTGCACTTGAGTGCTTGCTCAGATTTAGAGGCAAACCAAAGTTCAAGGGCTTGTGGAGAGAAGAGAAACTGACTAATGATCGGTCAGGAAAAAAACAACAAAAAAAAGAGGATTATAAATCGGAAATAATGAGCACTTGGCCAGAAGTTTTATAGATTATTACGCTGTGCTACGCAATTGGACAATTATCAATAAGGAGATGATGATCTCTATATTGCATATTTATAAAAAGGTACCACCAAACACATTACAAATCTGGTAGAATGTACTGAATTGCATATTCCTTCAGAAGAAAATCCATACAGGGAAATTCATAAATTTGGAAAATTTTAAATTCATTTATTTCCTTGAGAGATAATTTCAACTTATCAAAAACTTTATAATATAAATTGGTGGATCTGGCTACCAATGAAAAGTTTTAAGAACATTTTCAAAATATGCTCTTTTTGGCTTTGTTATGTATAAAACTTAAGTGTTAGTATCTGAAGTTTGCTGAAATTCTTAAAAATTTCTCTTCTATTCCCTTCAACATACATCTATGAGACTTATTCTTTACTACAAATGTTATTAAAATAAAGTATATAAACAGTTTAGATATGCGTTATCCCATGAGTAGCATTGTCAACCAAATTAGATTAAACAATAAGCACACGACTGCTTCACATTGAAATCTTTAAAATTGATAAGCAAGGTATTAATTCAAACTGGGTGCATACGCATTTGATATTGAGAACTGCTATTATAATCATTTTTGAAAACTTTAGATACAATTGTGAACTAATAAGTTTTATAATTGTGAACTCATAAGTTTTAAGTTTAACAGGGAGACTTTATATTAATTGATCATATGCACATTTTCAATGGACAATGTACTTTCTTGATTCTCTATTTTATAAATGTTCTAATTATATTATAAAAATGTAATTTTATTTTTTGCTTAATATAAAGTTTTCAGCTTGTATTTTGTAAGGTATGTATTTTATATTTTGCATTTTATTTTGCAAAGAGTATAAATGAAAATAAAAAATTTAAAACTTACAAAAATATTTGTCATCAATAGGTTACATTGATTAAATAACAACTACAGAAACAACAAAAACCCAGGTGCTTCAGTGCCTTCAGTCTCAGGAGCACTGACAGAAGATGTCTTTACATGAGTTAGAAACAGTCACCTTGTCTGGTCAGATGCAGTCTTTCACCAGAATAACAGGTTTAGCAGGCAGAATGAGAACTGGATTTCACCTCCACTCCTCCCACGCCCAATATCCTGTTAAAAGGAAGAGCCTGTGCAGTTTTACCCAGCCCTGCATAGTGTATATGTTCTATGAGACATTTGACAATTGTGATCATTTCAGAGGAAATATTTTTTGTTCTTGTTAAAGTCGTCTTATATTTCCTCTGACCACAAAGTTTATCTTTGCCACAAGTGTGACTAAACCACTAGAAAAGCACATTGTAGACTTGTCATCGTGTGGCTGCCTCTGTGCTGATGCTTAGTTGAAAGATAGTAAAAAGAGTTGACATCACACTCTTTCACTGCATTGCACCAGAAACAATGGAGTCTGAAATGAACTTGGATCAAACTTAGATAGCAGATTCTGGAAAGAAATTATTAGATACATAGTCTAAGCATATACAAGATTTACAATCAAACCATGTTTAGTGTTTGTACTTCTGAGTCACTGAAGCATGTCTGCTTGAAAAAGAATTACTTAAAGAATAATAAAGAAGAATTATTTTTTTAAAGATGGGGTCTTGCTATGTTGCCCAGTCTGGTCTCAGACTCCTGAGCTCAAGTGATCCTCCCACTTTGGCCTCCCAAAGTCCTGGAATTACAGTTGTGAGCCACCTTTCCCAGTCAAAGAAGAAAGATTATTTTATAACCTTCACAATCAGTAACATGGATTGTAACTTAGTGAAAGCAATTCATGGTTTGTATATATTACATATATAACACACACACACACACACACACACACACACACACACACACACACACATCCCTAGTCAGAAAGCACAAAAACCAATGAGTGACAACTGTAGGATTCAGCTTTAAATTATTCAAAAAAATAAAGATGATACTGCCAATTTCAACTGAAACAATATGCTCAAGATATGGATTTGACAAAATCCTGAAAACTTTTAGAAAAAGTGAGAAAGAGAAAGATACTTTGTAAGCACCAAGCATGGGAAAGACAAAGAAAAAAAGATGTGAAGATTGTTTATTTGTTCTTTGAAAATGTATTCATTCATATTTTGTGAGCAATTGACTATTTTCTAGTCTGCCAAATTTAGAAACTGCATTTAAAGATTTTCATCTAAGCCAGTTCTCATAAGCACTCAGATCTCTATTCCAACAGCATATAACAAAATAAAAACTTACACAAGTCAAAACAAGAAGATTTGTCTCAACATCTCAAGAAAAAGGAGAACATTTAATTTATAAGAACCAATCAAATTGTAACTACTTTCTAGATCAATGTTTCTACAAAGAAAAAAAAAAAAGGAAAAGTTATTTTTTAAAAAGAAAAAATACAAGAAAAAAGATGAGCTACTGAAGTAGGGAATGAGGCCAGAAAGTATGGGCAGGTACTGCTGGTGAGTGACCAAAACCTTTAGGTAGTAAATACAGAATATTGGGAGAATGTGTGTATGTTTTAAAGTACCCTTCAAATAATGTTGTTATCCCTGTCCTAGAAGTAACAGTATACTCCCCTCACATGACATTAGAATAATATTTTCTGATTCCTTATACATTTTGAAATTTCTAAATATTATTTGGTTAAAGTTAGTGATCCTTGAGGCAGGAGCTCAACTTACTTTTTAAAATACAGGCTCTAAATTTGGTAGACAGTTGCTAAAATATTAACTAAATAATAAGGAGATGGAGGAGTTAGCCAACTCAGTAAGGATTTATCATTCAGTAATAGGTTACATGTCCAACATCAGTATTTCGCACATATGGGGATAGAAACAAAAAATATGTTTAAGATAGGAATCCTGTTTAAAAAATAATGAAGAATTAAGTGGGAAAGGAAAATTAGCATATGGAGCCACTGAGAGTTGGAGAACAATGAAATGTATTTTAACATTTAATATGTCAGACAACTTGATGAAGAAGAGAATGAAAATGTAATGAACATCAATTTTTTGGAATCCTTTTGAATCTATTTGATGTTTTTCTCACACAACAACCCTAAAAGAATGTGTTATTCTTTTTTTTATTAATGACTCTAGGTGCCAAAATACTGTGTAGGTATGTGTGTGTGCGCGCACGTGTGTGTAATTAATATTCAGCTGACAGTTTCAGTCAGTAAATAGCCTAAGTCTCAGTCTGACCCTCCAATGCCACCCAGCACCTAGGGTTCCAACACCCCTCCCTGAAAACCCTTCTGACATCATCACAGGCCAATGATAGCAGGAATCCCTAGAACTATGTTCAAGTGCTAGAACCTGCATCTCTTATATTTAGACCATTTTCTTGTGTGATAGCCAGCTCCCAAGATGCCCCCACTGATTCTCAAATTCTGGTATTTATGGCCTTGTTGTGACCCATAAAATATTCAGAGGTGACAGTGTGTAACTTCTGAGGCTAGGCCGTAAAGGGCATTTCATCTTCTTGATTACTTGCTCTAGGGAAAGACAGCTACAATGTCATTAGGAAAACTCAAGCATAGGAAAACTCATGCAGAAGCATATATGGAAATGTATTGATGGGGTTCAGGACGTGCTACCACAAAATATGGCATTGTGGCATTTGAGAAAACAGTAGAATCAGGAAGATCACTCCTTCCCCTCACCTTTCTCCTCTGAAGCAAGTTATAAGATTCTCATTTGAGATGTCTCCACCCTATACTGGAGGAAAGAAACATCCTTATTGCTAAAGACACAGACATGCCAAGAAGAATCTGAACAAGCTGGTCTTGCTAAGTTCCTCCCAGTTTACCACCGTTATATCACACCCTTTTGTCTTCCGATCACACTTTTTTGTTTTCAGTCATATTTCCCCATGACTATCTACTCTTCATCATACCTAAGCATAAAAGTACACATGCCCACCTGTTTCTTTCAGTCATTTCTGAAGGCTTTGATGCCACATAAAACTTACATTTAAAAAATGTGTATGCTTTTCTTTTGATGATCCACCTTTTGTTACAGATACCTCAGCTGTGAACCTTGTCATAGGGACAAAAGAAACTTCTTTTTCCCTGTAGTACTAAGACTTCCCACCAACAGCCAGCATTAACTTGCCAGCAATGTAAACAAGCCATAATAGAGCAGATCCTCTATTTCCAGACATGTTTCCTGTTGACAACTGCCCTCATTGACATCTAACTGCAATCTTATTAGAAACATCAAACAGTAACTGCCCTGCCAAAACATTCCCAATTTTCTTACCTACATATACTGTGAGACATAAGTTTTGAGTAATTTGTTATACAGAATTTCATAGCAAGTACAAATGTTCCTACCTAGAAGGAGGATGATGTCATAACAAAAGCTTAAAATGTTGAGGTGGCTTTGGGATAGGGCTATAGGAATAAGCCAGAAGGACCTTGAGAAGAATGCCACTGAAAGCCTTGTAAAAAATAAAAAAATAATAATAAAAAAAATTGTTCTCTATCTTCTTAGGTTTAGTAAATGGGGACCTGACAACAGACAGATAAACAGGCAAAACATATATATATATTCAACTCGATTAATTTTTAATTGTACATGCACAGGGGCATCACAGAAAAAGAGTAAATACCCAATAGTGGTGAGATTTGAGAACTTAAATATCATCTTAATAGGGGAAAGGGAGAAAAAGAAAGGTCACTTAATGGGAGAGCAAATAAATTTTAGTTAGGAAAAATAAATGGGCCCTTAGGAAAATACATGGGAGATATATACATGAAATATACATGGGAAATAATATATTGTCTGTGACAATGTCTGGGTGTGGTACCAATTATTATCTCTTCTGCTGTGATAAAAGTCAATCTTTCCTGGATGATGAAACTCCCAGGGAGGAGATTCATGACAAATGAGGTATTTTCTTTCTGAGGATCTGCTTTTAGGCAGATAAGGGGAATTCAAGGAAAGCCTCCTTCTGCATTTGCTGATTCTCAAATGTCTTGAGCTCAAAATAATTCTTATGCTACTGTAGCACATTCCGGACTTTGTCAGCCTAAAAAGCCTTGAAGAAACTGTTAGCAGAACCCTGATAACTCTTGAAATAGCTGTTTTGGTAAAGGGTTAAAATAAAATTAAAAAAAATAAAGTTATTGGAAAATAGAAGAAAGAAAACTCCTGTTTTGTAATGGCAAGCATTTAACCCACACCAGAGCCTGTATTATCATGAAAGATAGGGTATGTACCTAATGAAGTGGGTGATCTAGCCAAGGAGATTTCTAGGCACAGTGTTAAAGATGCCACCTGGCTTCTCCTATGCTACAATGTTGGGTTTTTTATATTCAACTGTATTCATTTTATCGCCAATGTGTGGACAAAGTGTTTTGGATCATACACAGATGATTTATTAATGTCTACATAATAACTGTGTTGGTTTCCTAATGACCCTGTCCTTACCAGTGGGGCAATATAATAAAAGCTAGATGGAGGAATCTATACAAGTGGACAAAGTGTCCACAGGCAAGAGATAGTGAAAAAAATATTTTCTCTGCTTACAAGTTGGAAAAAGAAAGACTTACATCTCCTTTCCTCCCAAAAGGAAGTAGATAATAAACTTCGCTCTTGAAAACAGAATGGAAAGAATCCTGGATTGTCATTCTAACTTTTTAAAATGTAAATACATTTTCCCAAAGGCCTTGGAGTCAATGGCTTTTATGACTTAAAGAGTTTTTCCAAGGTTCCGGGCCTTATTTTCCCTTGAAATTAAAACACATACCTCTGGAATTAAGCTAATATTTTTGGAGTTCTCTCATTATCTATACAATTGTAAATTATCTTCTTAAGGTTGGCTCTTAGTCCAAGATCCTGAGTTTTTAGCATAATTTATTTCAGAATGCCCCAAGTCTGCAGAACTTATGAATATTCTCTTCATACCTCAAAATTTCTCCTTTGTTGTCTTCTTCTCCTTTGTTGTTTTGTTGAAAACAACACTTGCTCAACTATTGACAGGACTCCAAGGGTAAGATGAGATCAAATCTGCATTATTGTTCTTAGCCACACCCTCCAAGGGTCTTGGGTTTCATCGGTTGAACAAATCTCATTAATGATAAAGGTTTATCTTAGAAAGCCCAGTGGCTTCCCATTTAAGTGTCTGTATTGACTTAGTCCAACTAGCCAGAAGCATACTCACAAGGTACAACAGAAGAATCAATAATTTTCTCAGACTTCACTTTGATCTGCAAGGAAGAAATCTATAGCAAATTTTATTTATCAACTCTGGTCAGTGAGGTGAAGCTGCCTATTAAATGCCTTCCAGACTAAGATGGGGTCATGAATCACTTGCAATAAAATCCAGGACACCTTTTATACCACCTTTGTAATAGGATAAGTCCTATTGTAGAAAAAAATTCTGTAGAATGTATCTCTGAACACTTTAATGTGTTGCTCTCTATCCCAAGGTACCAATCAGAGCTAGAGAGATGTAAGTTAATATATGCTTTTTACACAGAGGACGCAAGAAGCGCAATTCCAGAGGTCATATATGTTACTCCTGGAGATAAAGAATTTACAACTGTTGGGGGCTCCTATGCAAGACATACCTCAGTCAGGCAGCACAAATAGAGACAGCCTCCAATCTAGTCTCACAAATCCCATTGGTTGGTAAATTTTGGAAACCCCCAACCCGCGGCAGTTGAGTCAGAACATTTTAGTTCAGTCTGTGAAGGCAGTCAGTTTCTGGCAATTCTGCTTACCCACGACGCCAATTTATCTGTTCTATGAGATGTTGATGACATCTGTAGGTACCTTGTGTTGAAAAGTAGAAGCTGAGGCCATCCCCAGCTCTCTTGCCAGGGATGGTTGGCTCTGCAGTAGCCTGAATTCAAAGCCCTCACGATGTCATGGAAAGCAGTTTAAAAGAACTCCTTCCAATCAGGGCAGTCAGTTGGCAGAATAGCGCGGACCAGTACTCCAGGGACACTTTCTAAAAGACAGAGCTCCTTAATGTCCCTTTTCCTCTACACTTCTTAGAGGTTTAAGTTTACCCTACCCCAATGGCATGGTTTTTGCTTTCCGTCCATTGTTATAAAACCTGGGTGTCCCATTTCATTAACTCTAACTTTGTAGTTTTCCCAGCCATCTTCTACTTTTAGATCTTTTGTTCAGAACATTCTGGCAGAAGAGAAACAAAAGCCTTTTTACAGAAGTACATTTTCATAAAACTTAAAGTCTGAATATGCCAGCTCCCTTTCCAGTCAACCTGACCTGGGGTTACAATTATAAAAAAAACAAGAACGCGTCAAGCCCAGGGAAATGATTGGGTCAAAATCCTGAATTGTTGTTTTTTTTTTGTTTTGTTTTGTTTTGTTTTGTTTTGTTTTTCAGAATAGGAAGCAGAGGGCATAGCTGCCCCTTTTTCAGGCAAAGCTAGGACTCTGCTGGGTTAATGTGGGCTTTCTTTCAAGGCTTTTCTTTCTTAAGCCCCTTTTACACAAGTCATTGAGGCTGAGTTGATCCACCTCCAAAAGGGTGCTTCTCTTTTCCAGAAGAGCTCATTTACATGCTTCAAAGCTACTTTTCAAAAAGATATGTATCTAGTAGCCTGCCTAAAATTCCAAGTGTACCTTTGTCAGCAGATAGGCTCTCCAGCTGTCTTCCTTTGCTTAGTTCCTTTCCAGATGCAGAAATCATAGCAAAAAACCCATTAAGAAGACCCGTTGTGTCTCCTATACCTAGAATTTAACAAGATTTTATGTCTCTTTTTTGATGGTAAGAAGCCAGCAGTTTTTTTTTTTCCCTCTGTCCCACCAACAGGAAGCAAGAAGCAGTTTGTCCCACCAACATTTGTCTTTGCAGCTTTCCCTGATCAGGGATGATCTATCTCTTAACATTTACGACAAGCATATAATATCCAACATTGATTGCCACCATACATACAGATGCAATAGCGCAGAATACAATACAATACAAATCAGTTTAAAAATTATTAATTCTTCCTTCTATTTTGTCTGAAAGCTTTGCTCACTTCTAGCAGTTACATTTAGCACTTACAGGGTTAAAATCACAACCTCCAAGAGAAAGTATTATCCCTAGCCCTAGCTCTGAGTAATGAAAATGTGAAGTGGAATGCAGCTGCAGTGAATTCTTTTAAACTACGCCCCCCTCCTCCTTTTTTTTCCCCACTGGCATGAGCCCATGTGTACTAGAAGGTTTCAGGGTCTTTTCTTTTGCCCTTTCACATGTTCTTTTGCTTTCATTCTACATTCCTTAGTATCTCATCCACCCCCACCTCCTGCATCCCATCGAGCATGTGTGATCCAAAGTGAAACAGAGTTATCCGTATTCAAATCCATTACCTCCCTCATTTTTCCTCAGCATAAATGGACAAGTCTCAATCCCTTGTAGAATCAAATCAACTGCAGAATCTGGTCATCTAAACATCAAAGCTAAGCTACTGTGTGCATTACAGCTAAAACTGCAGATAAGGGTATATGACTTGTCTCAGAGTACATTTTCTGCTCCCCTATGATCCCCAAATCCTTTTGAATACTGGCCTCAGCCTCTTCAAGGGCTTAAATATGATGATGTATGATGTTCAAGACTAGGTCATCAAGAACATGGACGATTCTGCTTCACTCTCTTGGGTAGCTCACTCTGAAGGAATCCAGCCGACATGCCTAAGAACATTCAAACAATGTTGTTGTGATGCCTACATGAAGAGACTGAAGCCTTCTATCAAAGTCAGCACCAATCTGCCAGCCAGGCAATTGAGTAACCTTGGAAGCATATCCTTTAAGATGTAGTTTGGCTCTGTGTCCCCATCCAAATCTCATCTTGAATTGTAATCCCATAATCCCCATGTGTCCTTGGAAGAACCTGGTTGGAGGTAGTTAAATCATGGGGTGATTTACCCAATGCTGTTCTCGTAATAGTTAGTGAGTTCTCTTGATGTCTGATGGTTTTATAAGTGGCTTTTTCACCCTTTCGTAGCACTTCTCCTTCTGTGAAGAAGAATGTATTTACTTCCCCTTCTACCATGATTGTAAGCTTCCGAAGGCCTCCCCAGTCCTGCAGAACTATGAGTCAATTAAGCCTCTTTCCTTTATAAATTACCCAGTCTCAGACAGTTCTTTATAGTAGCATGAGATAGGCTAATAAAGTAAATTGGTACCTCAGAGATTGGGCTACTGCTATTAAGACACCCTAAAATGTGGAAGTAACTTTGGAACTGGTTAACAGGCAGAGGTTGGAACAGTTTGGAGGGCACAGAAGAAGACAAGAAAATGTGGGAAAGTTTGGAACTTCCTAGAGACTTGGAGGGCTCAGAAAACAGGAAGATGTGGGATGGTTTGGAACTTCCTGTAGACTTCTTGAATGGCTTTGACCAAAGTGGAGATAGTGATATGGACGATGAAGTCCTGGCTGAGGTGGTCTCAGATGGAGATGAGGAACTTACTGGAACTGGAGTAAATGTCATGCTTGCTATGCTTTAGCAAAGAAACTGATGACATTTTGCCCCTGCCCTAGAAATCTGTGAAACTTTGAACTTGAAAGAGAGCATTTAGCGTGTCTGGCAGAAGAAATTTCTAAGCAGCAAAGCTTTCAAGAGGTAACAGAGAATAAAAGTTAGGAAAATTTGCAGCCTGATGATGCAGTAACAAAGAAAAATCCATTTTCTGGGGAGAAATTCAAGCCTGCTGCAAAAATTTTTGTCAGTAACAAGGAGCCAAATGCTAATAACCAAGACAATGTGAAAAACTTTTCCAGGGCATGTAAGAGACTTCGTGGTAGCCCCTCCCATAAAAGGCCCAGAAGCCTAGGAGGGAAAAATGATTTCCTGGGCCAGGTCCAGGGTTCCCCTGCTGTGTGTAGCCTCAGGACTTTGTGCACTGTGTCCCAGCTGCTCCAGCACTGGCTAAAAGGAGTCAAGCTACAGCTCAGGCCATTGCTTCAGAGGGTGCAAAGCCCAAGCATTTGTGGCTTCTATATGGTGTTGAGTCTGCGTCTGCACAGAAGACAAACATTGAGGCTGGGGAACCTCCGACAAGATTTCAGAGGATGTATGGAAATGCCTGGATGTCCAAGCAGAAGCCAGCTGCAGGTGCAGAGCCTTCATGGAGAACCTTTGCTAGGGAAGTGCAAAAGGCAAATGTAGGGTTGGAGCCCCCACACAGAGTCCCCACTGGGGCACTCTCTCTAGTGGAGCTGTGAGAAGAAGACCACTGTCTTCCAGGCCCCAGAATTGTAGATACACCAACAGCTTGCACCATGTACCTGGAAAAGACAGAGGCACTCAATGCAAGCCCATGAAAGCAGCTGAGAGGCGGGCTGTACCTTGCAAAGCCAAAGGGGTGGAGCTGCCCAAGGCTGTGGGAACCCACTTTTGCATCAAAAGGACATGGATGTGAGGCACAGAGTCAAAGGAGATCCTTTTGGAACTTTAAGGTTTAATAACTGCCCTATTGGATTTCAGACTTGCGTGAATCCTGTTGCCCCTTTGTTTTGGCCAATGTCTCACATTTGGAACAAGTGTATTTACACAATGTCTGTACCTCCATTGTATCTAGAAAGTAACTAACTTGTTTTTAATTTTACAGACTCATGAGTGAAAGGGATTTGCCTTGTCTCAGATGAGACTTAGGACTTGGACTTTGAGGTTAACACTAAAATTAGTGAAGACTTTGGGGAACTGTTGGGTAGGCATCATCGTATCTTGAAATGTGAAAAAGACAATATTTGGGAAGGGCCAGGGCAGAATGATATGGTTTGGTTTAGTCTTCCCACCCAAGTCACACCTTGAATTGTAATCTCATAATTTCCATGTGTTGTGGGAGGACCCAGTGGGAAGTAACTGAATCATGGGGGCAGTTTTGCCCATGCCGTTCTCACAATAGTGAGTTATCACAAGATCTGAGTGTTTTATAAGGGGCTTTTCCCACTTTGTTCAGCACTTGTCCTCCCTGCTGCCATGTGAATAAGGAAGTGTTTGATTCCCCTTCTGCCATAATTGTAAGTTTCCTGCGGCCTCCCCAGCCCTGTGGAACTGTGAGTCAATTAAGCCTCTTTCCTTTATAAATTGCGCAGTCTCAGGTATGTCTTTATTAGCAGAGTGAGAACGGACTGACACACTTTTGCTTCAGCCATGCATTTAGATGACAGCAGCTCTGGCCAACATGAGCTTGTAAATTTATGAAAGACCTCATGCTAGAATCCCCCCACCAAGCCACTCCTGAATTCTTGATCCACAGAAATGATGGGAGATATAGATAACTTTTTGCTCTTTTTAATTAATGTTTTATAGTAATTTATTGTGCAGTAATAAATAGTGCACCATACAGTGCAGTTTTTAAGGAAATATTATTTCTTCTGTATATTAATGTATATCTAGTGAGCATGGAGTATGAGTGAGAAGTTAAGGAAATATGAAGAGCAGCATGTTCTACTAGAAAGAAGATAGTGTGTTGTACTAGAAAGAAAATTTGCTTTAGAGTGAAGGAAACCTGGATTCCAATTTCATCTCTGCTGGAGACTAGTTATATGGCTTTGATCAAATGATTTATCATTTTTAGGCCTCAGTTTCTTCATCATTATAACTAAAGTCTAGTTTCTACATAATCCAATAGAGTTGTTAGAGAAGGGGTCAGTTGCTATGACTGCATAAAATCCATGCTAAAACGTAGTGGCTTAAAACAATATTTATTATTCCTGAGTTCCTGTGAATCAGATATTCAGAAGCAGCTTGGTTGGACATTCTCTCTTAAGTGTGCAGTAAAGTGGTAGCTGGGACTGGGGTCATCTCAAATGTTAATTCACTTACATGTCACACACAAGGGCTGACAATAGCTGGAGGATGAAACAGCCGATGCCCCTCCATTACTTTTTTATTTTTTTTAATCTCTGTGGTCTTTCTTCACGGGCACTTCAGCATAATGGGTTCACAGAAGCCAAGTATCTTACAATTGTTTCTGCATGATAGCTACCTTAACAAAAGAGTTAACATCTTTTATGGCTTTTCCCGATAACTCACAATCAGCTTTATGTGGTCCTTTTATTGCAAAAGCAATCAACACACTAAAGTTTGAGAATACTACTATAGTTCATTCTAAATGACTGCCAGGTTAATTAGGATTGACATATCTGGCTCTCACTTCATACAGTTTTCATCAATTCTGATCCACATATGTTAATTATTAATAAGCATGGGTAGAACTATTGGTTAAAATAAGTAAATAAAAATGACTATTTTTCCATATCCCATGTAGATATAGAGTTTATGTAACCTGAACTAAGTGCACAAAATTTTTCCAATTTTACCTTTTCTTCATTCTTGACGTTAAACACATTTTTTTTTTCAGTAGCCTAACTGCATGTCTATTTTTACCTCATTTCAACTGAACATTTGATGGTGCTTCAGCTATTTGAAATACTGTGATAAATGCTTGTTTATTTAGGAACCGATTAGGCAACTCTCAGACTCTTCGGTCCCTTGTTCTCATTCTTCTTCTAGTTCTCCTGTACAGTTTCCCTGCTCAGTCTTCATTATTATCTTTTCAACAGAGTAGGCAAGTTGCAAAGGGTGATCGAATGGAAGTAAAACCTAATTAAATGATTTGTCTACATGTTGGCAACTTTCTTGACAATGTGGTAGATATGGAGAATATGTTTCTTGCTTTGCTTAAAGAACCAAGATTTTTGGGGAAAAAATTATCATGTCGACAAGATCATCTGCCAAAATGTGTAAAGTGACAGCTCCCAAAGACAACAAAATATAACTCAAATAATTCTAAGCTGCTTCGGCTTTTTCCTTGATATAAATGCTTGCCATATGATGGATCTTTATATATTTCCAAATATCTATTGCACATTTGTTGTTGAAATGTTCTTATTTGAGAGCATGATCACTGCATGCTACGGTGCAAAATGCTGCTGTGATTAGATAGATATATTGGAGAACATTGTTATAAGCAAACGGACTCTTTAGAATCATTATTCTAAGGCTTGTTAGCTTATTTACTTTAAAAGATTTGCTGCAGGATAGATTCTCATATTAAGTGCAACGAGATTTTTGTATTCAGATTTAAGGGGTAATATGAACTCTCTTCCTCATGCTCTCTGAAAGGCATAAGACAATTGTTCCCAAAAGGAATAATTAATGTTGAATGTACATTTTGAATGCTAATTAAAAATCCGTTAATCTTTACTGTTCTATGGTAAACAAAATCAGTTTTAATGTTTGTACCAAACTAATTTTATTGACAAAGTCTTGGCATCATCAAATGCCAAAACTTCAGATTTAGTGAAAAGCTTACAGTGTTTCATGAATTTCGAAATGTGTCCAAACACTTAATTTTGTGAAGCATCTGTTACAGACCAACTCATGGAATGCTGAACATTTCTGTATGTATTCCTCTTGGTTGGCTAAAAGTTTATTTAATTCCATTCAGCATTTTTCTCAACATGACACTCTGGCAAGCCAGATTTCCAACAAGACACTGGCAATCAAAGCATGCCACCTTGTGTTTTATTTTCTATTTTCTCTAAATCTTAAAATGGATCATTGCTAGTTTAACTAAATATTACTGAGAAGGGAATTATGATGTAACGAATCTCTATCTATTTAGTAAAACAATATCTACTTGTAAATTTAAAATACTTATTTTAACCTTTCTGTAAGAACAAGCAGACAAAAGGGAAAGTCGTCACTACTATTAGTAAATCAAATAGACCTTTAGGCTTATAGATATTTATTTACTATTTTTATATCATCCATTTTTAAAGGTAAAAAAATAAAAATGTACATTTTTTTTTTCTTTTAAACGGTTTCTACAAATACATGGCACAATAACTACACTGTGAATTCATTCCTTTTTGTTGCAATGAAATGTTCTCTACAAACACTTTTCTTCTTAGAAACCAAAAATTAGGGACAATTTGAAGTATTTTGTTAATTTCAGTCAAATTCCAGAATGATGAAACATTCAAAGCTGATGAAGAGATCGGGTAATCATTTGACAAGACACAGTGGAGAGTTGGTGCTTGATTTGTATATATAAACAAAAATGACTGGGCTCAGTGGCTTAAGCCTATAATCCCAACATTTTAGGAGGCCAAGGTGGAAGCGTTGCATGAGCCCTGGAGTTCAACATTAGCCTGGGCAACATATTGAGACCATCTCTACAGAAAATAAAAATAAAAATTAGTTGGGCATATGGTGTGTGCCTGTAGTTCCCAGTTACTTTGGAGACTGAGGTGGGAGGATTGTTTGAGCCTGGGAGGCCAAGGCTGCAGTGGTCAGTGATTGTACCATGGCACTCCAGCCTAGGTGACAGAGTGAGAACCTGTCTCAAAAAATTCATTTATATATATATATGTAAAAATTCATGTATATATACACACACACATATATATATTTAACCCAAATAGTAAACTCCTTGTGTACTTCAGTTATCAGTTATAGAGCTTTATTTATTGAATGTTAAGTTATGATACCCCCTACTTTCAGTTCTGTTCACTACTCTCCTTTTTTTAAATCTGTGAGGACACTAATGTCATAATCATTCTCATAAAAATAAATTCTGAATTTTGAAAGCAATTTCACTTAAACATCAACATCTACTGGCACAAAAAGAGTCTTGCCTTATTTGTTATTTTATATTTAAATAAATGTCATCTTACTGATGGTACATTATCCTACGAATAGCCACTTAGTTTCCAAGTAGACCCACATATAAACTTAAATATATAGATATCTTAAAATGCATTACAGCTCTTAATTATTCTAATTTATGATCACTTTTATTTTTATTTTATTTATTTATTTATTTATTTATTTATTTATTTATTTATTGTCTTTTTTGGAGACGGAGTCTGGCTCTGTTGCCCAGGCTGGAGTGCAGTGGCCGGATCTCAGCTCACTGCAAGCCCCGCCTCCCGGGTTCACGCCATTCTCCTGCCTCAGCCTCCCGAGTAGCTGGGAGTACAGGCGCCCGCCACCTCGCCCGGCTAATTTTTTTTTTTGTATTTTTAGTAGAGACGGGGTTTCACCATGTTAGCCAGGATGGTCTCGATCTCCTGACCTCGTGATCCGCCCGTCTCGGCCTCCCAAAGTGCTGGGATTACAGGCTTGAGCCACCGCGCCCGGCCTATGATCACTTTTAAAACAAACAAACCTGCCTAATACTAATATTCCAGAAACTATTTATGAATTAGAAACTTCGCATTTAATAGTTTTCAGACATTCTGAAGAAGAGAAAGGAGATATCAATTATATATGAGGGGACTTTTACAGCATTACTTTGTATGCATATCATCAACAGATTAGTACAAATGCATTTCAAATTGATTTTGAATAACCATATGTGATTAATTGTGAATAGTATATTGATATTGATGATATACTAATTAGAGATAAATTTCTAGATGTAGATGCAGATACAGATGTACTTATATAATCACTTTAAATGGCCAATGAAATACCAGTGCTGGGACTTTTTTTATGATTATCTTGGTATCAACTGTCCCTCTATTTTACTCTGTTTTGAGGAGTTTACTATTACTTTGGGTCATTTATAAGGGAATTTAAATATGAGTTAGTTTGGATGAAATTCTGAGATGACCCAAGGTCTGGAGAGTTTCCAGGGCCCTCACATTTGGTTGTACAGACTGTGTACTGCACAGCTTTAGGGTACTGTATTTCACGTTGTAATCAACATGAATAAAATAAACTGCTAAACTTGTTAACGGACCTCACTAAGACCATAGGTGGCAGCCACACCGGATCTTAAAGTTGCTGTTAATAAAAGAATATCTAAATTAAAGAAATATATAACAGAAAACCAGGAAATAACAGAATGTTTCTTCACACAGTATGTCTGTATGTTCAGAAGTGGGTTAAAGGTTTGGTTTGCCAGGGTCCGTTCTATTTTCTCCAGGCATTAGCATGGCATCCAGGCATTGATTAGGCTCTTTCACAACTCTACAGGAAATAAACTTACTAAAAATTTCTCTCAAAAATAATCCTTGTATGATTGCTCTCAGTTTTGAGTTTCAGTTTATATTCATGCAATCCTATAAATTCTCTCAAATCAAATCATCTTTGCTCCTTCCCATCTTCGAATTCATTTGACTCCCTGCTAATCTCTCAGCGATCATGAATGGTGTCTAATTTCTGAATTTTTCCTTAAAAGTTTATTGTTGTATTGTAAACCTGATTTTCAGGTCTTTTCTTTTGAATTTCAAAGCCCTGTTTTGTAAAAAACAAATAAGTAAATTAATTTTATTTATTTCAATAAAAATCTGACTTCAATCTTAATTTATATGGATGCTTTTAATTAACAAAGTTTGAAAAAGTCACCAACAATGAAAACAGAGGTGAAGAGAAGGAAGAAAAGCAACTAGATATATTTTATTTATCAGAATATGTTTTGGGGAGAAAAGGGTCTCACTGGGTCACTCAGGCTGGAGTGCAGTGGTACAGTCATGACTCACTGCAGCCTCAGACTCCTGGGTTCAAGTGATCATTCTGTCTCAACCTCCCAAGTAGTTAAGATTACAGGTGCATGCCACCACGCCCAGCTAATTTTTTATTTTTACTTTTTTGTAGAGATGAGGTCTTGCTATGTTGCCCAGGTTGGTCTTGAACTCTCAGCTTCAAGCAATTATCTTGCTTGGGCCTTGCCAAGTGCTGGGATTACAGACATGGGTCACCACGCTCAGCCTTTCAGAACAATTTTTTTCCCTGAAACATAAGGAAAAGTTGGGACAAAAGTCAATGATGGAGCAAACTTGCTTTGTGCACATCATATACCTATAGTTATGTAAGTTAATTTAAAAATAATTTCATACTGGGAAAAGATATAATCGTATATTTTGTTTGACTTCATAAAGATGGCTTCACTTCTTGTCATTCAGCGATCTGAAGGAAGAATTATATCATTTTACATAGGAAGATCCAAGCACTCTAGGGCTAATATTCCCAATTCTTCTCTTCAATATTTAGAATGGAGATCTGCTGGCATGGGCCAAGAATGATCAGATCAAAGCCAACTTAAAGTCAATTTTATGAAGGAAACATAGCATATAATTTCATTTTACATTTTGTTTCCTACTATTGAATTTGAACTTTTTTTTTACTTTGAGCCACTTGCATTTCTTTATTTTTCTTGTTTTAGCTACTTCTTGAAGCTTTTCCTTTTTTGATTGATATTTATTTTGTTCTTATTTGAAAAGCAGTATGCATATGTGTGATAGATGTACACACACATATACATACTATACATGCACATATATAGAAGGTAATTGTATAGATGAGAACTCTAAAATATCATAAGCAAGTAGAAAGAGAGTATACAATGGAATATTTCTAACATTAAATTAGATGAACAAGAAAGTAGAAGATCATTCTGGGTTTGTGAATCTTTAGATATTAAAAATTGCACTTACACTGTTTTCCTTGAGTAGAGTAGGATTTGGAAAAATGATTGTGTG
This sequence comes from Theropithecus gelada, assembly GCF_003255815.1. Taxonomy (NCBI): domain Eukaryota; kingdom Metazoa; phylum Chordata; class Mammalia; order Primates; family Cercopithecidae; genus Theropithecus; species Theropithecus gelada. The sequence goes on from NC_037689.1 coordinate 65,002,881, forward strand.
CCTGTAGCAAAGTCAAATATGACACGTGCTCTCCTACATTTCTCAGCCTCCTTGTAGTTACACCTCCTTGCAGGACCATGTGAGTAATTCTTGTCAATGATTTGTGAAGAGAAATTATGCATATGTCTTTCAGGTTGGTTTTACCAATGGGTAAAAGTGAAATCATGAAACGTCCTTGAGGAGCATGACAGTGAAAACACAACATACCAAAACGTATGCAATTCGGCAAAAGAAGTGCTTAATTAAAAGTTATAGTCATGAGTGTAGTGGCTAATGCCTGTAACCCCAGCTACATGGGAAGCTAAGGCAGGAGGATCACTTGAGACCGGAAGTTTGAGACTAGTGTGGGAAATACAGTGTGATCTAATTTTTAAAAATTAAAAAATTAGCCAGGCATAATGGCATGCACCTGTATTCCCAGATACTCAGTAGGCTGAGGAGGAATGGTGGGAGGATCCCAGAGGTTTGAGGGTACCATAGGCTATGATCACATCACTGCACTCCAGCCTAGGTGACAAAGTGAGACCTTGTCTCCAAAAGAAAAAGATAATAACAGTCATAGTTGTAAACATATATATTAAAAAGAAGAAAGATCTTCTCAAATTAATAACCTAAGCTTCCATCTTAAGAAGCCAGAAGAACCACTAAATCCAAAGCAAGCACAAAAATGGAATAATAAAAATGAGAATTAAAATAAATGTAATAGAGAAGAGAAAAACATAGAAGATTAACAAAACCAAAAGTTTGGTTGCTTCTGTGAAGAAGAAGAGGAAAGAACAGGAGGAGCAGGAGGAAGAGGAAGAAGAAGAAGGAGGAGGAGGAGGAGGAAGGGGAGGAGGAGGAGGAGGAAGGGGAGGAGGAGGAGGAGGAAGGGGAGGAGAAGGAAGGGGAGGAGGAGGAGGAAGAAGGAAGAAGGAAGGAGGAAGGAGGGAGGAGGAAGAAGGAAGAAAGAAGAGGAAGAGGAGGAAGAAGGAGGAGGAGGAGGAAGCAGCAGCAGCAGAAGAAGGAGGAGGAGGAGGAGAAAGAGAAGGAGGAAGAAGAAGAAGGGCTAGAAGAAGAACAAGAATTAAATTACATCAGTAATGAAAGAGGGGATATTAGTGCTGACCTTACAAAAATAAAAAGGATTATTAGGGCATACTGTAAATAGCTGCATATGAACAAATTAGATAACTTAGATGAAATGAACAAATTATTAAAAACACACAATCAAAACTAACTCAATGAGAAGAAAATATGAATTGACCTGTAACAAGTAAAGACATTGCACTAGTAATTTTAAAACTACTCACAGAGAAAACTCCAAGGCCAGATAGTTTCACAGGGGAATTCTACCAAAAGCAAAGAATTATTATTGCTTCTAAAACTCTTCCAAATACTAGAAGAGAAGGAAACACATAGAAACTAATTCTATGAAGTCAGCATTACCCTGATAACAATGATAGACAAAGAAATCAAAATAAAACTGCAAATCAATTTAACTTATCAATGGAGATGCAAAAATCTTCAAGAAAATATGGTTATCAAAATAAGACAGTTTATGAAAAGGATCATACATCACGACCAACTGGGATTTATTTCAGGAATGTAAACCCGGTTCAATATATAAAAACGGAATCAATGCAATATATTCTATCAATAAAATTATGTAAACAAATTATTATCTCAATAGATGCAGAAAAAAAAAATTGATGAAATCCAACACCCTTTCCTGATAAAAACTGTCAATAAACTAGAAATAACAGAGACATGTCTGACCGGGAGCAATGGCTCACACCTGTAATCCTAGCACTTTGGGAGGCAGAGGCGGGCGGATCTCCTGAGGTCAGGAGTTTCAGACCAGCCTGACCAACATGGAGGAACCTCGTCTCTACTAAAAATACAAAACAAACAAACAAACAAACTTATCCTGGCATAGTGGCACATGCCTGTAATCCCAGCTACTCGGGTGGCTGAGGCAGGAGAATCACTTGAACCCGGAAGGCGGAGGTTGCAGTGATCCGAGATTGAACCATTGCAATCCACAATGGGAAAAAAAAGAAAAAAACCTCAAAAAAAAAAAAAAAAAAAAAAAGACATATCTCAATTTGATAAATAACATCCAAAGAAGCCACAACTAATATAGTAAATTGTGAAAACCTAAAAGCTATAATTTTAATGTTGGGAATAAGACAAGAATGCCCCATCTCCATGCCCGTATTCAATATTGTTCTGGAGATCTTAGTTAGTGTAATTATTAAAGATAAAGAAATAACAAGCATCTAGGCCGGGCGCGGTGGCTCAAGCCTGTAATCCCAGCACTTTGGGAGGCCGAGAAGGGCGGATCACGAGGTCAGGAGACCCAGACCATCCTGGCTAACACGGTGAAACCCCGTCTCTACTAAAAAATACAAAAAACTAGCCAGGCGAGGTGGCGGGCGCCTGTAGTCCCAGCTACTCGGGAGGCTGAGGCAGGAGAATGGCGTGAACCCGGGAGGCGGAGCTTGCAGTGAGCTAAGGTCCGGCCACTGCGCTCCAGCCTGGGCGACAGAGCGAGACTCCGTCTCAAAAAAAAAAAAAAAAAAAAAAAAAAGAAAGAAAGAAATAACAAGCATCTAGATTGGAGAGAAAGAGGCAACTGTACCTCTCTTTGTACGTGACCTAATCTTGTGTACAGAAAATCTTACAGAATCTACCCCCAAAAAACAAATTAAAAATTAGGACTAATGAATAAGTTAATTTAGCAAAGTTTTAGAATGCAAGATTAACATATAAAAGTCATTTGTATGTCTATAAATTAGTAATTAAATATCTGACAGTAAAACTAAGTAAATAATTTCATTTACAGCAGAAGTCAAGGAATAAGATACCTAGTAATCCATTTACCAAGGAAGTGTAAGATGTGTCCATTGAAAACTATAAACATTCTTGAACCAAATTAAAGATGTAAATAAATTAAATATGTATCATTTTCATGGATTGGAAAATTTAATATTATTACAATGGCAATATTACACAAATTAATATACAGACTAAATGCAATCCCTATGCTAACTGCTTTTTTTTTTTCTCTCATAAGGGGACAGCAGATCCCAAATTCCATATAGATTTTTCAAGAATCACAGGATAACTAAAAGCAGGTAAAACAAAAACAAAGTAGTAGGACTCACATCTGTTGATGTTGAAACATATTAGACTGTGTGGTACTGTTGAAAGCATATATACATTTAGCAAATAAATATAATCGAGACCCCAGGAATAACCCCATACATTTATGTTCAATTCATTTTTGTTCAGCTATCACCTACAGGAAAGAGTCAGTTCATTTTTGATAAGGATACCAAGTCCATCAATTAAAAATGGTCTTGTCCCATGGTGCTGGGACTGCTGGATATACAATGTAAAACCACAGAGTTGGACACTTCACAAAATGGATCGAAGGTGTAAATTTAAAAACTGAAATTATAAAACTCTTTAAGGGAGGCATAGGTTGAAATCTGTGTGATCTTTTATTGGGCAAAGGTTCCTTAGATGTTACACCAAAGTCACAAGTAACATAAACAAGTAGATAAATTGGACTTCATAAAAATTAAAAGCTTTTCTTTTCTCAAATAACATTATCAAAAAAGTAAAAAGAAGGTCTATAGAACAGTAGAAAATATTTGCAAATTGTATACCTCTTAAGGGTCTAGTGCTCAGAATATATAAAGAATTTTTACAAGTCAATAAACAAGGAAAATGACCCAATTGAAAGCTAGGCAAAAAAATATACAAATAGTGAGTCAGCATATGAACAGATATTTGAGATCAATTGTTTTCAAGGACATAAAAAGCAAAATCAGTGACATGTTGCTTTACAATCACTAATCTGGGTATACTATTTTAAAAAGAAAAAAGAAAAGAACAAGTATTGAAGACAAAGAACAAGGTGAAGATGTGGAGAAGTTTGAACCTTCATACGTTGCTGGTGAAAATGTAAAATGATGCAGACATTGTGAAAAATAGATTGGCAATAGCTCAAAAAGTTAAAACTTAATTTACGATAGAACCCAGCAATTCTACTTGGTATATACCGAAGAAAATTGAAAACATATCTTCAAACAAAGGCTTGTGGCCGGGCGCGGTGGCTCAAGCCTGTAATCCCAGCACTTTGGGAGGCCGAGACGGGCGGATCACGAGGTCAGGAGATCGAGACCATCCTGGCTAACACGGTGAAATCCCGTCTCTACTAAAAAATACAAAAAAACTAGCCAGGCGAGGTGACGGGCGCCTGTAGTCCCAGCTACTCGGGAGGCTGAGGCAGGAGAATGGCCTAAACCAGGGAGGCGGAGCTTGCAGTGAGCTGAGATCTGGCCACTGCACTCCAGCCTGGCCGACAGATGGAGACTCCGTCTCAAAAAAAAACAAAAAACAAAAAACAAAGGCTTGTACAGTAATATGTATTTCAGTATTATTCCTGATAGTAAAAAATGTGATATATCAATATAATGGGATATTTTTCAGTCATGAAAAATGAAGTACTGATACTTGCTACAACATAAAAACATTATGCTAAGTGAAATAACTTAGACATAAATGGGCACATGTTGTATGTTCTCATTTACATAAAATGTCAAGAATAGACAAATCCATAAAAACAGAAAGTAAATTAATGATTGCAAGGCCATAGACAGAGGAGAGAATTTGTAGTAACCGCTTATAGGTATGAGGTTTCCTTTTGAGGTGATGAAAATTTTCTACAAATATATAATGGTAATGGTTGCACAACACAGAGAAACTACTAAAGAAACGTGAAGCACATACTTTAAAAGCATTCATTTTTTGGTATGTAAATTATATCTGAAAAAACAAATATGTATATATATGCACATGTGTGTATATATACACACACACACGAATATATATATATACGTGTAAGTGTATATATACTTGTGTGTATATATATACATGTGTGTATATATATATATACGTGTGTGTGTGTGTGTGTATATATATATGAGAGAGAGAGAGAGTATATATACTCAATGACCAAGTGATATTTATCTCAGGTATGTGTTTCTGCTTCAGCATCTGAAATTTAAACACTGTAATTTACCATACTAATAGAATAAAGGCCCAAATTTACATGATCATATTCATAGATGCAGAAAAACATTTGACAAAACCTAACCAAGTTTTATGATAAAACTTTTACAAAACTAGGAATAGAAGGTAAGTTTCATGTTCTAATAGAGGGCAATCTATGAAAAACATACGGCTAATATACTATTTAATGTTGAGATACTAAACTCTTTTTACTAATACGAGGAATAGGAAACAGATGTCTACTTTTGCCACCTCTATTTGACAACATTTTGGAGGTTCTAGCTAAGGTAGTTGGAGAGAAAAATTAAAGACAAAAGCTTCTAGACTGAAATGAAAGAAGTATAACTCTGGTTATTTACATATAGTATAATCTAGAATATAGAAAATCCTCCAGAATCCACACAAGTATTATTAGAATAGTAAATGAATTCAGGAAGTTTGCAGAATACAGGCTAAAGATATAAAAGATACAAAAACAAACTATTTCTCTCTATATATATATATATATGTATACATACACACATACACAGGGAAGAAGAGAGAGAGAGAGAGAGAAGAGAGAGAGAGGAGAGAGAGAGAGAGACATTCTGTTACCAAGGCTGGAGTGTAGTGGAGTAATAATAGCTCACTGCAGCTACAACCTCCCAGGTTCAAGCAATCCTGCCACCTCAGCCACTTGAGTAGCTAGGACAACAAGTGCATGCTATTATGCCTAGATAATTTTTTCATTTTTTGTAAAGACAGGGTTTCACCATGTTTCCCAGGCTGGTCTTGAACTTCTGAGCTCAAGCAATCCTGCCACCTCAGCTTCCCAAAGTGCTAAGATTACACGCATGAGCCATCATACCAGGCCAACAAGTTATATTTTTATATACTAGTAAAGAATACTCCAAAAAAAAAAAAAAAAACTAAGCACAAGATTTTATTTACAATAGTATCAAAAATAATAAAAGAGCCAGACTTGGTGGTACAAGTGTGCAATCCCAGCATTTTGGGAGGCCAAGGTGGGAGAATGGCTTGAGCTCAGGAGTTCAAAACCAGCCTGGGCAACAGACTGAGACCATATTTTTACAAGAGGAAAAATTAAGATTAGCTGGGCATAGTGGCACAAACATGTGGTCCCAGTTACATAGGAAGCTGAGGTGGGAAAATCGCTTAAGCCCAGGAAGTCAAGGCTGTAGTGAGCTGTGATTACACCACTGCACTCAGCCTGAGTGACAGAATGAGAGCCTGTCTCAAAAATAATAATAATAAAATACATTGAAATAAATTTTATGAAAGAAATGTAAGACTGATGAACAGAGAATAACAAAGTACCTTCTCTGACCACCATGGAATAAAACTAGAAATTAATAAGAATGTTGGCAAGGATGTGGGCAAAACTGAATCCTCATACACTTTTGGTGGGAATGTAAATTAGTACAATCAGTATGGAGAAGAGTCTGGAGAGTCCTTAAAAAGCTAAAAATAAAACCACAAAATGATCCACCCCACTACTAGATATATACACAAAAGAAGGGAAACTAGTATATTGAAAAGATATTTGTAATTGCATTTAGTGCAGCATTATTCAAAAAAGCCAAGATTTGGAAGCAACCCAAGGGTCCATCAATAGACGAATGGATAAACTCAGCTCTGGACCAAGGGGACCTAATAGATATGTACAGAACTCTCCACCCCAAATCCACAGAATATACATTCTTCTCAGCACCACATAGCACTTATTCTAAAATCGACCACATACTTGGAAGTAAAACACTCCTCAGCAAATGCAAAGGAATAGAAATCATAACAAACAGCCTCTCAGACCACAGTGCAATCAAATCAGAACTCAGGATTAAGAAATTCACTCAAAACCACAAACTACATGGTAACTGAGCAACTGGCTCCTAAATGACTACTGGAAAAATAATAAAATTAAGGCAGAAATAACAAAGTTATCTGAAACCAATGAGAACAAAGAAAATGTACCAGAATCTCTGGGACACAGCTAAAGCAGTGTTTAGAGGGAAATTTGTAGCAATAAATGCCCACATCAGAAAGTGTTAAAGATCTAATATCGACACCCTAACATAACAATTAAAAGAACCAGAGAAGCAAGAGCAAACAAATTCAAAAGCTCGCAGAAGACAAGAAATAGCTAAGATCACAGCAGAACTGAAAGAGATAGAGACATGAAAAACCCTTCAAAAAAAATCAACGAATCCAGGAGGTGGTTTTTGAAGAGACTAAAAAAATAGGCTGCTAAGCAGACTAATAAAGAAGAAAAGATAGAAGAATCAAATAGTCACAATAAACAGTGATGAAGGGGATATCATCACCTATCCCACAGAAATACAAACTACCATCGGAGAATACTATAAACACCTCTGCACAAATAAGCTAGAAAAACTAGAAGAAATGGATAAATTCCTGGACACCTATACCCTTCCAAGACTAACCCAGGAAGAATTTGAATCCTTGAATAGACCAATGACAAGTTCTGAAATTGAGGCAGCAATTAATAACTTAACAACCAAAAAAAGTCCAGGATCAGGTGGATTCACAGCCGAATTCTACCAGAGGTACAAAGAGAAGTTGGTAACATGCCTTCTTAAACTATTCCAAATAATAGAAAAAGAGGGACTCCTCCCTAATTCATTTTATGAGGGCAGTATCATCATGATTCCAAAACCTGGCAGAGACACAACTAAAAAAGAAAATTTCAGACCAAGATCGCTGAGGAACATTGATGTGCAAATTCTCAATAAAATACTGGCAAATCAAATCCAGCAGCACATCAAAAAGCTTATCAACTTTATCCACCATGATCAAGTTGGCTTCATCCCTGGGATGCAAACCTGGTTCAACATATGCAAATCAATAAACATAATCCATCACATAAACAGAACCAATGACAAAAATCACATGATTATCTCAATAGATGCAGAAAAGACCTTCGAGAAAATTTAACACCACTTTATGCTAAAAACTCTCAATAAACTAGGTATTGATGGAACATATCTCAAAATAATAAGAGCTATTTATGGCAAGCCCATAGCCAATATCATAATGAGTGCACCAAAGCAGGAAGCATTGCCTTTGAAAACTGGCACAAGACAAGGATGCCCTCTCTCGCCACTCCTATTCAACATAGTATTGGAAGTTCTGGCTAGAGCAATCAGGCAAGAGAAAGAAATAAACAGTATTCAAATAAGAAGAGAGGAAGTCACATTGTCTCTGTTTGCAGACAACATGATTGTATATTTAGAAAACCCCATAGTTTCAGCCCCAAACTCCTTAAGTTGGTAAACAACTTCAGCAAAGTCTCAGATACGAAACCAATATGCAAAAACCACAAGAAGTCCTATACACCAATAACAGACAAGCAGAGAGCCAAATCATGAATGAACTCACATTCATAATTGTTACAAAGAAAATAAAATACCCAGGAATACAACTTACAAGGGATGTGAAGGACCTCTTTAAGAAGAACTACAAACCACTGCTCAAGAAAATAAGAGAGGACACAAGCTAATGGAAAAACATTCTATGTTCATGGATAGGAAGAAGCATTATCGTGAAAATGTCCATAGTGTCCAAAGTAATTTATAGATTCAATAATTCCCATCAAGCTACAATTGATTTTCTTCCCAGAACTAGAAAAAACGACTTTAAATTTCATATGGAACCAAAAACGAGCCCGTAGAGCCAAGACAATCCCAAGCAAAAAAAAAAAAAAAAGCTGGAGGCATCACACTACCTGACTTCAAACTACACTAAAATGCTACAGTAACCAAAATTGCATGATAATGGTACCAAAACAGATAAATAGACCAATGGAACAGAACAGAGACCTCAGAAGTAATACCATCCGATCTTCAACAAACCTGACGAAAACAAGCAATGGAGAAAGGATTCCCTATTTAATAAATGGTATTGGGAAAACCGGCTAGCCATATGCAGAAAACTGAAATTGGACCCCTTCCTTACACCTTATACAAAAATTAACTCAAGATGGATTAAAAAATTAAATGTAAAACCTAAAACTATTAAAAACCCTAGAAGAAAACCTAGGCAAAATCATTCAGGACATAGGCATTGGCAAAGACCACATGACTAAAACACCAAAAGCAATTGCAACAGAAGCCAAAATTGACAAATGGAATTTAATTAAACTAAAGAGCTTCTGCTCAGCAAAAGAAACTGCCATCAGAGTGAACAGGCAACCTACAGAATGGGAGAACATTTTTGCAATATATCCATCTGACAAAGGTCTAATAACCAGTATCTACAGGGAACTTAAACAAATTTACAAGAAAAAAAAAACTCTATAAAAAAGTGGGTGAAGGATATCAAGAGATACTTGTCAAAAGAAAATATTTATTGACCAAAAAACATATGAAAAAATGCTCATCATCACTGGTCATTAGAGAAATGCAAATCGAAACCACAATGAGATACCATCTCATGCCGGTCAGAATGGTGATCGTTAAAAATTCTGGAAACAACAGGTGCTGGTAAGGATGCAGAGAAATAGGAACGTTTTTACACTGTTGGTGGGAGTGTAAATTTGTTCAACCATTGTGGAAGACAGTGTGGTGATTTTTCAAGGATACAGAACCAGAAATACCATTTGACCCAGCAATCCCATTACTGGGTATATACCCAAAGGATTATAAATCATTCTACTATAAAGACACATGGACATGTATGTTATTGCGGCACTATTCACAACAGCAAAGACTTGGAACCAACCCAAATGCCCATCAATGATAGACTGGATGAAGAAAATGTGCCACATATACACCATGGAATACTATGCAGCAATAAAAAAGAATGAGTTCATGTCCTTTGCAGGTATGTGGGTGAAGCTGGAAACCATCATCCTCAGCAAACTAACACAGGAACAGAAAATCAAACAATGCATCCTCTCACTCATAAGTGGGAGCTCAACAATGAGAACACATGGACACAGGGAGGAGAACATCACACACCGGGCCCTTTCAGGGGGTGGGGGGCAAGGGGAGGGAGAGCCTCAGGCCAAATACCTAATGTATGTGGGGTTTAAAACCTAGATGATGGATTGATAGGTACAGTAAACCACCATGGCACATGTGTTCCTATGTAACAAACCTGCACATTCAGCACATGTATCCCAGAACTTAAAGTAAAATTTTAAAAAAAAGTTTTACTTACACACGATGGAATACTATGCAGCAATAAAAATGATGCGATCCTGTCATTTGCAGCAACACGAATAAAACTGGAAGTCACTATGTTAAGTGAAATAAGTGAGACACTAAAAGACAAACTTTGCATGTTCTCACTAATTTGTGGGAGCTAAAAAAAAATTAAAACAATTGAATTCATGGAGATAGAGTGTAGAATGATGGTTACCAGAGGCTGGGAAATGTAGTGAGTGGTGGGGAGTGGGAATGGTTAATGGGTACAAAAATAGAGAAAATGAATAAGATCTAATATTTGATAGCACAACAGGGTGATTACAGTCAACAAAATTTATTGTACACCTTTAAATAACTAAAATGGTAAAAGTTGACTGTAACACCCAGAAAGGATAAATACTTGAGGTGATAGATACCCCACTTACCCTAATGTAATTTTTACACATCATATGCCTGTATCAAAATATTTCAAGTACCCCATAAATGTATGCAATTACTAAGTACCTACAAAAATTAACATAAAAATTTTAGAATTCTCACAATTTTACCAAAATATTAGAAAACAAGATAGGGAACTTTAAAAAATCCCCAAATTAAAAGGAAATTTATAAATAAAACAATAGAAACATCAAAAATTAATAAACATAACAGATTGAATTATATTTTAGATACAAACATTCATATAATCTCCTCAAAATATTACCAAATTCCTATTAAATAATTAAAAGTAGTCCTATTTAATTATGTCCTTCACCCCAATTGAGGATTTTATTCTTCCCAAGTTTATACTTTTAGTCATTATATATAATAAACTTGCCCAGACCATTCTGTCTTTCTGTCACAAAAAGTGTTTCCTCATGCTTTGTCTGTAAGCTTATGTTTTAAGCTATACGTTAGAGATTGGGTCTTCTGAAAGAATCAAAGAATGATGGCTTCAGAGACTTAATGTAAAGAACTACACTAGGAACTCTTACCTATTGTTACTATCAAAAATATTCATAACACTTGCTAAAAATGGTAAGGTAGACGTTATTCAAGAGAGGACATAACGATATGTCTACAGATCACCACAGTAGGTCTTGCAGTGTGGGAGTAAGATTGGTCTCAACTCCTATTTCAGCAAAGACAAATGGGGGTTTATAACCAAAAAGTAAGTTGGGAGTTAGTGGATAGAGAATTACTAGGAGAAAATATTAAAGGCAAATGGTTTCTGATTAAACCAACGTGATAGAATTATTGCTGAAGGCAAGCCAGGGTGGTAAGATTTGAAGGGTGCTCAGGTAGCAAAAGTGGGTGAATTTTGCTAAACTAATTTAGCAGAATTCCTGCTAAAACTGTGTTCTATAAGAACAAAGTGAAAAGCTCAGGATTGGGCTTAGTAAGGGCAGAGGACTCAGAGGAAACTGACTCAGTATTTGGTAAAGAAAAAAAAAAGTCTAAAAATAAAGGATGGCAAATGATATCCTATGCTAATGGAAATGACAAAATAGCAAGAGTAGCTATGCTTACAAAAGAAAAAGCAGGTTTTAAGACAAAAACCATAAGAAGAAACAAAGAAAGTCACTGTATAATAATAAAAAGATTAATTCAGCAAGAAAACATAACAGTTGTAAATATATACACACCCAACGCTGGAGCAACTAGATATATAAAGCAAATATTGTTAGATGTAAAGAGAGAGGTAAACTCCAATAGAGTAATAGCTAAAGACATCAACATCCTACTTTTAGCATTGGACAGATCTTCTAGACAGAAAATTAACAAAGAACCACCAAATGTAATCGGTAGACCTAATAGATATTTATAGAACATTGTATCCAACAGCTGAAAAATACACATTCTGTTCCTCAATACATAAATTATTCTCAAGAATAAACCATATGTTAGGTTAAAAAACAAGGTTTTTTTGTTTTGTTTTGTTTTGTTTTTCTGAAACAGGATTTAACTTTGTCACCCAGGCCAGAGTGCAGTGGCACAATCTCAGCTTACTGCAGCCTCGAATTCCCAGGTTCAAACGATCCTCCTGCCTCAGCACCATCAAGTAGTTGGGACTAAAGACATGTGCCACCATGCCTGGCTAATTTTTTGTATTTTTCTTTTCCTTTTACAGAGTTTTGCCATGTTGTCTAGGCTTTTCTCAAACCCCTGAGCTCAAGAGATGCACCTGCCTTGGTTTCCCAACATGTTAGGATTACAGGTGTGAGCCACCGTGTCTAGCCAAACAAGTCTTAAAACAGTAATAATAATAATAATAATAATAATAATAATTATAATGTGAAGCATATTATCTGACCACAATAGAATAAAACTATAAATCAATAATAAGAGGAATTTTGGAAATAATAGAAATACAATAAAATTAAGCAATATGCTCCTGAATAATCAGTGAGTCAATGAGGAAATTAAGAAGGAAACTAAAAAATTAATTTCGAACACATGATAATGAAAACACAGCATACCAAAACCTATGAGATACAGCAAACTAGTACTGAGAAGGAATTTTATAGCTGTAAATGCCTACATAAAAATTAAATAAATAATTAATTAAATTAAATAAATGATGCACCTTAAAGATTAAAAATGCAAAAGCAAATCAAACCCAAAATTAGTAGAAGAAAAATAAAGATAAGAGCAGTGATAACTGAATTTGAAGTGAAGAAAACAATACAAAAAATCCATGAAATAAAAAGTTGGTTTTTTTAAAAGTTCAGCAAAGTTGACTAACCTTTAGCCAGACCAAAAAAGAGAGAGAGAGAGAGAGAGAAGATTCAAGTAAATCAAAGTAGAGCTGAAACAGAAGAAAGACATTGTGACTGATGGTACATAAATTAAAACGATTATTAGTGACTACCATTAGCAAATATGTGCAAATAAATTGAAAAATCTAGAAGAAATGGACAAATTCCTAGACACATACTACCAATGATGATTGAAACATGAATAAATCCAAAATACCAATAGACCAACAGCAAATAATGAGATGGAAGCTGTTCTTAAACAGTTTCCCATTGAAGAAAACTCTAGGAAGATGGAAGCTGTTCTTAAACAGTCTCCCATTGAAGAAAACTCTAGGACCCAATGGCTAAATGCTGAATTCTACAAAACATTTGAAGAATAACTAATACCAATCCTACTTAAAACATTTTGAAAATTACAGAAGAAAACACTTCCAAGCTCATTCTGTAAGTGCAGTATTACCCTAATACCAAAACCGAAGACACATCCAAAAAATAATAATGATACTTACAGGCCAGTATTTCTAATGAATGTACATGCATAAATCCTCAAAAATATAAAATATTTGCAAACTAAAATCAACAATATGCTAAAAATATTATTAATCATGACCAAGTCAGATTTATCTCTGGCATGCAAAGATGCTTCAACATACGCAAGTCAATCAATGTGATACATTATATAAACAGAAAGGACAAAAAAAATCATCATTTCAGTTGATACTGAAAAAGCACTGGATAAAATTCAATATCCTTTCATATAAAAACCCTCAAAAGTGCCGGGCGTGGTGACTCACGCCTGTAATCCCAGCACTTTGGGAGGCCGAGGCGGGCGGATCACGAGGTCAGGAGATCCAGACCATCCTGGCAAACACTGTGAAACCCCGTCTCTACTAAAAATACAAAAAAATTAGCCAGGTGTGGTGGCGGGCACCTATAGTCCCAGCTTCTAGGGAGGCTGAGGCAGGACAATGGTGTGAACTCGGGAGGTGGCGGAGCTTGCAGTGAGCAGAGATCGTGCCACTGCACTCCAGCCTGGGCAACAGAGTGAGACTCCATCTCAAAAAAAAAAAAAAAAAAAAAAAAACAAACCCTCAAAAAACTAGGGGTGGAAGGAAGACACATCAATGTAATAAAAGCCATATATGACAAACTCACAGCTAGTATCATATTGAATGGCAAAAACTGAGAGCCTTTCATCTAAGATCTAGAACAAGACAAGGATGTTAACTTTCATCATTGTATTTCAATATAATACTGGAAGTCTAAGCTAGAGCTATAAAACAAGAGAAAGGAAAAGAATAAGTCAAATTACACTTATTTGCAAATAATGTAATCTTGTATTTGAAAAAAAAACTAAAGATTCCATCAAAAGAAATTGTTAGAACTGATATACAAATTTCTTAAAGTTGCATGATACAAAATCAACACAAAAAAATCAGTAGCATTTTTATATACCAACAGTGAACAAACTGCAAAAGTATTAAAGATCGCTTCTGCTTAAAATAGCCACAAATAATATTAAATACCTAGGAATTAACTTAAACAATGAAGTGAAAGGTCACTGTAATGAAAACTATAAAACACTAATGAAAGAAATTAATGAGGACACCAAAAAATAATAAAAAAAAAATATGTTCATGGATGGAAGGAATTAATATAGTTAAAGTATCCATACTACTCAAAGCAATCTATGAATTTACTGCAATCACTATCAAAATACCAATGACATTCTTCTGAGAATTTTTTAACTGTAAATTTATGTGGAACCACAAAGACCCAGAATAGCCAATGCTATTCTTATTTATGTATTTATTTATTTAGAGACAGAGTTTCACTCTCATTGCCCATGCTGGAGTGCATTGGTGTGATCTCAGCTCCCTGCAACCTCCACCTCTGTGATTCTACTCCCTCAGCCGCCAGTGTAGCTGGGATTACAGGCACGTGCCACCATGCCCAGCTAATTTTTTGTATGTTTAGTAGAGACAGGGTTTTGCTGTATTGACCAGGCAGGTATTGAACTCACGACCTCAAGTGATCCACACACCTCGTCCTCCCAAAGTACTGGGATTACAGGAGTGAGCCACTGCACCCGGCCTAGCCAAAGCTATTCTAAGCAAAAGAAACAAAGCTGAAGGAATAACATTACCTGACTTCAAATTTTACTACTGAGCTATAGTAACCAAAACACCAAAACACCATGGTACTGGCTTAGACACATAGACCAATGAAACAGAATAGAGAACCCCAAAACAAACCCACACACTCACAATGAACTCATTTTTCCAAGAATACACACTGGGGAAAACACAATCTCTTCAATAAATTGTACTGTGAAAACTGGATATTCATATGCAGAAGAATGAAACCTGGCACTCATCTCTAACCATACACAATAATTACCTCAAAGTGGATTAAATATTTAAATCCATGACCCCAACTAATATACCCACTACAAGCAAACCTCGAGGAAACTTTCCAAGTCATTGATCTAGGCAACGATATTTTGAGTAACACCCCATAATCAAAGACAACCAAAGCAAAAATAAATGAATAAGATTACGTCTAGTTAAAAAGCTTCTTCGCAGCAAAGGAAACAATCAACGAAATGAAGAGACAGCCCAGAAAATGGGAGAAAATATTTACAAACTACCCATGTGACAAGGGATTTATAACTGGAATATATAAAGAATTCAAACAACTCTATAGAAAAATATCTAATTATCCAATTAAAAACTAGGCAAAATATTTCAATAGATATTTCTCAAAATAAGATAATCAAATGGTAAACAGACATATGAAAAGTTTCTCAACATTACTGATCATCAGAAAAATGCAAATCCAAACTACAATAAGGTATTATCTCACCTTAATTAGAATGGCTTTTACCCAAAATACATGCAATAGAAACTAGCTAACTTCACTATGACAGGATCAAATCCACATATATCTGTACTAACTTTAAATGTAAATGGGTGAAACGCCACAATTAAAAGACATAGAGTGGCAAGCTGGATGAAGAACCAAGACTCATTGTTATACTGTCTTCAAGAGACACACATCGTACGCAATGATTCACATAGGCTTAAACTAAAGGCATGTAGAAAAATCTATAAAGCAAATGGAAAACAGAAGAAAATCAGGGGTTTTAATCCTAATTTCAGAAAAACAAACAGACTTTAACAAAAATCAAAAAAGACAATGAGGAGCATTATATAATGGTAACATGTTCAATTCAACAAGAAGATCTAACTATTCTAAATATGTATGCATCCAACACAGGAGCACCTAGATTCATAAAGCAAGTTCTGATGGACATTTAAAGAGACTAAGACTCCCACACAATAACAGGGCGAGATTTCAACACCCCACTGACACTATCAGATTATCGAAGCAGAAAATTCACAGATATTTAGGACCTGAACTTAACACTGAATCAAATGGATCTGATAGACATCTACAGAACTCTCCACTCAAAACAACAGTCTATGTTCTTCTAATCACCACATAGCATGTACTGTAAAATTGATCATGTAATTGGACACAAAACACTCCTCAGAAAATGCAAAACAAATGAAATTATAGCAACCACTGTCTTGGATCAAAATGCAATAAATTTAGAGATCAAGACTAAGAAAATCACTCAAAACTATATAATTATGTGGAAACTAAATAACCTGCTTCTGAATGACTTTTGGGTAAATAATAAATTTAAGAGAGAAATCAAGAATTTCTTTGAAACTAGTGAGAAGAAAGATAAAACAGACTAGAATCTTTGGGACACAGCTAAGATGGTTTTAAGAAAATGTGTAGCACTAAATTCCCATATTGCAAAGTTAGAAAGATCTCAATTTTAAAACCTAAAATCATAACTAAAAGAACTAGAGAACCAAGAACAATTCAACCTCAAAGCTGACAGAAGACAAGAAAAAATAAAAAAGCTCAACTGAAGGAGAGTGAGACACAAAACCCTTTCAAAAGATAAATGAATCCAAGAATTGGTATTTGAAAAAATTAATAAAATAGATAGATTAGTCTGGTATCATACTTCTATAAAGAACTGCATGACACTGGGTAATTTATAAAGGAAAACACTTGATTGACTCACAGTTCAGCATGGCTGGGGAGGCCTCAAAAAAGTTGCAATCGTGGTGGAAGGTGAAGAGGAATCATTTCACCTTCTTCATAGGACAGTGAAAAGAAGACTGAATGCAGAAGGGACTACCAAACACTTATAAATGATCAGATCTTGCAATAACACACTCACTAGCATAAACACAGCATGGGGTAAACCAACCCTATGATCCATTTACCTCTATTTGGTCTCTCCGTTGACAGGTGGGATTATACGTTTGCAAGGTACAGCCCAACCGCCCCTTTCAACTGCTTTCATGGGCTGATATTGAATGTCTGTGGCTTTTCCATTCACACAATGCAAGCTGTTGGTGGATCTACCATGCTGGGGTCTGGAGGATGGTGGCCCTATTCTAACAGTTGCACTAGGCAGTGCCTCAGTGGGGACTCTGATGCCACATTTCCCTTCTACACTGCACTAGCAGTGGTTCTCCATGAAGAATCACCCCTGCAGCAAACTTCTGCCTGGACATCTAGACATTTCCATACATCCTCTGAAAGGCAGAGGTTCCCAACCTCAATTCTTGACTCCTGTGCACCTACAGGCCAAACACCACATGTAAGCTGCCAAGTCTTGGGGCTTGCACCCTCTGAAGCAATGGCCTCAACTTTATCTTGGCCCCTTTCATCCATGGCTAGAATGCAGGGCACCAAGTCTTGAGACTACACAAAGCAACAAGTCCCTGGGCCCAGCCTATGAAACAATTTTCTCTTCCTGGGACTCCCGGACTGTGATGTGAGTGGCTGCTGAGAAGACTTCTAACATGTCCTGGAGACATTTTCCGCATCATCTTGGCAATTAACATTTGGCTTCTCATTACTTAATGCAAATTTCTGCAGCCAGCTTAAATTTCTTCTCAGAAAATGGGATTTTCTTTTCTAATTACATCATCAGTCTGAAAATTTCCCAAACTTTTATGCTCTGCTTCTCTTTTAACTATAAATTTCAACGGAATGCTTTTAAGAAAACCCAAGTAGCATTGAATGCTATGCTGCTTAGAAATTTCTTCTGTTACATACCCTAAATCATCTCTCTCAAGTTTAAAGTTCCACTGATATTTCAGGCAGGGGCGAAATGCCGCCAGTCTCTTTGCAAAAGCATAGCAAGAATCATGTTTATACCAGTTCTCAACAAGTTTCTCATCTCTATCTGAGACCACCTCAGTATGGACTTCATTGTCCGTATCACTATCAGCATTTTGGTCAAAGCCATTCAACAAGTATCTGGGAAGTTCCAAACTTTCCCACATCAGCCTGTCTTTCTTTTCGAATAATCTCTCCGGGAAGGCAAGTGCTATAATTTTCTTGTTCATTATTATACTCCAAAACAAAGTACCAAAATCACAATACTTGCTCACATATTCATTGATTCAATATGAGAAATACAATGTCACTTTCATTAGGACATAGTGGTGTGCACTGGTTGTCCCAGTTACTTGAATGGCTGAGGAGGTGGGATATATTAAGCCCAGGAGTTTGAGTCCAGCCTGAGCAACATAGTGAGACACCCATCTTTATTGGAAATAAATAAATTAATTAACTATTTTTAATATTTTTAATTCATCAAGAAAGAAGCCATTAGAATAGCACTTCTAGTTTTTACAGATAATGTCATTTTCCAAAGAATGAGGAGACACATACATGCATGTATGTGTAAGTGCATATACATATGAAGTGTGTATATATTTGCCTATAGTTACAAAAAGTTAGGTTAAACTCAATAGGAATTAAAAAGTTAACTATAAGGGAAGGATAAAGGGTTTCAGAAGGTGTTAAGTCCCAGTCCCTCTCTACATGAAACAGCAGAGTTCCTGCAGATGGACAGAGGTGTTTATCTGATATGACTATCTAAAGCACTTAGAGGAGCATAATAGACAGGTGGATCACTTTCCTGCTGAATTCATAGAAAAGCTGAGGTGGCTCCAACATTTCTCCCTGCAAAGAAATTAGCACATTTGAAATGATTTAGATTTGTATTCCCACCAAAATCTCATGTCTAATGGTAATCCACAATGCTGGAGCTGTGGCCTGGTGGGAGGTGATTGGATCATGGGGGTGGATTTCATCCTTTGGTGCCATTCTTGTTTTGTAATAGCGTTTGCACAAGATCTGGTTATTTAAAAGTATATAAGCACCTCCCTCGCCACTTCCTTCTTCTGAACTGTAGGCTCCCCCTTTGCCATCCACCGTAATTGTAAGTTTTCTTAAGCTTCCCTAGAAGGTAAACCAATGCCAGAATTACGCTTCCTGTGCAGCCTGTGGAACTGTAAGCCAATTAAACTTTTTTTCTTATAAATTATCCAGGTGCAGCTATTTCTGTATAGTAGTGTTAAAAAAAAAAAAAAAAAGACTGATATAGAAAATTGGCACTGAGGAGCAGGGCATTGCATAAGGATACATAAGAATGTGAAAGAAGCTTTGGAACTTGGTAATGGGCAGAGATTGGAACAGTTTGGAGGGCTCAGAAGAAGAAAGGAAGATGAGGGTAAGTTTTGAACTTGCTAGATGTTTTTTGAATTGTTGTGACCTTAAAGTGCTAATAGTGATACGGACAATGAAGTTCAGGCTGAGGAGGTCTCAGATATAAATAAGAAACATAGCATACCAACATGGCACATGTATACATATGTAACAACCCTGTACGTTGTGCACATGTACCCTAGAACTTAAAGTATAATTTACAAAAAAAAAAAGAAAGAAACATATTGGTAACTGGAGCAAATGCCACTTTTGTTATGCTTTAGCATAAAACTCGGAGGCATTGTGCCCCTGTGCTAGGAATCTGTGGAACTTTGAACTCAAGAGTTATTATTTAGGGTATCTGGCAGAAGAAATTTTTAAGCAACAGTGTTGAAGATGTGGACTGGCTGCTTCTAACAACCTATGCTCCTATAAGTGAGCAAATAAATGACCTGCACTTATGTTTAAAAGGGAAGCAGAGTGTAAAAGTTTGGATAATTTTCAGCCTGGTCATTTGATAGAAAAGAAGTATCAACTTTCTGAGGAGAAATTCAAGCAGGTTGCATAAATTTTTATAACTAAAAGGAAGGCAAGTACTGATGCCCAAGACAATGGGGAAAGGCCTCCAAGGCATTTCAGAGACCTTCTCAGGAGCTCCTCTCATAGCAGGCCCAAAGACCTAGGAGGGTAGAATGATCTTGTAGACCAGGCCCAGGGACCTGCTCCCCTATGCAGCCTCAGAACACTGCTCCCTGCATCCCTACTTCTTCAGCTCCAGTCTTGTCTTAAAGTGCCCCAGGCAGTGCTTGGACCGCTGTTCCAGAGGGTGAAAGCCATAAGCCTTGGTGCCTTCCAAGTGGTGTTAAGCCTGAAGATGCACAGAATGCAAGACTTGATGCTTAGGAACTTCTGCCTAGATTTCAGAGGATGTATGGAAAAGCTGGTATGCCCAGGCAGAAGCCTGCTGCAGGAGCAAAGCACATAGAGAGAACCTCTACTAGGGTACTGTGGAGGAAAAATGTGGGGTTGGAGGCCCCACGCTAAGTCCTCACTGGGGCACTGCCTAGTGGAGCTTTGAGAAGAGGGTCACCATCCTCCAGATCTCAAAATGGTAGATCCATTGGCAGCTTGCACCCTGCACCTGGAAAAGCTGTAGGCACTTCATGACAGTCCATGAGAGCCACTGTGGGGGCTGAACCCTGCAAAGTAGCAGGGGTGGACTGTCCAAGGCTTTGGAAGCCCACCCCTAGCACCAACATGCTCTGGATGTGAGACATGAAGTCAAAGGAGATTGTTTGGGAGCTTTAAGATGTAATGACTGCCCTGCTGGGTTTCAGACTTGGATAGGGTCTATAGCCCCTTTCTTTTGACTGAGTTCTCTCTTTTGAAATGAGAGCATTTACTCAATGCCTATACTCTCATTATATCTTGGAGATGTAACTAGTTTTTGTTTTTCACAGGCTCATAGGCAGAAGGGACTTGCCTTGTCTCAGATGAGACTATAGACTTCGGACATTTAAGTTAATGCTAAAATAAGTTAACACCTTGAGAGATTGTTGGGAAGCCTTGATTGTATTTTGCAATGTGAGAAGGACATGAGATTTGAGAGGGACCAGAAGCAAAATGATGTGGTTTGGATTTGTGTCCCCACCCAAATTTCATGTTGAATTGTAATCCCCAATGTTGGAGATGGGGCCTCGTAGTCACAGCTGATTTTTACCTGTGAGAACCTGTTACTGAACTGAAGATTGAACTGTACTACCCAGGAAAACAAAATACTGAGAAAAAAGAGCAAATCGCTGGTGAACAAGTTAAGATTTATGAGACTTCTGTCATTCTGGCTCCACAGGGGATGGTGAACTTATTCAAACATCTGGTATATTACTACTTCCACCAGCATCTGAAAAAGCTATTGCATAAAGATTCTTTATAAAACAAATTCATATAGAGTCTTTGCTGCTGAAAACATGCAGAGACTAAGCTAGGTGACCATAGACTATACACATTAAAGTCACATATTCAAGAGAAAAAAAGAAAAAAAATTCAGTTGAATAAAAATAAATTTAAAACTAGTAAGAAGAAATATTTTCCCAAATGAGAAGGAACCGGAAAAATAATTCTAGCAATATAGGAAAAGAGTTTTGCAACACTTCAGAAAAAAATCACATGAACTATTCAGCAACGGATTCAAACCAAAATAAAATATTTTAAATACCAGCTAGATAATTCAAAATGTTGATTGTTAATTTGCTCAATGTGATCTAAGATAATGTTGAAAACAAACACAAAGCAACTTAAAAAAAATCAGAATATGATTTTAAAATATCCTAAAGAGAAATATATTTAGAAAAAAATAGAACTTCTGGAAATTAAAGACACACTTAGAAAATCACAAAATGCAGTGGATTGTTTTAACAAAATGTGAGACAAAGTAGAAGAAAGAATTTCAGAGCTTGAATGAAAGACTTTTGAATTAACCCAATCAGATGAAAATCACAAAAAAATTTTAAAAATGAACAAAGTATTCAAGGAATATGGGATTATGTAAAATGTCCAAGCCTAAGAATCATAGGCATTTCTGAGGGAGAATAAAATTTAAAAGTTTTGAAAATATATTTTTAGGAAATAATTGAAATAAATTTCCTATGTCCTGCTAGAGATTTATACATCTAAATATAAGAAGGTCAGGGAACTCCTGAAAGATTCACTGCAAAAGGGATATCACCAAGCTATGGTCATCAGGCTACATAAAGTCAATATGAAGGAAATAATTTTAAGAACAGTGAGAGAAAGTAATAAAATATAGAGAAAATGTTTCAGACTAACAGCAGACTTCTCAGCAGAAACCTTTCAAGCTAGAGGGATTGGGGTCCCTATATCTAGTCTTCTCAAATAGAGTGACTGTCAGCCAAGTGTTTTGCATCCAGCAAAACTAAGTTTCATAAATAAAGGAGAAATAAAATATTTCCCAGACAAGCAAATGCTGAGGGAATTTATCACCACTAAACCAGACTTATACAACATGCTCAAAGGAGTTCTAAATATTGAAATGCTTTCATTATGCATATGCATTTCAATATGCATCAGTATAAATAAATACTTAAAAATATAAAGCACACAGGACTTATAAAACTGCAACCCATTAAAGAAAACAAAGCCACCAGGTAACAATCAATATGACAACTGCAACACTACATAACATATCAATATTAATGTTCAATATAAAGAATCCAAATGCCCCACTTAAGAGATACACATTGGCAAAATTGACAATGAAATAACACAAATGTGACTGGCTGCAGTTGCTCATGACTAAAATTCCATCACTTGGGAGGCCAAGGTGGGCCTACGGTTTGAGCCCAGAAGCTTGAGGCCAGACTGGGCAGCATAGCAAGACCCTGTCTTTAAAAAAAATATTAAAAAGTTGGATAGGCATAGTGGTGTGCCCCTACAGTACCAGTCACTCAGAATTCTGAGGAAAAATCCCTTGAGCCCTGGAGTTGGAGGCTGCAGTGAGCTATAATTGTGCCACTTCACTCAGTCTGGATGACACAGTGAGACCTTGTCTCAATAAATAAATAAATAAATAAACAAACACACAAAAAGCACAAATCAAATATCTGCTGCCTTTAAGAGTCCCACCTAAATTGTAGATTCTTTTGACTCTTTTTTTTTCTGAGACAGAGTCTCACTCTGCTTCCCAGGCTGGAGTGCAGTGGCGTGATCATTGCTCACTGCAGCCTTCACCTCACAGGCTCAAGCAATCCTCCCACATCAGCTCCCAAATAGCTGGGACTACAGGTGTGCACCACCACACCTGACTAATTTTTGTATTTCTTGTAGAGAAAAAGTTCATCGTGTTCCCAGGCTGGTCTCAAACTCCTGGACTCAAGAGATCTATCCACCTCAGCCTCTCAAAGTGCTGGAATTATAGGTGTGAGCCACTGCACCCACCAGACAAACTTTTAGATTATGATAGACTCAAGGTAAATAGGTGAAAAAATATTCCATTCAAATAGAAACAAAAGTGAGCAAAAATGCTCTCTTCTAAGAACAGAATTTATATCAGCAATAGTAAAAATAAAAAGGCGAAAAACGTCATTATGTAAAGATAAAAAGATCAATTAAATAAGAAAATGTAACGATCCTAAATATATATGCAACTAAATCTGGAGCTCCCAGATTCATAAAAGAAATACTACTAGACCTAAGAAAATAGAAAGACAGCAATACAATAATAGTGGGAGACTTCAACACTCCACTGACAGCAGTAGACAAATTATAGAGGTAGAAATTTAACAATGAAACACTGGCCTTAAACTGGACTCTAGAACAAACAAAATAACAGATATTTGTCATAAACATCACACCTCAAAGCTGCAGAATACATATTCTTATCAGCACATGGAATATTTTCTAAGATTCACCATATTATAGGCAACAAAACAAATCTGAATAATTTTTTTAAATCAAAATTATATTAATTACCTTCTCAGACCACAGTGGAATACAACTAGAAATAACTTCCAAAAGAAACTCCCAAAACTATACAGATACATGGAAATCAAACAATTGGCTCCTAAAGAACTTTTAGATCAGCAATAATATTAATATGGAATTTTAATAATTTCTTTCTTTGAGATGGGATATTTCTCTGTCATCCAGGCTGGAGTGCAGTGGCACAATCATAGGTCACTTCAGCCTCAGACTCCTACGATCAAGCAATTCTCTTGTCTCAACTTTCTGAGTAGCTGACACTTCAAGCATGTGCCACCATGTCTGGCTAATTTTCTTATTTTTATTTGTTGAAGGGACAGAATCTTGCTATTTTTTCCAGGC
The DNA here is from genome assembly GCF_003255815.1 of Theropithecus gelada. Taxonomy (NCBI): domain Eukaryota; kingdom Metazoa; phylum Chordata; class Mammalia; order Primates; family Cercopithecidae; genus Theropithecus; species Theropithecus gelada. Next base: position 65,027,278 of record NC_037689.1, read on the forward strand.
TAGTCTTAAAACTCCTGACCTCAAATAATCCTTCTACTTTTACCTCCTAGAGTGCTGGGTTTACAGGCAGGACACCATGTCAAGCCCCTGAAATATACCATAAAATTGGCACAAATTATCAAAATATCTGGGATACAGCAGAATTCATGCTAAGAGAAAAGTTTCTAGAGCTAAATAGCTATATCAAAAAGACAGAAAAATCACTAGTTGACAATCTGACATTACACCTCAAGGATCTAGAGAAGCAAGAAAAAAACAAACCAAGAAGCTAACTTAAGAAAATAAATACCAAAGATTGGAGAAGAACTAAATGATTGAAACAAGGCAATTACAAAATTTAATACAATTAAAAGGTGGCTCTTTGAAAAGATAAACAAGATTGATAGACCAACAGCTAGATTAACCAAGACAAAAAGAGAGAAGATTCAAATAGGCTCAATCAGAAATGAAAATAATGTCTTATATTACAAAAATACAAAAGATCTGAGACTACTATGAACACCTCTATGTACACAAACTAGAAAACTTATAGAAAATGAATAAATTCCTGGAAACACATAACACCCCAAAGCTTGAATCAGGAATAAATAGAAATCCTGAGCGACGAAAAATAAGCAGTGAGACTGAATCAGTAATAAAATATCTCCCAACAGCAACAAAAAAATCCAGAACCAGATAAATTCACAGCCAATTTCTACCAGATGTTTAAAGAACTGGTAGCAGTTACACTGAAACTATTTCAAAAGACGAAGAAGGAGAGAATTCTCTGTAACTCTTTCTCAAAAGCCAGTATCACATTGAAACCAAAGTTCAAAAGATCAAGAAGGAGAGAATTCTCTGTAACTCTTTCTCAAAAGCCAGAATCACCTTGAAACCAAAGTGAGAAAAAGACATAAGAATAAAAGAAAACTACAGACCAGTATTCCTAATAAACATGGATTCAAAAATCTTCAGAAAATACCAGCAAACTGAATCCAACATCACATCAAAAAACAATTGACCACAATCAAGTGGGTTTATTCCAGGTAGGTATGCAAGCATGGTTCAACATATGTAAGTCAATAAATGTGAGTGGACACAAAAACAGAACTAAAAACAAAAATCGCACAATCATCTTAGTAGATGCAGAAAAAGCATTAGATAAAATCCAACACTCCTTGATAAAAACCCTCAACAAACTAGCCACTGAAGGAACATACATCAAAACAATCAGAGATATCTTATACAAATCCACAGCCAACATCACATTAAGTGGGGAAAAGTTGAAAGCATTCATTCTAAGAACTGGAACAAAACTAAAATGCCCTCATTCACCATTTCTATTCAATACAATACTGGAAGTTCCGGCCCGAAAAATCAGGCAAGAGAAAAAAATAATGGCCAACCAAATTGAAAAAGAGGAAGTCAAGCCATCTCTGTTTTCCAATAATATGATCTTATACCTTAAAAACTCTTCCAAAAGATTACTAGATTTGATAAATGAATTCAGTAAAGTCTCAGATTACAAAATCAAGTTATGTAAAACGGGAGCTCTGTTATATACCAGAAACAACCAAGCCATTAATCAAGTAAAAAACTCAATCCTATTTACAATAGCTGCAAATAAAATAAAATATGTAGGAATACATTTAACCAAAGGGGTGAAAGACCTCTGTAAGAAGAAGTACAAAACACTAAAGAAATACATCATAGATGACAGGAACAAATGGAAAAATATTACATTCTTATGGATTGAAAGAATCTGTATTGTGAAAATGACTATACTGCCCAAGCAACCTACAGAGTCAATGAAATTCTTCTCAAAATACCAGTGTCATTTTTTTTTCAGACTTAGCAAAAAACAATCCTAAAATTCATATAGAACCAATAAATCACCTGAATAGCCAATGCAATCCTGATCCAAAAATAAATCTGTAGGCATCACATTACAAAATTAAAATTATACTGCAAGGCTATAGTAACCAAAACAGCATGCTAATTGTATAAAAATAGATACAAAGACAAATGGAGTAGAACAGTGAACCTGTAAACAAAGCCCAATGGCTACAACAACTAATCTTTGACAAAGTCAAAAAAAAAAAAAATGTACACTGGAGAAAGGGCACTTTGTTCAATAAGTGGTGCTGAGAATATTGGATGGCCACATATAAGAAAATGAAACTGGATCCCTATATCTCACTACACACAAGGATTAAGTAAAGTTAGATTAAAGACTTAAACCATTAAAATTATACAAGAAAACCTAGGATAAGCTTTTCTGGACATTGGCCTATGCAAGGAATTTATGGCTAAGATTTCAAAAGCAAATCTAAGTAAAACAAAACTAAATAAATTGGACTTAATTAAACTAAAAACCTTCTGCACAGCAAAAGAAATAATAAATAGAATAAACAGGCAACATATAGAATGGGAGAAAATATTTGCAAACTATACACCCACAAGAGAAAACTGAATATTAGAAAACTAATATTCAGAATCTACAAGGAAGTCAAAAAAATAGGAAGACAAAAACAAATAATCCCATTAAAATATGAGCAAATGACCTGAATGGACATTTTTTAAAAGAAGATATACACATGGCCAACAAACACACAAAAAAGGAACATATCTCAAAATAATGGGAGCCATCCAGGACAAATCCACAGCCAACATACTTAAGTCAGTAAATGTGATTGACTCAACATCACTAATCAAATGCCCAACTTCACTAATCATCAGGGAAATGAAAATTAAAACCACAGTTACATACCACCTTATCCCAGCCAGAATGACCATTATTAAACACTCAAAAAACAATGGATATTAGCAAAGATGTAATGAAAAGGGATCACTTACACATTGTTGGTGGGAATGTAAGTTAGCACAACCTCTATGGAAAACAGTATGGAGACGTATCAAAGAATAAAAAGTATATCTATCATTCAATACAGCAATCCAGCAACTGAGTATCTACCCAAAAGAAAAGAAGTCATTGTATTTAAAAGAAATCTACACATGTATGTTTAATGCTGCACAATTCGCTATTGAAAAAAAAAAAAAAAAAACTTGAATGGAACTGGAGGTTATCATTCTAAGTGAAGTAACTCAGGAATAGAAAACCAGATACTGCATGTTCTCACTTATAAGTGGTAGCTAAGCTATGTGTTTGTAAATGCATATAGAGTGGTATAGTGGACATTGAAGACTCAGAAGAGAGGAGGTTAGGAAGGGAAATAAATGAAAAATTACCTATTGGGTTCAGTGACGAGTACACTAAATGCCCAGACTTCACCACTATAAAATTCATCCATGTAATGAAAAACCACTTGTATTCCTGAAGCTAATGGGAAAAGTAATTATATAACTTTTGAATATACCATGCTTTGTATTTTTGCTTTGAAATCCATGAAAATACATAGAAAATGTTTCAATATAATTAAATGTTGAAATGCCATTTCTAAAACTCAAATAAACAGTTAATATAAATAAGTCTAACTGAATATCAAGTTGGAGGTATAACTACACAAAGAAAAAAAAACTAAGTTACACCGAAACCTAGTAATTTGACCAGATGTGATGGTGCATTCCTGTATTTCCAAAACTTTGGGAGGTCGAGGTGGAAGGATCGCTTGAGACCAGGAGTTTGAGACCAGCCTGGGCAACATAGGAAGACCACATCTCCACAGAAAAACAAAACAGTAATTGGACTGTATATCACTAATAAAATGCACCCTAAAAACAAAGCATGCTGTTAAAAATAACACTCTTTTTAATTTCAACATGTTATTAATGGGCGTATTAGTGTTATTGTTCTAAAAATTGTGTGTGTATGTGTGTGTCTGTATGTATTGTGGGATAAAGCAAATTAGTAGTTACGGTGAATGAATTGCAAGGGAAAAAAATGAAAGGAATGGGGATCTATATATCATTGTTCTCAAATTTAATATAAGCATTACCATCACACGCAGAGATTAAAAATAAAAAAACTGATGTCTACATCCTATGACAAGGGATACTGATTTAACTTGTCAGGTGTATAGCTTAGACATCAGGATTTTTAAAGACCCACTCTCAATTGATTCTGACACGTAACTAAGATTACAAACTATTGCTATAGATTGAAAGAGACTTAAGAAACATTTTAACAGATTGCAATGTTTTATACAAATTAATTTTCCTGATTTAAAAAAAGTTAGAAGATCAATGATTAGGGTAATTCAATGATATTAAAGTCTTTTAATTAATATTGTTCTAATTACTATAAAGCGTTCTGGTGATTTTTAAAGAGTCTTTATCTTTTAGGGGTTTATATTAAAATATTTACAGATAAAGTAATGTAATTTACGTTTTATTTCACAATAATTGGGGGGGTTGAGGGTAGAGGTAAAACAAGTTGATAATTTTTGAAACTCAGTGATGGGTATGTAGGGCTTATTATACTATGCTACACTTTTTATTAGTATAATTTGAGATAATATAAAGCAATAACAAATATAACCACACTTCCACTTTCTCCCTCTACTGCATCTATCAACCTTACCTATATTTTTTCCTAGATAGTATTCCATTTGTTGCAAAGGTTGACTTCTATAAATCTCCTATAACCCCCTTCTCAAATTTCTCTCTTCCCACTCTCTATTGAACCCACACAAATCAAAATTTTATCCCCACCACACTATAGAAACAACTCTTTTCAAGTCCACTAATTATTTTTACAGTGCAAAATCGATCATGTGACTTTCACTTTTCCTATACTATAGTTTATGTTCCTTCCACAATATGTATTTTGAAATCCTAACTCCTTATGACATGGTATTAGGAAGTAGGTCTTTTGGAAAATGATTAGGTAATGAGGACTCTTTATAAATGTCTTCATAAAAAAGACCCCAGACAACTAGCTCACTCATTTTGCCATATGAGGACACAGTGAGAAGATGGCCATCAAAGAACCAGAAAGTAGACTTTCACCAGACACCGCATCTGCCGGCACCCTGATCTTGGACTTTTCAACCACCAGAACTGTGAGAAATAAACTTTTCTTGTTTATAAGTCATCCAGTTTATGGTATTTTGTTATAGCAGCCTGAAGGAACTAAGACATCCTGTAACTTGACATACCCACATACTTTGACAGTTCATCACTCAAATTTTTTTTTTTTTTTTTTTTTTTTGAGACAGGGTCTCACTATGTCAACCAGGCTAGAGTGCAGTAACACAAGGAGGGTTCACTGCAATCCCTACTTCCCAGGCTCAAGCGATTCTCCCACCTCAGCATTCCTAGTAGCTGGTGTTAGTATGAACTGTGCCATTTTATAAGCTCACCACTATTTTGCAGACGTCAGTTACAGTGAAACATTTTACGGGAGTTTGGACCATCAGAAACATCCTGACTAACCACCTGACTACAAGGTGGACAAAGGTGCACTAAAGAAATATCCCTATTATATCTTGCTGGACAAAGTTCCAAGGAATACCACAATGACATTCCACTGGAACAAGGACAAGAATTTCCTCATCATGTGGATATCTTACCAATATTTTTCCAGGCAGCAAGCCATACTGCCCAGACCCCTCCCACTCACACCTATAAATTGCCCCAGCCTGTAAGCAGTGGTGGGCTCTGGCATTAGACTTGTACTCCACTTTTATAGGTTTTACGCTGGACACAAAGCCTGGATTTGCTCTTGGGTTGCCCTCTTTTGGTGTGTGTGTCTTTCTTTAACCCTCATCTTCCCTTCAAAACCTAACAGCTGACACCACAGGTGTGCTCCACTATGCCTGGATAATTTTTGCATTTTTTTTCTTGAAGAGACAATGCTTTATCATGTTGCCCAGGTGGGTCTTAAACTCCTGGGCTCAAGCAATCCAGCCACTTCAGCTTCCTAAAATGCTGGGATTACAGGTGCACGTCACTGCCTAGCCCACTCCATTCTTCATGAAACATTTTTCTTTATTTCACTTTTAGAAAATTGTGCTCCCACAGTTGACTTTTTTCTCACCAGCTTTTTATTGTCAATCTTTTTTACTGGTCTCTTCTCATTATCTTTCACATACCTCAGCCCTCTTTGTTTAAATAACCCTTACAAACTGGAATGTCTCTCTTCCTGAATCTCTTTTCCATCTATACTCACTACTTTGATAAGGTCATTTCCTCCAACGGCTCTAAATAATATCTGTACACTGATTATTTCAAATTACTATGACTATCACACAATGCATAACAGTCTTTTATGCTCTTGAAATATCACAGCTTTATGCTTAACAATGACCACCTTAATTTTGAAAAACAAAATTTTTTGTAAGCCAAAAATAAAATTATAAGGCCACCAACCATCTGAATGGACCCCTCCTCTTGGCCAAGGACATTCCAAAGTTAACCTGAAAAACTAGCTCAGGCCATAATGGGAAGGGGAAGCCAGAAATGCTTCATTATATTCTCATCCCTTTTAGAATTCAGGAAAAGCTGACCGCATTAACATCAACACAGATCTTAAGTCTGATAAGAAACAATTACAATATATTCTCTCATTGTAACCCAGACATTCTTTTATATTGATAATAACTCTTTCAACAAATTACCAATCAGAAAATTTTTAAGTCTATCTATGATCTAGAAGACCCTGCTTTGAGCTGTTCTGCCCTTCTAGATGGAACCACTGTAAATCTTACACATATTGATTGATGTATTATGTCTCCCTAAAATATATAAAAGCAAGCTGTACTCCAACCACCTGGGATACTCATTACCAGGATCTCTTGAGGTTGTGTTACAGGCATGTTCTTAACCTTGGCAAAATAAACTTTCTAAATAAACCGAGATCTATCTCAGATACTTTTCAGTTCACATCTGATATACCCTGAAGAAAATAGGATTACAAGAAAGTAAAAAAAAAAAGAGAGAGAGATAATCAAACAAACCAGCACAACCTTAGCCATTGTATGTTTAACTAAAAAGTTAAAGCCAAAACTATAAATCATTTAGTAATTCTTAATCAAAATGAACATGTATCCAACCTAAAATATGAACTATTTATGATAAATTTCATAGTACTCAACATTTTAATTTTGGAGAAAAAGACTGAAAATTAACTTACTAAAGATTCACAGTAAGAATTGATTAAAAAAAAAAAGAAGTAGGAAAATAGAATTTGAAAATAAGAAAATTTAGATGTAATAAATAAAAAGTTGGGATCATCAAAATACACATAAAAAGATGAGTATACGTAAAGTTTTCAGAGCAGATTTTAATATAATTTAATATGAGGATTGGACATTTCAAAAGCTTTTAACAACTCTAATGAAATAAGATCCAATATAGGCTGCATAGCCCCGTGAGCCATGCAGTGGAATCCTGAGAACCCGTTATTTTGAAGGGCTACTTCATAAGCAATAATAATCAGAGCCAATGAATTTTAGGATCAAATGCTTTGGCTACTTGCCATGAAATAAGGCCTTGTAAAGTTCACAGATGCCTTTGAATGGCATTTCTTTCCAATTTTCTGAGTGCTCTTTAAAAAGCAGCCAGAATGTTAAAGAATATAAAGTGTATCTTGTGCTTTATTTCTGCCTCTGTACTGCGCTCCTCTTGCTTGTGTCCTGCTGAGTACTGTGCACATCATAAATCAATATTAATACAGTGCTATCTGATATATCCTGAAAACTATGACTAAGGCTTAAGGGGCAACGTTTCATAAATTAAATATTTTTATATGTATAACTTGTTATTTGTTCTGAACAGAAGCTTGTATGAATTGTTTTTATGGCATATCATATTATTGAATTTAAAATAATTCTCATGTCTTTTCTTTGCATATGCAACACTTTGTGAACGGTTAACCACTTCACAGGAAAAGAATGATTGGAACGTTAAAACAACACACAAAAAAATGTTTTGTGTCTTCATTTTTGTACTTACTTTAATTTTTATTAATGTATCACCACCATCTTAAGTATTTTATGATCTATGTTTACACATGTCAAATTCTTTTATATTTTTTGAGAGTCAATTGAAATTCCTTAACTTTATAACTATCATGGACAAAAAAAAAAAAAAAAAAAAAAAAAAATGAAGTTCCCATTTTATACTTTCCAATTAAGGTGGATGTTGAAAATAAAATATGAAAAAATCATTTTTAAAACAATCTAGAAGCTACATCTCACTCTCCCAAAACAGATTTATTTTCTTCTAAGAATAATCTTCTTCTAGTTTAAATAAATAGAAAATAATAATTTCTTGTTTAGGTTGACCTTTACAGATCTCTCCTCGATTAAATGTGTCTATTTCCAACTTAGATGTGAATCTGTTCACGTTTTGAATATTAAAATTGTTTTTATATCTTAGAATCATTTTACTTATTTTCTTTTCATTATTGTTATGTTTAAATGAGATCTCACTCTGTCATCCAGAGTGGAGTGTAGTGGTGCTCATAGCTCACTCCAGCTTCAAACTCCTGGGCTCAAGGAAATCCTCCCTCCTCAGCCTCCTAAGTATCTGGGACTACAGGCACATGCAACCCTACCAGGTAATTTAAAAAAAAATTTTTTAGAGTGGATCTTGCTTTGTTGCCCAGGCTGGTCTTGAACTCCTAGGCTCAAGCTATCCTCCCACCTTAGCCTCCTAAAGTGCTGGGATTACAGGCATGAGCCACAACATCCTGCCCCCTTAGAGGCATTTTTAAAATGAAATTTTTACTTTAGACTCCATGAGATATCTGGATATACTAATAATTTTTTTATGTTATTTTGTGAGAAATTTTTTAACTAGAACCAGATTTATAGAAATCATATGACAAGGTAACTAAGAATATGAAAACAATGTAAAAGAAAAAAAGAAACCCATAAAATGTTTTAAAGCTAAACAGAATTTAGCCTATTAAACAAAACTTATTAGCCAATAATGAAAAAAAAAAAATAGTACTCACAGTAAAATATCACTTGTTATTGTTAAAATACTATTTTCCCCACGAGACACTACCTTCATTTTATCCCATTATATATGGTACTCATCTTCTATTTTTCCATAAGAAGTTGAAAAATAGGTCTATCATTATTCCACTATGTTGTTTTTTAAGCATGACTTAAAAATAGTCTCTTTTTATAAAATGAACCTCTAAGGCCTAGATACACTTCTTATCTATCTGTTATCTTCCATGCCAAGAGTCTCTTTACAGACATGATAATTGAAAATCCCATTGAACTGTTAGACTTCATTTTAATTTTCAGGGTCAAGATAAAAATAATTTTCCTCACACTTTTTGATCACCTTTTAAAAAAAAAAAAAAAACTTTCTGTTTCTATCAAGCTCCCTGTTCTTAGCAAATAATTTTTATTAAATTTTATCTTTAATTTTTGTGGGTACACAGTACAGGTATATATTTATGGGTTACATGAGCTATTTTGATACAGGCATGCAGTACATAATAATCACATTATGGAAAACTGGATATCCATCCTCTCATGCACTTACCCTTTGTGTTATAAACAATCCACTAACACTCTTTTATTTTAAAATGTAAAATTAAATTATTATTCACTAAAATCCCCTGTTTGTGCAAATAGTAGGTCTTAATCATTCTTTCTAACAGTTTATTTTTGTGTACATTAACCATCCCCATCTCCCTTCTGACCACCCCCACCCCAACTACATTTCTCAGCCGCTGGTAACCATACTTCTATTCTCTATCTTCAGGAGTTCATTTGTTTTGATCTTTAGAACACACAAAGAATATGTAAAAACATAATGAACTCCAGTTTCATTTATGTTGTTGCAAAAAACAGAATCTCATTTTTTTTTAAATCACTGAATAGTATTCCATTGCGTAAAAGCACCACATTTCCTGTATCCATTCATCTGTTAATGGACAATTAGGTTGCTTTCACATTTTGGCTATTGTGAGCAGTGCTGCAACAAATACGGGAGTGCAGATATCTCTTTAATATACTGATCTCTTTTCTTTCAGATATATACCTAGCAGTGAGAATGCTGGATTTTATTTTAGTTATTGGAGGAACCTCCAACCTGCTCTTCATAGTGGTTGTAATAACTTACATTCCCACCAACAGTGTACAAGGTTTCCCTTTTCTTCAAAACCTCACCAGCAGGTGCTATTTCCTGACTTTTGGATAAAAGTCATTTTGACTGTGGTGAGATGATATCTCATTGTAGTTTTGATTTGCATTTCTCTGATCATCAGTGGCATTGAAGACTTTTTCATACGCCTTTTTGTCATTTGTATGTCCTCTTTTGAGAAAAAGTCTATCCAAATCTTTTGAACATTTTAAAATTGTGTTATTGAATTTTTTCCTGTAGAGTTGTTTGAGATCAGTTTATATTCTAGATATAAATGCCCTGTCAGATGAGTAGCTTGCAAATATTCTCTCTCATTTTGTGGGCTGTCTCTTCACTTTGTTGATTGTATGCTCTACTGTGCAGAAGCTTTTTAACTTCTATTTGTCCATTTTTGCTTTGGTTTCCTGTGCTTGTGGTGTATTGCTCAATAAATTTTTGCCCAGAAAAAATCTCCAATGACCTAGAGATTTTCCCCAAAGTTTTCTTGTAGCATAGTTTGAGATCTTAGATTTAAGTCTTTAATCCATTCTGATTTGATTTTTGTATGAGGTGAGAGATGGGGATCAAGTTTTATTCTTCTGCATATAGATACACAGTTTCCCGAGCATCGTCTGTTGCATCTTTTCTTCAATGTATGTTCTGGCACTTTTGTTGAAAATGACTTCACTGTAGGTGTGCAAATTTTTTTTTCTGTGTTCTCTATTCTGTTCTATTGGTCTATGTGTCTGTATTTATACCAGTACCATACTGTTTTTGTTACTATACCTCTGTAGTGTAATTTGAGGTCAGGTAATATAATTCCTCCAGTTTTGTTCTTTATGCTTACAATAGCTTTGGCTATTCTGGGTCTTTTGTGATTCCATACAAATTTTAGTGGTTTTTTTTTGTTTTTTTGTTTTTTTGTTTTCTGTGAAGAATGCTATTGGTGTTTTGATAGGGATCATATTGAATCTAGATTGCTTTCAGTAATATGGACATTTTAACAATATCGATTCTTCCAATCCATAATCAGAAAATGTTGTTCTACTTTTTGTGCCCTTTTCATTTTCTTTAATCAGTGCATTATGGTTTTTATTGTAGAGATCTTTTGCTTTTTGGTTAAGTTAATTTCTAGGTATTTAATTTTATCTGTAGCCACTGTAATTTTTTTTTTAATTTTTCTTAGAAAATTTATTGATAGAATATTGATTGCCTGGAATTTTAAGAGAGTATTTTGTATTGATGAAAACAACTAGATGGAAAAGATTCCTAACTAAATTGCCAGTTTCAGGTACTGTGACAAATAAATGTCCATTCTACTTTAATAATCTGGCTTCCTCTATTATATATCCCTGTCTTTTGAATTTGTTGCATATAAAGCATTCCCCAATATTGTAATTATTAATGTCGAACTTATAAATTTTAAAACTACAAATCTGAGAATATATCCTAAATACAGGGTTAACCCTTGATACCACCCTGTAATACTTTGAAATACATTGGTTTTCCGTTTTATAGATTGTTAGCTGTCACTAAGACAATAACACATATGACATGTAAAATTGTGGTTTGAAAAGTAGCTCTCAAGATTCTCCCCCCAAAAAAATATTTATTCCTACTAGTCTATTGCAAATATTTAAATCATATCTCTTCTTTTGGGTTAAAGAAATATTCTACTTGCAGTTTTTGACCAAAGTATGAATATGCAAGAATTCCTCTTTAGAGTTGCTGAAAACGTATGGCTTCTCAGAATGATCTTGAAAACACTAAGAAAAAAACAGTTCTTATTTTCAATTTAGGCTATGAAATCAGAATTTCTGGGGCTTGGATCAAGGCACCTATAATTTCAAAAACTCACCTAGGTGGTTTTGATGTATACCTTTGTCATAGCCTATTTGGGATGCCCTAACCAAATACCATAAATTTGGTGGCTTCTAAATGACAGAAATTTATTTCTCACAGTTCTGGAGGTTAGAAAGTCCAAGGTCATGATGCCAACAGATTTGATGTCTGGTGTAGAATCACTTTCTTGTCTATAGAATGGAGTCTTTTTATTGTGTTCTCACGTGGTGGAAGGAGTGAACAAGCTCTTTTAGTTCTATTTTATAAAGGCACTAATCCTATTCATGAGGGCACACTTACACTTATGACCTATTGCCTTCCAAAGGCCAGCTTCCTAATACAATTACCTTAAGGGTTAGAATTTCAACACATGAATTTTGAAAGGACACAAATATTCAGACCACAACAGTCTCTGGTGTATATTTCTGATGTATACTTCTGGTTAAGATCATTGTTGTAAACCATTATCAGTTATTAGCATCAGTGAGATAGTTATATGACTGTCAGGCCTTATCTAACTTGCTTCAAAATCATAGCAATAAATATAGACAAATGTAATCACAGAAATGGCTGTTGTGGGACTATAAATAACTAAACATTGTCAATTGAAAATAAGGCAGACACTCTGCTTGTATAAGCCATGCTATTTTTATATCTATTTTTATATTTCCTGCAGTAACATACATAACCAGAACCATAAAATAATATAAAAAGAGACCTCAAAATGTAAGTCAGTCCTTTGCCTTCAGTCAAGTGAAGTATTTTATTGCCATCCATTTTTATGATAATGTAACTGAGAGAGGCATTGTTTTGCTCGACTTAACTACAGCTTGAGATTTTAATGATTGAAGCACTTGCAGAGCCACATGATTCTGATTTCTTTACTTTAATTTCATTAATTCATGTAATCTTACTCTCTTAAGACTAAACAGGGTCAGTTGTGGTGGTGCATGCCTGTAGTCCCAGCACGCTGGGAGGCTGAGGCAGGAGAGTTGCTTAAGCCCAGGAATTTAAGGCAAGCCAGGGCAACATATGGAGATCCTGTCTCTTAAAAGATATATATCTTTAAAGAGAGGTATATATAGTATATATACACATATTTATATACATATATGCATGTATATACATAGTGTTATGCTCAACTTACTACTGTTGTCTGTTCAACAACTTAGTTATATATGTATATAACTAAAGCAAATGTGTTCTGAATATAGCATATATCACAAAAGTTGATTTGATATCTCTTTATGTTTTCTAAACGTAAAACTATCAATTCGAAGCTTCTCATTGCTTGAGGTGAAAAATTACAATTTGAAATTTGACTAAAGTTAGATAATTTACTTATACATGTGCAAACACGTATCTATGAATAACTTATCTTTATTTATAGAAAGTAATAACCAAATTTTAAAATTGTAATTTATTATCCACCTCCAACTCAATAATAAACCAAGTATAGTTAATGTCACCTTAGACACTTCAATTTTTCTATTTTTCTCATTTGCCTCACATGACTCATAGCAATTGCTATATTCATCTTTAAGTTTATGAATTTTGTATCTCAGAAAACAAAATTTGAAAATGCTTCCTAATTTGTCTTCATCACTCTCAGAATAAATTATGCCAATATTTAAAATTATTATAATGTTGACAGCAAACCCTCGTAGGTAACTTCCATGTCAGTCCATTGATGGATTCGTATATTTTATTTAGATAATCTGGCAACTGCAAAAACATTTCTCCTATAACTGCATGATTGTAAGGATAACATTTTCAGACAGAGGAGAACTATTATTCAGTCAGGTATATTTTAGATTACTGTGTTTTCCCATCAATATATCATTCAAATTCACAACAAGGGTATAATAGGAAGAAAGTAGACACGACATATCAATGCCAGAAAAGGTAATCAATATAGAGATGCTTTGACTCATATGTCACTAAACTAAGTTAGTTTTTAAATTACATTTATAATTTCTTCTCATTCTGTGATTATACTCATTTGACAGGAAAAAATTAAAAAATTAAATTCACTCCCCTTCCAATATCAGGGGATGAATAGGAAAGGGAATTAAGGGAATTAGGTGCTGAGAGAGGCAGATAAATAGAAAACTTTTCGTAAAACATCTCTAACCAAAAAAAAAAAAAAGAAAAAGGAAAAGAAAAGCACATTAAAAAATTGATGCTAAAAGTATAGGCTGGGTGTGCTGAGCCACATCTGTAATCCTAGCACTTTGGGAAGCTGAAGTGGATGGATTGCTGGAGCTCAGAAGTTCAAGACCACCCTGGACAACATAGTGAGAACTTGTCTCTAAAAAAGAAAAACGATGACAAGTAAGAATGGCATCCAATGTACTTGACAATTAGTTTTTTATGGATACCAGCCAATCATAACAGCCTCTGTGACTAATCAGAGGCAATACTTGAAATTTTAAAAAGTACTATTTGTACTTAGTAAAATACATGGTGGATGGTTCTAGAAATCTAAATTTTAAAATAAGATCAAATATTTATTGATTACTTGGCTTAAAATAATAAGAAAGCCATTGATTCAGTCTCATGATATAGAAAGCTTTTGGCATTATTTATTTCTGGTAAACACAAAATACTTCTGGCAATATTAAATATTCAATAAAGTGTCTCATTATTTTGAAGAAAAAGATATAACTAATTCTTAAAATCTGAATTAAAAATTTCTGATTAATTTTGAATAATTTTAAAATAAATTATTGGAACAAAGCCAAATTGGTGCTTTACTACCATTTCTTTCCTTTCCCCAGTTAGCAAATATTTACTTGCAAATGCTTATTAGCAGCAGTCTGCTAAGATAGAATTTGTTTTATTTCAACATAAAACTTGGATATCCTCACTACTTCACATAAATCGATTGTATTAATTTAAAATGATGCTACTTTAATTTCATATAAAATAAAATTAATACTTTTAAAAATCAAAATCCTTCAAAATGACAATAAATATTAAATAATGAAGGTGATTTTTTGAGAACTTAAAAAAAAAAAGATTTGGGATTAGCATGCACAATGAGGCAGAGACGGCCTTTGGAAGTGGCCAGGTTTTGCCCTTATGCACCAGTAGCCAGTCTGCAGAGAGAAGGAAGAAGCAGCAGGTGTGCATGAGGCGGGAGAATGAAGTCTCAGAAAGAGCCTGTGCTTGGCCTTGACAGCCCTTGAATTTTGGTTCTAGCCCCTCCTGGCTGTGAAACACAGATTGTGCTTCCAGTGAATGCCTCTTCTCTGTTTAAACTATAATAGCTGGAGTGCATCTCTGTTGCTTGAAACTGAAAGACCCCTGATGAACACATTGATTCAATAGAGGAAATGAGACAATGGCAAGCAGAAAGTCTCCACACAGTGTTCATGGGAATAGCAGAAATAAATGATCTGGTTACTTTTAATATAAAACACACAACTGGCCATATGTAAATGCACATGAAGCTTTGATAGTTTAATCCATTTCATGAATGTGTGACTAGTTAATGTTTTCTGTTTTAAGAAAAAGTTATCAGGCTAGGCACAGTGGCTCATGTGTGTAATCTCCACACTTTGAAAGACCAAGGTGGGAGGACAATTTGAGTCCAGGTGTTTGAGACCAGCCTGGGCCACATACAGAGGCTATGTCTCTACAAAAAAAAAAAAAGAAAGAAAAGAAAAGAAAAGAAAAAGAAAAAGAAAAAGAAAAAGAAATAGATCAGCCAAGTGTGGTGGTGCATGTTTGATGTCCCAGCTATTCTGGAAGCTGAGATGGGAGGATTGCTTGGGCCTGGAACATCAAGACTGCAGAAAGCTATGATCATGCCATTGCATTCCAGCCCGGGCAACAGAGCAAGACCATGTCTGAAAATAAATAAATACTTAAGAACTTATCTGTGAAAGGGGACAGGAGCATATTGTATATTTGTATACATGTATCTATGCATGTATATAATATCTTGCCCATGATGCTCTGCTTATAGATTTGAGGTCTTTAAATCACAAGAACCAGAAAATACTGTTCTAGAATAATTACTACAGCAACACTTTGCTTTTATACATTTTTAATGTAGGGGACTTTGACAAAGATTAACATTGTTAATGACACTAGAAGAGATATTATCACTTCCTGGAACCCAGTGACAGATTAGTTTGACTACATAGGATTTGAAATATTCATAGTGATGAACAAATATTAACTAATAAATATCTTTGATCAAACTGTTGCTTCGTTTTAATCTTTAAAGGCCATCGTGATTTAATTTCTATTTGTTATTTTTTCTCATATAATTATTTGGCTGTTAAAGCAAAGGCATATTTAATTTGGTGTTTCATAGAGAAATACTAGGAAAGAGGGAAAATATTCAATATTTGGAAAAGGAACAGGTTTAGAGGAAGTAAATAGAATCTGAGAACCAATGATGTTAATTTTGTTAGACTCACATGTGATTATGTTTTGCTTCCCTGATTTTGCTTTATCTTTGTTAATAGTATAATTAAAAGCACGTTTGGCACGTTTGGGTAAAAATATCTCAAATTTTGTTATTTCTTTTTCTTTCTATACTATACTAGCATGGGGCAGGACTACAAAGTTGAATAGAAGCAATGCTAGTGGGAAACCTTGTCTCATTTTTTACTCTAAAAAATTACCTAAAAATCTCTTAGTAACATATGTGCTATAATTTTAAAATTATTGATGTATAAACCTAATCAGAATATGGAAGTTTGTTATATTCCTACTTTGTTGAAAAGTATTTATATTGACAGATTTAACATTTTACCAATAGTTTTTTTTTTTTTTTTGAGGTGTGTTAGTTAATCAAATGATTGTTCTCTACTGTTAAAGTCAAATATAATTAGCCACAGAAAGATACACAACAGAGGTTGTGAAATGTCATAGTCTATGAATACATGCAAATTTTTCTAAAATACGTGAGTAATTTTAATATCTTCCTTCAAAGTTTTACTTTTGAAAATCACACTTAGTCAAATAAAGTAAACCACCTTTCAGACTACTTTAAATGAGAAAATATGAACCCTTGAAATAACACAAACACTTATCTAGATTATCTCATGTTTCTTGAAGTTCACCCTACTGATTATTTATTAAAAAGTAGATAATTTCTATAGAATTAAAATTCTACAGAATTTTAAATAGAATTAAAAATAAAATTATTTTTCAATATTCAGGTCTTCAAAATAATGGCATTGCCTGCCATAAAATCTTTTTCTAGCAAATCATGTTAAGCCTTCTTCAGAGATAGCAAACTGCCTATAAAATCAGGGTGTATAATCTAAAAAACACGTTCTCTACCAGGCACTAGAAAGTAAACACGATGAAATCAATTAAAAAATCTTAAGCCATTTTATTAAATGGACAAACTGAAAATGTGGCCAAATGGAACCAATTTTACTAGGAGATGAATGATCCAGTATGTTCTGCTTGGTTATTAACATTCCCCACAATAAGTGCTTCTAACTCATTTGTTTTCTAACTAGTTGTTAGGTGATCTATAGCTCAAGTTTATATCTCTTAAACAAGTATAACCTTTCTAAATATCATTCAGATTAGATGACTTGAGTTTATGTATTCTAGCTTCATTAAAAACAAAAGGCAATGACAGTAACAGGTTAGCACCTATCCAAATGTATTCTTTTTACAAATAACAGACCAATTTTATTTAAATCAAGCTAGTTCTTTTGTCAACATCTGTCTTCATTTGAGTAAGCAGTAGTGGAGGCTGACTTTATTGATAAACTCTTGAATTATGTCTGCCTTATCCTATGATTCTTTACAATAAATAACTGTATGACACCCATTTTGGCGTAACACAGAGAATTCTTATATCTCAATGCTCATTAACAACCACAAGAAAAATATTTAGATACACACTTCTCATTTTTGGCAATGATTATGGAAATGATTTCTGGAAACTTCTTTAATGTATGTGTGTTCTAAGATCTGTATCATATACATATACATACATACATATATATAAAAATACATACATAAACACAGGCTCAGGCACAAGTGTGCACACTCACAAATGGGTATGGGTAGGAAAGCAGGAGAAAGAGAGAGACTATTAATTTTTTCTTTGCCAGACTAACTCATGTTAGCATCTTCGCCAATGTTTATTTTTAATTGTAAGCATAAATAAGATTATCTGAAAAAGTACTCATAAATATGAATTTTGGCATAGATGACAATGTTAAGCCTTTGTTTACTTAGATTGCCAAACACCTGTTTCATATACTCTGACTTTGTTAACTTTGCTGCTCTGTCTTCCGCTTTCCAACATACAATGTCATCATTCTCTCTCGAAAACTTGATTTTCAGAAAACAGTAGCCTTTCAACAACCTGGCTATATGCTCGAGGCACTTCATGCCAAGCTTTTTCAGAGAATGGCATTCAATGGAAGTCATTTGATACAAAAATAACTCCAAACAACAAAAGCTATCTGGCATCACTTTTGGGGATATGCTTATTGTAGAATAAGGCATTTGAGTACCTAATGTCATATGTGAATTTAAAATGTTCAACATGATTTAAATATTTTCAAAATACTACAGGTCAATTATTATAATACAAATGATTTTAAAGTACTCTGTGTGTGTGTGTGTGTGTGTGTGTGTGTGTGTGTGTATGTTTTAACCCAGATACAAATGGTAGTTGAATATTCGTATTTTTGAGTTTAAAAACCTTAACACAAAATATATTCTGCCTGATGAGGAGACGGTGGTAGTGATTGATGAGTTCTCTGTTTCATTTGCCTACGGTGTTTGGTTCAGCACTGGCAGAGAAGAGTTCTTTAATCATAACGATAAATCAAAGCTCCTCAATAAAAACATATCAATACTACTAAGATTTTTTTTTTTCTTGTAGGTGTTCTTCTTATGGAAACTCCTTTGGACAGCGATAGAAGTGGGATAAAAGAACAAGAATCATGGGTGGGAAAACTGAATGGCAGACAGGATGATCAGAGGGAGACCAAGAGATAAGGGGTCTCCACAAGCCCAGGAGAAATTATTTGTTGTGGGCTAAAAGATGACCCAAGGAAAACAGTGAAGGAATAATTTACACCTTTCCTTGGACTCCAAGGGTACATTACAGTTGCTTACTATTATTTCTATTATTTCTTCAAATGAGATTTTTTTCTGGTAAAGATGCATGTACATACACACAACTGAATATCAAGTACATGTGACTTAGTATATTAAAACATTTCTTTCATATGTGTGATTCTTGCTTTATTTATATATTCAGTGAAAAGCCTAGATCACTAGTTTTAGAATCCTGAAGATCAATTTTCCACTAACATAGCCCCTGCTAATAATTCTTGATGTACATACTCTCTGAGGTAGTTAATAAACTTTGCTTATGCACACATGATCATGAACAGACATATTTTGCAAGCATTTTAAATTTTAGATTATGGAAAATTGTTAATAAAGAGATAAGCTACATAATAATTAAATGGGCAGATTACTGATATAGGTTAAATATTCCACAAAATCTCCATTTGTACTTGATACATTAAAACATTCATTAGAATTCTCTATTATTGGGGAAAGACAAGTGAGGTAGAAAGGTTAGGCATGAGGAACTTGAAACCACTGGCTTGAATTCTAAAACAGCTAAGCTGTTGTCTACTCCTATGGTTGTAGTCAGACTAAGCCGGAGATGATTATAGCTGTATCCCCCAATACAATGGAATATGCATAAGGAAGACCATTACTTTTATTGTATGGTTTTACTCTGATTCTATCCTTGTCAATGTGGCTATTTTTCATTATCTTCCATTCTCTTCTCTCCTGCCAGTAATCACTAGTCGTAACTTTCTCTGAGCTATAAGTTCATGTTGTAGGACGTCAAAAAACCCTTCTCTGCCAATTCCTCTTTTACTAATATTTAAACAAAAAGTAAGCCTAAAAATTTGTGCCGCTTAGAATAAATACTTTTTTTCAATTTTTTTAAAAAAAATTTCATTAAAATCACATCAGAAATAAATTTATATATTTATAATACAAGGACCTTCAAGTGATTTAATTTGAAAAGAGGTTATTATTTATACTGATACTAAATTATAAACGGACCACCATTATTCATTTTTTTAAATGAATGTATACAATCTATTTTATTTTAACTGATTTTTTAATAATTTCCTGAGGCTTGGAGCAGTTGCCAAAAATATACTGACTCCGTCTATTTTTTTTAAAAAATTTCTTACTAATTGATGTAATAAAGATAGTATATTGAATAGCTATAGGTTTAGGTTTTCAGAATTATACATTTCTCTATGAGTTGAATTAATCATTTTTAGAAAAAATAATATCACTTTCAGGGCATGTTATTTTGCATACCTGTGATAATATATGTATTAAGAAAAACAATCTCTTATATACGAAGTAAAACAGACTCAGAAACTGATTTGAAAACCGTTCAGAAAATGTTCACCCACTTGACCAAAACTAGCATATTCTAAATTGTGAACATCAGGAAAAACAATGATTTATTAATCAACATAAGAACAAGTCAGTTAAAAAAACACATATATTACTTTATCTCTGTAAATGAGAGACACATAAAAATACTTAATTCTGTCATCTCCTACAAACCTATGAAAAAAATAAAATGTAGCAAAGTATAGAAAGATATTAATATTCTATTGCTTCTGTAGCAGATGACCACAAACTTAATGGTTTGATGAAACACAAATATATTCTCTGACAGGTTGAGGGATCAGAAGTACAAACTGGGTTTTAAAGAAATAAACCAAGTTGTCTGCAGAGTTGCATTACTTCTGAGGCTCTAGGAGGAAGTCCGTCCTTTGCCTTTTTTAGGTTTCTAAAAGCTCTCCAAATTTTTTGCTTCATGGCTGCATCAGTCTAACTTCTAAGTTCTATTTTTACTGTCATGTCTTCTTCTATAACTCTGATCCTCATCTTGTTATAAGGACCCCGTGATTACACTGATCTCACATGAGTATCCCAGGAAAATCTCCCCACTTCAAGATACTTAACCACATTTGAAAAGCCCCTTTTGCCATGTGAAGTTCAATACTAACAGTTTAGGATGTAGGCATTTATTTCGTTTTTTATTTTAATTTTATTTTATTTTTTGCTGAAAGAGAATAGGCATTATTTGGCCTACCACAAGTCTGTACATCATTTCATTTTGAGAATGTTCAAATGTGTATAGTATATAACAAAAGCATAATCAGACTAAGTCTGATGCACTGTAGCCCATCATCACAGGTGAATAGGTCAAATGCATTATAAATAAAACCTTTCCAAGATATAACTGATATCTCCCAGAGAAGCAATTCATTTAATGATGAGCTTGGCAACAGTTAATTAATCTTTAAATGCTCAATGGCACATGAATTAATTATCTTATTCAATGACAATACAGATTATAATTAGCATAAATAAAATATAAAATTGATAATTATATTTTTGTTTTTCTCTATATTTTTACTATGTTTAAATAGCCAGTTTTGATAACAAAAGCTGTAGACAATTTAGGATTTTTAATGAAACTATTTGTTATTTCAATTTTCAAAGACATCCACTGTTATACATTGTTCTTTGATTTCCAGTGTGTGTGTTCGTTTCTTTTCTTTCTTCCTTCTTTTTCTTTTCTGCACACAATATGTGTTTGTATATTTATTCATTTATCTTAAAACAAGGTTGTAATCATGCAGGTTATAAGCTACTTTCTAACAAAATAAAATAAGAGAATGTTCCTATTTCATTATTCCCTAAAATTTAATTTTATTTGAATTATCAGTAATAACAGATTATTTTATATTTTAACAATTTTTTAACTTTTTATACTATGGATCAAGCACTATGATAATTTTCCTAAACACTGTGCTAGGCAATGTTGGAAACCATAGTCACATTCTCCTTCCCTATTCGAAACTTTCTTTTTCAATGGCAATACTCAAATGTTGCTTGGTATCCATTCTCTACACAGCTATGTATTCAGGATAAATGTTGTCTTCTCCAGTTCCAGAGAATAAATTCCATAAGTGAAATGCAATTATGGTGATCTATTTCTCCTCCCAGTGATTGATTTAATCACATAACCCAATTTTGTCCACTGAGACCTAAGGAGAAGTCTCTTGTAGAGCCTTTATAAAAGGTTGTTCTTACTACTGTTGCCCCTTGATTCTCTCTGGTAGAGTTATACTGGTATTCTTGCTGTGTAGATTATGCCAGAATGCTGTGAAGATAGCGTTTAGGAAAGTCTCCAAATCCATAACAAGCATGTAAAAATAAATGGCTTAGACACAAAATAGTATATAACAGTATTATTTCCTTTATGTAAAGTTTAAGAATAAGCAAAACTAATCGATGGAGATTGAAGTCAGAGTAGTGGTTGCCATTGGGAAAAAATGACTGAGAAGGGACCCGGGAGAATTTTCTGAAGTGTCAGAAATGTCCTGTATCTTGAAACCAATGGTATGGAACTATGTAGACATATGTAAAAGTGTCTGTTTAGAAGTAGTACATTTTAACTATTTTATTTACAGTTTATTCTTCATTAAAAAGTTTGAAAACAATGAATAACATTTTTATATATTATCTACGGTCATGTAGGGAAAAACAACAATAACATGGAAATGATTGTTCCAATTCGTAACAGAAAAAAAGAAAAAATATTCTAATAGATGAATTTAACCAAAAATATACAAAGCCTTTCAGAAGAAAACTTCAAAACAGGAAATAAGTTAGATGTCATGAAGAGGCAATTAACCCAACAAGAATTACAAATGACCAATGAGTATATGAACAAATGTTCAACATCAGTAGTAATAAAAGGAATGCAAATTAAAGTAACACTTTTAATTTTTCATATTGTAAAATTTTAAATTAATGAGTTTTTGAAGTGATACCAAGGATTGCCAGAGTTCCAGAAAGAATATACTTAGACACTATAGTATTAATGTATAAATGTATAAATCGATTGTATAATGTATAAATCAAACCTTCCTTTCTGGTTGATGATTTCCACAATATGAATTGAGAACTTTAAAACATATTACAGTGAGGTTATTCATCTAGTCACCCTACACTGTTTGTATTATTTATTTGCATAGCTGACCCTGGTGTTCTCTGTAAGGACTCATTCCAACTTAACCTTCACTAGCTAAGAAGGAAAATAAAAACTCAAGTTATTCTGATGTGGTAAACTCATCTGGATCCAGAATTTTAAAAGTCTTTTTAGGCAATTAGTCTTTTGTGTTACCAAACCTTTCAGGTGTCTTTTCATTTCCCTTTCTCTTTATGATAGTGACCAACATAGAAGGTTTACATTACCCTGGTTCTTTGCTACAGGCAACATTTAGCTCTATGGTAGGCATTTGGTGTGTACTGGTGGTTATTTGTTGAGGTGCGGTTTGTCCAATCCCTTTGCTGGGCATTCTGATAAGATCCAAAGCTGGATTCAATACTAGTATAACTCACAATTTGTTTCATTTTTACTTAGACAGAATCTTGTAGTTCTTCCTCCTGACTTGGCCATACCTTCCCTCTAGTGGTTTTGGGAATTTCCAGCGGTCTGGCTGTGCATCTCATTTGGTTTGCAGCTCAGTTTTTCAGTATAATTTATTGTCGTTGCCATCTGGCTTGCTCACCAAGGAGATACTCAGCCTTTGGATAGGAAGGAGTTTCTGTGTCTTTTTTGTATTACATAGAGCTTAGACAGTTTGAGAACATAAATCCAGGCTCTCTCTCTCTCTGTCATCATTTTTCTGTGGATACAGTTACCCTATGAAAGGGGAACTTGTAAGGTGTTTTCTTCTCGGAGTTCTGAAAAGGAAGCAAGGAAAAAGCTTCTCCACTGACCTCAGTCATCTGTTTTATCTTTTAAAAATCCTCTTCTGGCATTTCTCTTTCCTATAATGCACTGTACCAGAAAGTGAGGACTTTTCTCTCACCTGTGTGACTGAGACATCCCTTATATTTCCCATTTTCCTTTCTGACCCTATTCTTACCCTTAACGGTAGATAAGATGAAGGGAGAGAAGTTGTTTTAGTAGTTGGGGAGCAAAAAAATAGGAGTTCCTTTAGAATATTATTAAATACTCTAAAGTATTCATGGAAAAAACTTAGTGATTCTATTTCTACTAATTACTTCTAAGAAAAAATTTGATATAGTACAAAAGATTTATAAAAATTATATTCATCATTATATTATCTATAAAACAATGTGAATATCAAACAATAGTACAGCAGTTAAATAAATTATGATAATATATACAGTATTATATTCATCATTAGAAAACAGAAGACATTGGCATAATGGCTGAGAGCATAAGATTTAAATGTAAGAACATCTAGGTTTGAATCCTAAGCTAAGTGACTTAAGACATGTCAGTATTCTCTTTTTCTTTTCCTTTTTTCTTTTCTTTTCTTTTTTTTTTTTTTTCTTTTTTTGTTTGAAACACAGGCTCACTCTTATCATCCAGGTTGGAGGGCAATGGCGCAATCTTGGCTCACTGAAACCTTCGCCTCTTAAGTTCAAGCAATTCTCCCGCCTCAGCCTCCCGAGTAGCTGGGATTACAGGTGCCCCCCACCATGCCCGGCTAATTTTTGTGTTTTTAGTAGAGATAGGGTTACATCATGTTGGCCAGGCTGGTCTCGAACTCCTGACCTCAAATTGTTCTCCTGCCTCAGCCTCCCAAAGTACTAGGATTACAGGTGTCAGCCACAGCGCCCAGCCGGTATTCTCTCAAATACTAAATTTACTGTTGGTGCCGTGGTGTTAATAACTGCTTCTCCTGGTTTCCATTTGGGATAATGTAATAATATATATGTGTCTGGTAGAATACTATCAATGAAAAGTAAAAGAAGACCCATGAAAAATAATCTAATTATTGTGGGATTTATTAGCTCACAGAAGTCCCAAATTAGAATGACACTAAATTTGGTTAAATTAGTAACTCAAAAATATTGTCAGAAACCAGTTTTCTTTTCATTTTATTGCTGTGCCATATTCAGTGTAAAAATAATATTTCCTCTTGTGGTTGCAGGATAGCCTCGGGAGATCCAGACATCACATGCTAGCATGACCATGTCTAGTGAAAGAAAAGATGCATTTCCTCTCATGGAAGTTTTGCATTCTGATAAATGCTGAACATACTTTCGTAAACAGTTCGATAGTCTTTCATTACCTTGTAGTTCAGAAAATAATACCCCAAAATAAAAGTCTCAGAAGCAAAAGTCTTTTCTCTCACTTCTGCCTTCCTGACTCTCAGTCCTGTTCTCCTCAGAGGCTAGCCATAGAAACTGGAATTTCTCTTCCCCATGGTGGGTTTTAGAAACAAGAATTTCCTTTCTCCAGTGTACGCCATAAAACCTAAAAATATGACTCTGGCTGTCCCTTTGCCCTATTTGTGTAAAAACTGGCCATAAAGAAATTATCTGACCTGCCTTATATGGATGTAGCTAGTAAGACTTTCATTCCAGAAAAGTCCTGCTACACACATAGAAGGAAGAAATGCATGCTTGGAGAGGCCAAAAGGAATGCTCTCAGATTCCTGGCCTTAAGTGATTCTCCTGCTCTGGCCTCCCAAAGTCCTGGGATTACAGGAATGAGCCACCATGCTCGGCCCACAATGAGGCTTTTGAACACTGGAGTGAAATAATGAATTTATGTTGAAATATCCATCAATTCCTAATTTATATGCATGTATTATAAAGGTGTGCTTGTTGAATTTTTGAAATACCTACTGTGCTGCCAGTCATGGTGACTTATGCCTGTAATTCCAGTGCTTTGGGAAGTTAAGGTGGGAGGATTCCTTGAGGCCAGAAGTTTGAGACCAGCCTGGGCAACATAGCGAGATTCCACTTCTACAAAAAAATTTTAAAAATTAGCTGGGCATAATGGCATGTGTC
The DNA here is from genome assembly GCF_003255815.1 of Theropithecus gelada. Classification (NCBI taxonomy): domain Eukaryota; kingdom Metazoa; phylum Chordata; class Mammalia; order Primates; family Cercopithecidae; genus Theropithecus; species Theropithecus gelada. Next base: position 65,053,045 of record NC_037689.1, read on the forward strand.
TGTAGTCTTAGCTACTCAGGGGGTTGAGGTGGAAGGCTACCTGGAGTCCAAGAGTTCAGGGTTACAGTGAACTGTGATTGCACCACTGTCCTCCAATCTGGGTAACAGAGCAAGACCCTGTCTCTGAAAAAGACAGAAACAAACAAACAAATACCTACTGTGCATTAAATTATTTTTATATGTTTAACATATTCATCAGGAATATCATAGTAATAGATTTTCTAACATTATAATCATGTTTACATTATTTTAGTTACATTTTATTTTATTTTAGTTTTTCATTTTGAACAGCAGTTTACACTGACAGAAATGGTTGAGCTCTTAAAGACATCCCTTTTTGGTCATGATATTATTCTTTTAATGCCTTTCTGAATTGGGTTTTGCAATATTTTAATTTAGAACTTGGTATATTTCATTATACATCTATTAATATTTTATTGCACTATGCTTCAAACATTTTTATAAGACTATTTTACTTGTGAGAAATGAATTGGAACATTTTTATATTTTTTCATGCTCTAAGAGGGTTTATATCGAATCAAAATAGTGTTCTTTGAAAGAATTTACATAAAAAGATTCCTCGGCTTGTTACTTTTAATGTAGTGATTCTTTGATAACTTTTCTGATTTCTTTGACAGCTACTGATTTGTTCCTGTTTTCTATTTTTCCTTGGGTAAAACTGAGTAATTTATATTTTCTACAGTATTTTTCATTTTCCCTAAATAATATATTATTAGCATAGTAGTATAAATTCTATTATCATATAACGAACAAAACTTCAATTTTTGGAGTAATATACCTTTTGTAATTGCTAATTTTTAAAATCATTAATGGGCATTTTAAAATGTTGGCATCTGAGTTTTCTGAGTTAAAATCCTGTGTCTATGTAACCTATGCTAAATACATTTGATCATTAAAGTCACAATGTGTATACTAGGAAAGTTGTCTTAAATACTTGATTTTAAGTCTACGTAACACAGTTCTAATTGAAGAATTTTACAGAGGTGTTAATGTATCTACTTATAATGTCCAAAATCATCATCAAAGTTTGTTAAACTGTATAAAATTTAGTATACATTTCAAAGATACTTAACACTATATTATACTATCTGATTTGAATATATGTTGGAGAACAACTATAGAAGGGAGTAGTAAATTCATTATAATTTTGAGAAAGAAATTTTTCCTTTCTGTCATTTATTTTAACACACTAGAGGAATTTCATTTCAATAAATGTAAATATATATTTTCATATAGATAAGTATTATTTTAATGAGAAATAATTTGTATAGCTCTGTGAAATTAAATGATATTTTAGGAAATTTAAGAATATACAAGATACCCTTCAGAATTTTAATCAAAGGTAAAAAATCAATGACAACAGAGTAGAATGCATGTATTTCAGTAATCAGTGACCCTTATAAATTTCACACTTATCATAAATTAAGATTTCTGTGTAGAGGACTACGTGCTCACAAACAGGGTGCTCCCGATAAGTCTTGCTCTCGCAAATGAAGCAGGGCATTCCCGATAAGTCCTGCTCTTGCAAAGGAAGCAGAGCATTCCCCATAAGTCCTGCTCTTGCAAACGAAGCAGGGCATTCCCCATAAGTCCTGCTCTTGCAAACGAAGTCAGGGAAACGTCAGAAAAACAACAATGTGTCTTGTGACTTGGTAACATTCCACAAACGACTGTATAAAATAAAGCAGAGTGCGCCATTCGGGGCGGCCGCCATATTTGTCTTGTCTTGTGTTGTCTTGTGTGTTCATTCCTTTGTTTAGGAAACATGCAGACCCCAACATCTGGCGCAGCGAGCAGGGTACGTGGCTCCACAAGAGCAAGGAACCAGAGGGGGAACACCCCGGACAGGTAAATAAAGAAAGGGGGACCCACGGGAAAATTATGGGGAATTCCACCTCTCTGGCCTCTGAATATTTGCGGTTACTCCAGGGACTGTTGATGTCTATAGGAGTAGAAGTAAAAGAAAAGACTGAAGCGATTGTTTGCCCATGTTGAACAACATTGTTATTGGTTTCAATATCAAACCAAAGTGCAGTTAAATCGAAAGGAATGGTTACAAGTGGTTAAAGTCCTGCGTCGAGCTCATCAGCGAGGGCAAAAGATGCCTCTGACTTTGTGGACTTTGTGTAATTCCATTACTCAGGCATTAGAGTTACTTGAAACTGACTCGGAGCATGGCGATACTGCCACAGGAGGTGAGGCATCTGAAGGTTTAGAGAGGAATGATCTTAGAAAGGAACATGTTTATGCCCCGGTTGTTGAGGACAAGGAATTGGTAAAAGAGCTAAAGCCTCCTTCATCTGAAGGAAATTTGATTTGCAGCGCATTTTAGAGATGTTACAACAGTTGTTAAAATTGCAAGGTGCCGCTGCTCCTGTTTCTCCTATCTCTCCGCCACGAGCCTTCCCTGTTACCTTCCCTTCTGCTCCTTTGGAAAAGGACTTCCCTTTGCCTCCACCTCCAACCTCTTTGCCTATGTCAGGTCAGGTTTTCTCTGTGCCTCTTCCTCCTGTAAGAGAAAAGAAGGACTCGAAGGAAAAGGATGATTTTGAGGAATTAGATTTATTCCCAATAACACAGGCTGCTTTCGGCCCCAATGCTCAGTTCCCAAACGGTGGACAGAATGTGACTTTTACAGCCCTACAATTTAAATTTTTGAAAGAAATGAAAGCTGCAATTTCTAATTATGGACCTCAATCACCGTTTGTCCTTGGCCTTCTCAATTCCTTCTCTTCAGAACATATGATGATTCCTATTGACTGGGAAACGTTGGGACAGGCTGTCCTTGATCGTTCGCAATGGCTTCAATTAAAAAGTTGGTGGTGGGAGGAAGCAAGAGTACAAGCTAGAAAAAATGCTACGCGAAATCCCCCAGGACCTACTGAAGAGCAGCTTACGGGTTCAGGACAATACGCCACTCTTAATGCTCAGGCAGGCCTAGATGATATTGCTCTCACTCAGATTAAAGCCTTGTTTTTAAAAGCGTGGACTAAGGTTGAAATAGTGGGTAAAACTTCTTTATCTTTTGTAAAGATCCTACAAGGAGCCACTGAGCCGTATCCAGATTTTGTAGCCCGTCTTCAAGATGCTGTATTAAAGACTGTAGGTTCAGGCCCTGCTGCTAAAATTCTTTTGGATACTCTGGCTTTTAAGAGTGCTAATCCTGAGTGCCAAAAATTGCTGCGTCCTCTAAAAGCTAGTGGGGCTGATTTAGATGAATACATTCAGGCTTGTGTAGGTGTTGGAGGAGCTATTTACAATGCTCAATTGTTTGCTGGGGCACTTTCTAAGGCTTTAAAAGGCAATTCTAAACAAGGTATATGCTATCAATGTGGGAAACCCGGTCATTTTAAAAAGGAATGCCGGAAAAAAATAGGCTCTTCTGCTCTAAAAGAAAAAAGGTTACCATCTGATATGTGTAAACGATGTGGCAAGGGTCGACATTGGACCAGTGAATGCCATTCAAAAACTGATAAAAGTGGGAATGTACTGTCACCCCTCTCGGGAAACGGGAGCCGGGGCCCACAGGCTTGGGGCCCCAACAACTACAATGCAGGCCTACCCCAGTACCCAGTGAGCAGTGGCTTACAACATCAAGGAATGACCTCGAGTCCTCCTTAAAGACATCTTACCCTACCCCAGTTTCTCAGCTTTACGCTGCCACTAAGCAGAGTGCCGCTGCTGACCTAGCTATTGTGTAACCTTATACTTTATCTCCTAATGGAGGAATATATAAGTTGGCTACCGGAGTGTGTGGTCCTTTGCCAAAGGGACATGTAGGACTTTTACTAGGTCGAAGCAGCAGCGCTATGCGGGGGTTATTGGTGGTCCCAGGAATTATTGATCCTGATTTTACTGATGAAATCCTTATTATGGTACAAGTCTCACAACTTATGCACCTAGAGGCAGGGGAACGTATTGCACAATTGCTTTTATTGCCTTTTTTTCCTTTCTTATCTAGAGATGTGTCTTGTCAAGGAGGTTTCAGTAGTACTGGGAAAACTGTTTTCTGGGAAACTTTAGTTTCTGATCAAAAACCTTTATGGTCATTGCAAATTAATGGGATACTTTTTGAGGGATTAGTCGACACAGGAGCGGATGTATCTATTATATGTTTGGCTCAATGGCCTGATCATTGGAAAAAGAAGCAAGTATCGGTTACTCTATCCGGCCTAGGTACTGCTTCTATAGTCTACCAAAGTGTCGAGCCCCTGAGCTGTGTAGGACCTGAAGGACAACAAGGAAAAGTGTTCTTTTATATTGTTCCCATTAATATTAACCTTTGGGGCCATGATCTTTTACAACAATTTGGTGCCTTTTTAAGCATTCCTCATATTTCTTCAGCTGCTAAAAATATGATGTTCAAAATGGGCTACAATCCTTTAAACTCTTAGCCACTGTCCACAAGCCTCAAGCTTTACAATTGAAGTGGAAAACTACAACTCCTGTTTGGGTGGAACAGTGGTCATTATCTAAAGAAAAACTTGAGGCTTTAAAGAATTTAGTTAAGGAACAATTGGCCGAGGGGCATATTGAACCAAGTACTTCTGCATGGAATTCCCCTGTGTTTGTCATTAAGAAGAAAAATGGAAAATGGCACTTATTAACTGATCTTAGAGCTGTAAATGCTTGTATTCAACCTATGGGGACTTTACAACCTGGGCTTCCTAATCCAGCTCTTATCCCACAAAATTGGAAATTAATGGTTATAGATCTTAAAGATTGTTTTTTTACGATCCCATTACAACCCCAAGATTGTGAAAAATTTGCCTTTACTGTTTCTGAATATAATAATGGACAGCCTACTCAAAGATATCAATGGAAAGTTCTTCCTCAAGGTATGCTTAATAGTCCTACCTTATGTCAAGAGTTTGTTCATAGAGCCTTAAATCCTGTTAGATGTCAATTCCCTACTGTGTTAATATACCATTATATGGATGGTATTCTATTAGCAACTCCTGACGAAGTCCTACAAGGTCAAGTTTTTCAGGTCTTACAACAACAATTAACTCAATATAATTTACATATTTCTTCTGAGAAAATACAGACTCAATTTCCTATTCAATATTTGGGATACCTTTTAGCAGAAAAGCAGATTCGGCCACAAAAAGTTCAAATTCGAAGAGATCAACTTTTGACTCTTAATGATTTTCAAATTTGCTAGGAGACATAAATTGGCTTCGCCCCATCTTAGGCATACCTACTTACAAATTGCAACATCTATTTGCTACCTTGGAAGGAGATTCAGATTTAAATAGTTCCCGTCAATTATTCCCTGTAGCAGAAAAAGAATTGTCATTTGTAGAAAATAGAATTAGTGAAGCTCACCTTGATTATATTGCACCCAATCTTCCACTTTCGTTGTGTCTTTTCATACTCCCCATTCGCCAACGGCCGTTTTGCATCAAGATAATAATATTCTGGAGTGGCTGTTTTTGGCTAATAAAGCCATTAAGAAAATTCACCCATATATTGATAAATTGGCTGAATTAATTATTAAAGGACGACATCGAGCTCGTCAGTTGCTTGGTGCTGACTCTGTAAAAATTATTACCTGATTATCTAATCAATACATTGAATCTCTGCTGGAAACTCACGAGGGTTGGCAAGTGGCTTGCGCTGAGTATACTGGTTCTTTTTCTCAGCATTATCCTAATAATAAATTGTTTGCTTTTCTGCAACAATATTCTTTACTGCCATATAATCCTATCTCTTACACTCCAGTTAAAGGTCCCACCTTTTTCACTGATGCTTCAAGCAATGGAAAGGCTGGATACTGGACTTCAGACAATTCAAAAATTTCTCACTATCCATTTGAATCAGTACAACAAGGAGAACTTTTTGCCATTCTTATGGTTCTACAAGACTGGCCTCAAACCCCTTGTAATATAGTTAGTGATTCCCAATATGCTGTATATGTAACTAAATATATTTCTCAGACTTCTTTACCATTATTTCCTCAAACTCCTTTACAAAAATTATTTTCTTTATTATGTGTAACTCTTACTTCCCGCACTGCCCCCCTTTTTATCACTCATATTCGTTCTCATTCAGCTTTGCCAGGACCTTTATCTTTTGGCAATAGTCAGATTGATTCTTTACTTATTGGCAGTGTCCAACGGGCTCAGGATGAGCACCAACTACATCATACTAATAGTTTAGGATTACAACGACGATTTTCTATAACACGCCATCAAGCCCGAGCTATTGTCAGAGCCTGCCCATCTTGTGCTCCTATTATTGCACCTTTTTAAAGTCCAGGTATTAATCCTCGAGGCATTCAACAAAATCACATTTGGCAAATGGATGTAACTTATGTTCCTTCCTTTGGTCGTTTAAAATATGTTCATCATACTATTGATACGTGGTCACATTTCCAGTGGGCTACGCCATTACCCTCTGAAAAGACTGACTCTATTATTACTCATTTACTTACTTGCTTTGCAGTTATGGGAGTCCCTGCTGAATTAAAAACTGATAATGCCCCTGCTTATTGCCCTCGCAAATTGGCTGCCTTCCTCTCTTTATATCATATTAATCATTCCACTGGTATTCCATTTAACAGTCAAGGTCAAGCAATTATTGAAAGAGCCAATGCTACCTTAAAATTACAACTTTTAAAGCAAAAAGGGGGAGATGGGTGAGATTCCCCAAAACATCAAATTCTGAAAGCCCTTTTTACTTTAAATTTTCTCAACCATTGGCGCCAATTACAGCAGTCTGCAGCAGTCAAACATTTTCAACAGCCTTTAGAAAAGCCACAAAACAGTAATCTGTGGGTGTATTATCCTTCATTACAAGGGAAATATTTAAAAGGAAAAGTTTTACAATGGGGCCGAGGCTGTGCTCTTGTCCGTACAGGCACCGGAGACGAGTGGTTTCCATCTCGACGGTTGAAACAGTGCCATGGCAAAGAGGAGCCAATCCGAAGAGTTCCTGAAGGAATTCCAGGAGCTAAATCTGAGCGCTCAGAGAACATTCACCTTCGGAACTCGACGTGCGGAGCCCCCGACATGGGGACAACTGAAAAAGTTAACTCAAGAAGCTGAAGGAGTTGTTCAACAAGCTGGGCAGCCAAAAACCCCACTGACTCTATTCCTGGCTATGCTGGCCATAGTAAATTGTCAGGTAACAGCTGGAGAATTTACATACTGGGATTATATTCCTTTTCCACCCTTATATGAAGGTGTGGCCTGGGGAGACAGAGAAGTCCCAGTATTTACTAATGATACTGCTCGGATGCCATCGCCTTTTTTAAACCAGGATCCTGAATTAGACACTGGCACAGTAAATAGTTCATATCAATTTGGGGTTGAAGGGTTGCCTATATGTCTTGGGGGTAGTCCGCATTGTCTGCATCTTTCTCATGAGGCTTGGGCTGTTCGCTATAACCATAGTCATATCTCTGCCTTTACCACGATTGTTGTGGCTCAAAGTTTCAAGTATAATCATACTGCAGTACTTAATGAAACTCTGCCAAGTACATTATCTTTATGCCCTATCCCTGATGTGTCCGGAGGTGTTTCCCGACTAGAGTGGACTAGATGTAGAGGTAGTGGTCCATGATTGTTGTTAGAAGTAAAAGGCAAGAGTCATAAATACCTTGTTACAGACTGGAGTGTACATGGAGATTTTCAGACTAAATTCAGCCGTGTCAACCTGCGTTGGCATAAAGGTAATCACAGCATTTCTGCAGATGGCAATGAAACTATTATTTGGCATGATGGTGGTCTATCACCCCCTATGCCACATTTGGCTAATACCTCACAAATACAAGGTCATATTTGGAAGTTGCTAGCTGATGGTAAACCAATGTTCACTTTCACGGGAAACATTTCCTTAAATCTTACTAATATTGCTAACCCTTTCCATATATCTTTGCATCGAAATAGTTCTAGATATGTTATTGGATGTGTAAGAAAGCCTTACTTGTCGTTGACAGGAATTTTTAAATGGGATAATAATACAGGAGTAGTTAACTGTACAAACAATTGTACATTCTTAAGTTGTATAAATACTACTTGGTGGAATAATAATTGGAATGAGTCTTATTCCGATTTATATATACTAAGAGCCAGAAAAGAAACCTGGCTACCTGTAAACTTAACACGTACTTGGAGTGAATCTGCTGGGGTTACTCAAATTTATAAGGTTATGCAAGATCTTGTCCACCGCAGTCGGAGAATGGTTGGAATCGTCGTGACCGCGGTGATAGGACTTGTAGCAATTGCTTCCACTGCCGCTGTTGCTGGATTAGCTCTACATCAGAGTATACAAAATGCAGAATTTGTGCAACAATGGCATGAACAATCACATTTTTTGTGGCAGCAGCAACGAGACATAGATGCTCATTTGACTGAACGAGTAGATAATCTGAAACAAGTGGTTTCTTGGTTGGGAGATCAGCTAACAGTGTTGAATACCCGAGCTTTGTTGAAATGTGATTGGAACACTACCCAATTTTGTATTACTCCTGTTCCTTTTGACAGCACTGTACATAATTGGACTGAGATAAAGAGACTTTTAATTGGTCATAATAATCTTTCCCTAGAAATACAAGAATTAACACAGAACATTTCTGAAACTTTTCGCAGTTACCGTTGCTGACTGGTGCAGATGTGATGACTGGTATTGCACAAGGTTTGACGTCTTTGAACCCTATGAGCCCTGTAAAAACTTTGCTGACCTCTGTTTCTAGTAATGTATTGATTCTTGTTCTTGCCTTTGTCATTTTCACAGTCTGCTGGAGATGGTACCAAAGGGCAAACACCGAATCCCAGCGAGCCCAACATGTAATGATGGTTTTAAAAAAAATTCAAACTTGTAAATAAGGAAAGGGGAAATGTAGAGGACTACGTGCTCACAAACAGGATGTTCCTGATAAGTCCTGCTCTTGCAAACGAAGCAGGGCGTTCCCCATAAGTCCTGCTCTTGCAAACGAAGCAGGGCGTTCCCCATAAGTCCTGCTCTTGCAAACGAAGCAGGGCGTTCCCCGTAAGTCCTGCTCTTGCAGACGAAGTCAGGGAAAGGTCAGAAAAACAACAATGTGTCTTGTGACTTGGTAACATTCCACAAACAACTGTATAAAATAAAGCAGAGCATGCCATTTGGGGCGGCCGCCATGTTTGTCTTGTCTTGTGTTGTCTTGTGTGTTCATTCCTTTGTTTAGGAAACACGCGGACCCCAACATTTCTGTATGATGATAAATTAATATCACATGGATTCCAAAGAATATTGATGTATATTTGACAGCAAGCATGCAAAAATATTCACATTATATATTGACATAGTAGAAGAGTCATGAGTTTTCAGTGTATTTCCCTTAAGTCCTTCTGCTATTGTTTTTAGACAAATAAGAAGTCTCAAATGGATGAGTCTGATTGCATTATCTTCCAATAGCTAAAAATATGTTCCCTGTCTGTTGAGAAAGCAGTCAGTGATTTAAGACCCTACCCACACAGGAAAACAAATTTGGTACCCATTTATCTTGAGACTAATTTCAAGAAATGATCATTGCATATGTATGTGTACAAGAGTATGTGTGTTATCTATTTTCAGATGTATACATTATTTAGAATTACTATATATATATATATATAATCTCCACACATGGGGGCTCATGCCTGTAATCTCAGTACTTAGGGAAGCTGAGGCAAGAGGATTGCTTTCGCCCAAGAGTTCAAGACCATCCTGGGCAACATAGTGAGATCTCGTTTCTATTAAAGAAAAAAATAAAATAAAACAATAAAATTATATACATATATATTTCTCTAAGAATGAAAACTTGTTCATGTTGCCATATTGTCAGAGTAATTCATATTGAACTTGAGTATGCATGTGTGTTTCACCTTCTTCAAAAACCAGATATTAGAAACAATTTGCCGTTCTGTCCTGATGATTCTTTCAAATAAATCAGTTACTGGATTAAGATGCCTATCTTGATTTTCAATGTATAGCTTTGTTGGATTAACAATTTTTTGTTTTGCTTTGTTTTCATACTATCTAGACATGCCCAGAATGTGTAAACCTAATTTCTCAAACTGACCAAGTGTACTGTAAAGTGGAGGATTTACAGAGGAGCACAGTCTGCACACTGTGGATCCATAAGGGAGTCACAGATTTGCAAGTAAGAGATATATTCTTTATAGACTTATTAAACACCACACACACAAACACACACAGGCACAAGCACACACATTCTTTTTCCTCAAACCATGTAAATGCTATGGTTGACAATATATTAAGGTGCTATTAAATTCATTGTAAATGTTACAAAACGTTTTGTCAATTTTTTTAAAACAACCTTGAAACATAAGCTCTTTACTCTCAACCGTCCTCATCCACCTCAGCAAACCTGAAGATTAAGAATGGTGTATGTCGCAGGGTTGAGGCAGGATAAGACAGGGCACCAAATAGGACTCCATTGTAATAAATGGTCTAAAACCTAAACAGCAGGAGAAATTTAGTACTGTACTTCTTTATCCTGATCAGGCAGGATATTAAAACTCCACCAATATGAGAAATGAAGAGGAATGGGCTCTTAATTTCCTATTGATACTCTTTCATATGGATTGACACTCTTCTACAGATGCCTACTAGCCTTTGAGTCTTGGCAGGCTCTAGGCCCCAACTGTAGGTACTCAGTAAAGCCTATCACAGCCTACTTTTGGCCAGCCAATCAAATAAACTAATTTATTTTAATAGGATATCAAAATATTAACATACTAACTTACATTTGATTCTCTAAACCAAAGAACTATCCAAGAGTTGGAATTTTGGTGGATGTCATGGCAGGTTCTTTTGGGAAACAGACCTGGGGATTTTAGAAATTCTCAGTAACATCATAAAGTCAACCCTTCAATAATGCTAGAATCTGTTTGACGTGTTTTCTTTTCTATTTCTATTGTTTTAAATTTAAAATAGCATTCTGCCACTATAATTGAGATAGAGAGTACAAATGACAGAAGATACTAAGCTAAAACCGTAGCTGAATGTAGAGTTAGGTTAAGAGTACAGCTTTATCTCATGAATTGTTTTACGTGATAAATGTACACATATTTGAATTCAAATTCCAAAGAAATGCTATAATGTCCTAAAATGTTTTAATGTCATAATTATAGACCAACATGAAACAGCTATAGTTAAATATGTTGCTTATATATTGAAATATTTTAATTTAAGAAATAGTAACATTGAATTATATTTTGAGCAGTAATTTGAAACCACCATTTTTAAATGAAGGAATGCTTTTTAAGCACTTATTTTATTTTCTGGTTTTTAATAGTTTTGAGATCCCAGCACTTTGGGAGGCTGAGGCAGGCAGATCACGAGGTCAGGAGATCGAGACCATCCTGGCTAACACAGTGAAACCCTGTCTCTACTAAAAAAAAATACAAAAAATTAGCCGGGTGTGGTGGCGGGCACCTGTAGTCCCAGCTACTCGGGAGGCTGAGGCAGGAGAATGGTATGAACCCAGGAGGCGGAGCTTGCAACGAGCCAAGATCGCTCCACTGCACTCCAGCCTGTGCGACAGACCGAGACTCCGTCTCAAAAAAAAAAAAAAAAAAAAAAAATAGCGTTGAGAATTTTTCTCAACCTTAATAAAATAATCGAATTAAATGTTGGAGCCTGTAAACTTTAAACAGTAAAGTTGCAAGTAAAAAGCAATATAATTATACACTTGTCCCAGATGTACAAGTAAAATGCAATTATGGATTTTTATGTCATAGTGTAAAATAATGTTCTTCTATTTCCTTTTTAAAAATATATTTTCTAATGGCTAAAGCTTATCCAACCACCTGCTATCATATTTTTAAATCAATTTTCTTTAACTCATAGTAATCTAATTTTTGCATAACATTTCAAATACGAAATGGAATCCTTGCAACTCCAAAATTTACAATTAAAAAAGATAGATGAAAGCTGGCATCTCTCTAATTTTCAAACCAACACAGACACAGTAAAATTCATGTGTATTTAGTGATTGAATAATTATGCTGAAAACAATGTTGACATTAAAGGTCTGAATATCTAAATCGTTTCAGGATTAATTGGTAACATATCTTTAAAATGAAATAAGCTTTTCATGTTTCCTAAAAGAGTCTTTTGTGTAACACTGCGATTTTTTTTTTTGATAGCTCTTGTCATTTAAACAGCTACACAATGCAAGAGGTTCGTTTTTACTCATGCTTTAGTAACATTGCAAACAATTACATTCTTAGATAATCTAGTTGTTCTACACCAATAATAGCTGTAAACCAAAAATAAAATTCTGAGAACCCAACCAATTGAATGGACTCCTCCTTTTGGACAAGAATATTCCTGAATTAACCTAAAAAACTAGTTCAGGATATGATAAGAAGTGGGGGTTGGTCATCAGTTATGATGATGAGTGGGGGTTGGGGGCCTCATTATACTCTTCTCCTTTTGAAATTGAGACACAGCTGAACAGCATTTAACTTTAAAACAGAGATCTTAAGACTAAAAAAAACAGTCTTACAGATTCTTTGCAACCAGAAAATAACATAACAGGTAGCAGGCCCTAAAATAAATCAAAGTGTTTTATTCCAAAATACATGTATTTGACATGTTTTAAATGGCCCTGCAAAGCTGTCTCTTGTGGGGAAAATCTACATTCTGTAGAGAATCCTTTTCCCTTTCCATGTCTTTTTCCTAATCCAGGAGAAAATTAACTAAGAATATAACCCTCTTAAGGTCTAAGAAAAAGCATTTACAATCTATTCTCTCTGAAGCCTACTACCTGGAGGTTTCATGTGTATAATAAAAACCTTGGTCTCCACATCCCCTAATCTTAACTAAGACACTCCCTTCTATTAATTCCAAGTCTTTAGATAAACTCTTTCAACCAATTTCCAATCAAAAAAATCTTTAAATTCACCTATGACTTGGAAACACCTCTTACTCCAAGCTTTGCATTGTCCCATCTTTCAAGTTGAAACCAAGGTACATGTTACATGTATTGACTGATGTCTTACGTCTCCCTAAAACATATAAAATCAAACCGTAACCCAACCACCTCAGATTCACATTCTCAGGACCTCCTGAGACTGTGTCACTGATATGTCCTTAACCCTGGCAAATAAACTTCTAAATTAATTGAGACTTGTCTCAAATAGTTTTGGTTTACATAGCCTATGAGCAAAGTTAGAGTTACAATGGTGGTTTGGAGCCAGTTAGAAAACATAGAGTCTATTATTGACAGAAATAGTCATTTCTCCTTGGGAATGAAAATGGCCATTTCTTTTCTACTATTTATATGACCCTACTTATGACATCATATGTAGGCAATTTTTCAATTATTGACTTGTTCCTAACACTAGAGATGAGAAGCTGACTCTGGTCAGATCAAGAATATCTGATAAAAAATACTATTTTTGAACTAAAGTTATTGTTATGCAGTATGGTAATTTCAATGCTGATCGAGAGTCTCTAATACAGCATCAATAAAAAGTGCTTCTGTTTAAGAGACTGTCAGATCAGGAATATCAAAGGAATCCTGTTTCTTGTTTCTTGGCTTAATAAAAGATTTCTGAAATCATTCCTAAACATAGATTCCATCCACTTTGACCACGTAAATGATTTGCTTGGAGTGATGTGGTTGATCTCACCAACTAAACTCAAAATGATAGTTTCTCACTATTGATCCATTTATTTAATCTCATATTTTAAGCAAATACATTTTGGGTACTTTTTATACAAACAAGAGTAAAACACACATACACTCGAGAGCATCACACACACATACACCTGCCAGGCTTACACTTTATACACAGAAGGACATTGTAGGGGAAGAAAAAATAATTTTTCTTCTATCTTTCTAACTTTTCAACAGTACCCCCTATAACAAAATACATATTAACAAGAAAAAAACACAAGTTTATTGATATGTATATTGTAGTGGCACTGGGTAAAATAATTTACCAAGACAGTTATAGGTAAAGGAAGACAATTATTTAAGAAAGAAGGGAAATATGTTGCTGGAGAGACAATGAGCAGTCTGCCTGAAGGAGCCAAGGGGCTTTTATTGGCTTTATAAGTTAACTTGTTCCCTTAAAGCAGTTTGTAAGTATACCATTCCAGTTAAGGCTTTGGTAAAATAACCAGTGTTTCCAATTGTGTCCTGTTAAAAAAGAAAGGAGATTCTTAATGAACTTATGCACATAACTACACTGACATAAATTAAGTATACTTGCAAATAGTTTTTAAATTCTGGAGAAATTAGGTCTCCCAGAGCATTCAGTGATCAGAATTTTTAAGGATAATTTTGCAGGTAGGAGTTCAGGAAGTGGGGAGTTCTGAATGACTGGGTTAGAGATGGAATCCCAGGAAGTCAAAGTGAGGTTTCCTTGCTCTCTTCTATTACTGGGTGGGATTGCAGAATCAGTTGAATTAGATTACTGTTCTGGGTGGTGTCAAATGGGGTATCAGAATGCAGGGTCTGCAAAATATCTCATGCACTGATCATATGCTTCACAACAGTGGTGTTATTCTCAGGAGCAATTTGGGGAGGTTCAGATGCTTGCAGCCAGAAGTGTGTGTCCCCTAAACTGTAATTTCTAATCTTGTAGCTAATTTGTTAGTCCTACAAATGCATACTGGTCCCCAGGCAAGAAGGTTTTGTTTTGTTTTTGTTTTCAGGAAAGGGCTATTATCAATTTGATTTCAGAGTTAAACTATAAACTAAATTCTTTCCCACAGTTAGTTTGGCCTATGCTCAGGAATGAATAAGGACAGCTTAAAGGTTAGAAGCAAGATAGAGTTGCTTAGGTCTAATTCCTTTCACTGTCATAATTTCCTCAGTTATAATTATTGCAAAGTGGGTTTCCTAAATAGCTTAGAAGAATAAAGTCTTTCTGGACTCTGAAAAACAAACAAATTAGTAATATTTTAAACCAAAAGCCATAAAAATTATTTTGGTTTTTCATTACTTTAGATTATAAAATATAATTAACTCCTACTTTGCCTAATATTTATGAACACATTACCTCTAATATTTATGAACACATCAGTAGTTTTTTGTTTTTGTTTTTTTTCCAATTTTGATGTAACAATCTTTAAAGTTGTTAGAAACCTGCATTTAAGAGTACCTGTTGGAGGTCTATAGCTGATTATAAAACCAACTTGAATATAATTAAGGTAAAACAATTGTGAGTGACAAAAGTTTTAAAACAATTTAGAAGTCTTAGAACAATTGTGAATGACAAAAGTTTCAGAACAGGCATGGTTAATATTTGGTTATTTTGGTGACACACAATAATTTAACAAAATAATTATAATTATTACTGATAACATATACTGAGAAATATTACAGGAATTTTATACAATTTTGGAATACACACCAATAACCCATAATATAAATGCAGTTTAAAGAATGCTAAACACCACTTCATACTTGACAATACATCCTGTGTGATTTTAATATGCCAAATAAGCCAAATATGTTATTTTCTGGACTTTAGAGTATTTAATACTTGAAAACCCAAATAATTCCCTTTAAATTTTAGCCAACCAGAGAACTTTTTACAAGATTAACCCTTTTACCAGGAAACACATTTAACTTCTCTTTTATACTTGATATGGTTAGGCTTTGTGTCCCCACCTAAGTCTCATCTTGAATTGTAATCCTCATGTGTTGAGGGAGGGAAGTGATTGAATCATAGGGGCAGTTCTTCCCATGCTGTTCTCCTGATAGTGAGTGAATTTTCATGAGACCTGACAGTTTCATAAACGGTAGTTTTTCCTTCTCACTCATGTGCTCTCTTTTGCCTGCCACCATGTAAGATGTGCTTCTTCCCCTTCCACCATGATTGTAAGTTTCCTGAGGCCCCCCCAGACATGTGGAACCGTGAGTCAATTAAACTGCTTTTGTTTATAAATTACCTAGTCTCGGGTATGTCTTTACAGCCATGTGAAAATGGACCAGTACTATACCTTGCATGTAAAACTGTTTCTCCAATAGTCTTAAGCACATTACAGTGTTAACTCTTAGCAACATTTATTTTTGATTAAAAACCTAGTAAGTAAGCAATTTTAAAGATGTATAAGATTGCAGAGCCCATAACTTTCCCCAGCCTAGCCAGGGGACCTGGCTAACTCTGTATGTTCTCAGGACTTACCTTGAATTTAGTGGCTGTAAAACAGACAAGTTAAACAATTACTAAAAGTTATAGAAGCAGTTTATTGCCTTAAAACATTTACCAAACAGTATGGTAAATGGGTGCCTAATTTAGACCAAATGTATAAACTTGTAAGAAATTTATTTATTTTCATCAATGATCTTTTTAACTGTTTTTATTTTTTAAAGATTACAGTCCTGTGGCCTAAATGCATTAACGTTTTTATTTCTTTTTCTTGAAAATATGTTTGATTCAAGTGCTTACTTTTCATTTAAGCCAATTAATTAGAGCTCATTTATAAAAACATCACACATACAATACAAATAATACACAGACACACAGATACAGAGAATTAAGACAGAATTCCAATGGCTGTGATACTTTTTTAGGTCAGCAAACATGAACAAAAATATATATTACAAGTTTTAAAACAGTTTTGAAATAACTTTACCAATAATTTTAAAGTTGGTTTATTTGGTAAAGGTTCATGTGAACTTGAAAAGCATTTGAGTACTCATTTATTTATATTCCAATTTGGTAGCATGCTAAATAAAAAGAAAAAACAGAACATAACTATTACATGTACTTTACGTAGACATATTTAAACATATATGCATACATACACAAGGATTCAATAGTTTTTACCTCAGAACTTTAGCCATGAGACAGCATTATAAACTTACCAACCTATAAAATTTAAGCTTTCTTTTTTTTTTTTTTTTTTTCAGATAAAATGGGAACCTGTTCACATGGCTAAACTTTGCAATCCAAGGAAAGCTGTGAAGCAAAATTTGGGTAAAGCAGTCTTTATGGCAATTTGGTTGAACAAAACCTATTTTACTCTTTAACTTTAAATGGGTTTTTAATGTTTACACTCTAGTTTCGCCATAAATGATGAGTCTTATTTCAGCAGCAGTCACTTAGTAAACGCAGATTTAAAGCAGGGAGAGTTTTTTGTTTGTTTGTTTGTTTGTCTGTTTTTTGAGACGAAGTCTCGCTCTCGTTTCCCAAGCTGGAGTGCAATGGCGCAATCTCGGCTCAATGCAACCTCCACCTGCAGGGTTCAAGAGATTCTCCTGCCTCATCCTCCCGAGTAGCTGGGATTACAGGCGCCCACCACCACACCGGCTAATTTTTGTATTTTTGGTAGAGACGGGGTTTCACAATGTTGGCCAGGCTGGTCTCAAACTCCTGACCTCTGGTGATCCGCTCACCTCGGCCTCCCAAAGTGCTGGGATTACAGGCGTGAGCCACAGTGCCCGGCCAGCAGGAAGAATTTTTATTTATTTATTTATTTATTTATTTATTTATTTATTTATTTA
Source organism: Theropithecus gelada (assembly GCF_003255815.1). Lineage (NCBI taxonomy): Eukaryota > Metazoa > Chordata > Mammalia > Primates > Cercopithecidae > Theropithecus > Theropithecus gelada. The sequence goes on from NC_037689.1 coordinate 65,070,524, forward strand.
TTTTTAAATAGGAAGATAGGAAGCTTTAGAAAACTGTACTTGGAGTGTAAGTTAAACATTTGAACTTCAAATTTTTCTTGTTGTTATTTGACAATTAGTTTAAAACGTGCACAAAACAGGCCATAATATGTAACTAGCTTGAGTTTTAAAGAGAATGATAAAATTAGGGGTTAGGATGTTAGAGACTTTTTTTTTTTTTCCTTTTACGTCTGGATTTTTAGATTGAACAGAAATGAGAAAAAATAAAAGAAAGGAGAGGAGAAGAAAGGGTTAAGTTTTACTGGAAGACTAGTGAGCCTTTCAGCCATTGCAGAGTGCAGGGTTAGCATCTTTGCTACTTTTGTTTATCCCCTGTTAGGGAGAGTCTTAGTATTCTAGATTTACATGGTGTAAATTTTATACCAGTAAATTTACCGGTTAAGGTGATTTACCAGCTAAGGTGAGCTATTTTAACCAGAGTAGAGTGCTCCTTTAGCTTAAGGCCGTTAGGGATTGGGGTTTTGTCCCATGGGCGCTTTAACTTTAAGGGCAGTTCCATTTCCTCTGGTTGAGCTTGTGGCAGAGAAAGCAAGCCATCTTGCAAAGAAAAATCAGATGTTTCCTTTTGAGGGTTTGGGAGTCAAATTTGCTTCAATTCTTTAAAACACAGCCTAGAGGTGAACCTGAACGATTGAATGGGACTTGCCCCATGTTGGGACTGGAAATTGCACTGCTCGCAGCTAAGGAACTGCACTTTCAGGGCGTCTGCTAAGATAAAAAGGGTTTCACATCTGTCTGCTAGGAGACTTAGGGTGCACTTTCCACTTTCTTTTTTTTTTTTTTCTTTTTCTTTTTTTTTTTTTGAGATGGAGTCTCGCTCTGTTGCCTAGGCTGGAGTGCAGCCGCGCCATCTCAGCTCACTGCAAGCTCCGCCTCCCAGGTTCACTCTATTCTCCTGCCTCAGCCTCCCGAGTAGCTGGGACTTACAGGCGCCGGTCACCACGCCCGGCTAATTTTTTGTATTTTTAGTAGAGACGTGGTTTCACAGTGTTAGCCAGGATGGTCTCGATATCCTGACCTCGTGATCTGCCCACCTTGGCCTCCCAAAGTGCTAGGATTACAGGCGTGAGCCACCGCGCCCGGCCTGGGGTGCACTTTCTAAAGGGCCATCCTACCTATTAGAAAAGACTACCTGGCCGTTTGTGGGCTTTAAGCTGGATGCCCAGCCCAAGAACGCACTTACACTGAGTGATCAGCTCAGGTATGTGGAAGAAAGGGCAAAGAACTATTTCTGCCCTGTGCCGGCCCAGGAGAGGGGTGAGTAGGAAACTCAACATTCTGAGGCTGTTCGAGATCATCTAATTCGGCAACGTCCAAAACAGATGGCTAGCTGACTCCATAGGAGAGTTTAGAATGACAAAGTGAAGGTTTAAGTCACCTGAAATGTGTGTGAATTTGCCCTGAACAAGCTTCCGCCACTAATTGCGTTACACATAGGAATCATGGACTATAACAAGAAAAGATAGGAGAGAATTTCTCCCCCTTCCGACAGGGAAGCTATCTCTGTCCACTCTTTGGCCTTCAGGCACCACCCGAGAGTGGCCCCCGCCAGTTACCCTCAGTTACCAAAGAGCTACTAGGAAACGACCACTGAAAGACTGAAGAAAGTAAAAGAACTCAGGTTCCTCACCTGAATTGGGTGGTGGTGGCGGTTAGGCATTTCCACATGGACACATTTCAGTCCCACTGGAGTGTATCCCGTCTCTAACAGTCTCTAACATCCTAACCCCTAACTTTATGCCAGAGACCCACAATTGCCTCTGTGCTGATGAAACCAGCTTTGCAAACATTTTAAGTGAGACAATTATTACAGTGAAAGAGGTCTGGGCTAACTGACTCCATCTTGCTTCTAACCTCCAAGCTGTCCGTGTTTAGTCCTAGGCGTAGGCTGAACTAACTCTGGTAGGAACTTAGTTTATGGTTTATCTTTGAAACAAATATGATAACAGACCTTTTCCAAAACAAAATCCTGCCTGGGGACTAGACTGCCTTTGCAGGACTGACAGATTAGCCACGAGATTAGAAATTATGGTTTAAGAGTCATGCAGCTGGAGCCTGCAAGATTCTAAACTTCCCCAAATCGTTCCTGGAAATAACATCACTGTTGTAATATGCAGGATCCATGCTTGAGATATTTTGCAGACCCTGCATTCTGATGTACTAGCTGCCACAGCCCGTTCAACCAGTTCTGTGATCCCACCCAAGAACAGAAGACATGAAGAAAAACTCACTTCAACCCCCTATAATTCCATCTCCAACCCGACCCACAAACCAGCACTCCCCACTTCCTGAGCCCCTACTTGCCAAATTATCCTTAAAAACTCCAATCCCTAGGCCGCGCGCAGTGGCTCACGCCTGTAATCCCAGCACTTTGGGAGGCCGAGGCGGGTGGATCACCTGAGGTCGGGAGTTCGAGACCAGCCTGACCAACATGGAGAAACCCCGTCTCTACTAAAAATACAAAATTAGCTGGGCCTGGTGGCACATGCCTATAATCCCAGCTACTAGGGAGGCTGAGGCAGGAGAATTGCTTGAACCTGGGAGGCAGAGGTTGCGGTGAGCCGAGATCCTGTCATTGCACTCCAGCCTGGGCAACAAGAGTGAAACTCCGCCTCAAAAAAACAAAACAAAACAAAACAAAACTGCAATCCCCAAATGCTCAGGGAGACTGATTTCAGTAAGAATAAAATTCCAATCTCCTGCACAGGCAACTCGGTGTGAATTACTCTTGCAATTCCCTTGTCTTGATAAATCTGCTCACTCTAGGCAGTGGAGAAGGTGAACCCACTGGGAGGTTACACTTAGACACTGTCAGCCAAGGGTCCCAAGTTGGGAAAGGGAAAGATATAGGGAAAAGACTTCCCCATGAGAAGAGAGAGTATCCCCCCATATGGAGCAAAGGGAGCCCTTCATGGAGATAGGTCCTTGTACAGGTCACCAAATGTTGTGGGTGAACGATGGCCACTGGCACAGGGGTAAAAAAATTTACCAAGACAGTTGTAGGTAAAGGAAGGCAGATTTCTTTAAAGAAAATAGTAAAATACATTGCTCGAGAGACAATGGGCAGTCTGCATGAGAGAAGCCGACAGCAAATAAACAAAGGCTCGTTGAAGATTTTATACAATGGGATTTGGGTTGATTGATAATGCAAAGTTAGCAGGGGAGTTAACTTGCATTCTTCTGTTAGTGGAGGTGTTTGAATTGAGGTGTTTGATAGTATGCAGGAAGTTTGTGAGTTGTGTATGTTATCTGGGCAGGAAGGCCAAATGTATCCTGGACTACTAAAAAAATAAAATAAAAGCAGATCTAGGCTGGGCGCGGTGGCTCAAGCCTGTAATCCTAGCACTTTGGGAGGCCAAGGCGGGTGGATCACGAGGTCAGAAGATCAAGACCATCGTGGCTAACACGGTGAAACCCCGTCTCCACTAAAAATACAAAAAAAAAAATAAGCAGGGCGTGGTGGCGGGTGCCTGTAGTCCCAGCTACTCGGGAGGTTGAGGCAGGAGAATGGCGTAAACCCGGGAGGCAGAGTTTGCAGTGAGCCGAGATTGCGTCACTGCACTCCAGCCTGGGCCACAGAGCGAGACTCTGCCTCAAAAAAAATAAATAAATAAAAAAATAAAAAATAAATAAAAGCAGATCTATAGCTTGTCTGATTCCTCTATTTGTTTGCATGCCGTGGACCATGAAAGAAAGCATTTTTAAAACGTATTTGCTCTGTTTCTTTCCCCCCAGTCTTGTCAGCCTGACTCCTTTTCCCTAATTAGGACTCCACATATATTTCATATATAAATGTGAAAAAACTCAGCAAAAGAGAAACTTCCAAAGAGGTGGCATAGAATTCAGGTTTAAATGTCATCTTCAGGTAAAAGCAAAGAAAGAAGACTGTGAGGGAGATTATTTATGGAAATGTGACCGGAAAAATCACAGTAAACAAGGGTGGTATTGCAGATTTAAATTTGTGCCTTTTCAAATGATAAGATTCCATTGTCATTTAAAGTCATCCTTTTTCTAATACAGAGAGAAATACACACCTACAAATGGAGATTTCCTTTATCAATGTAAATTTACCTTACAAAAGGTGGCTTCTACTTTGTTTTCAGAACTATTCCTATCTTTTCTGTTTCTCAAAATAATCAGCACAACATAATCCTATGCTAAAGAGACATATTTTGATGTGGTATATTCCAGTCTCCTACAGTCACATTTTGGAATGGCATATTCTGGTCTCTTATAACATGTCGATTTCAAATGTTGGAGTTATTTTAAGGAAATTATGTCTGCTATTTCTGAATTGAATAACTCAGAATATGTCTAGTTTAAAAACATCTAAGCGTTTAGAATTTGAAGGCAGGCTAACAAAACAGAACAAGCACTAAACTGGGAGCTAGAAAACCTTGTAAACCTGTATTAGTCAATCTCCCTGTGTTTTGGTTTCTCATATTAAAAATAAGAAGGTTGAACTACATTATTGTGGTTTGAAAAGTTTCTTCATTGATCTATTATCTGCAATTCTGTAATTTTATTTTATTTTTCTCAGTAATTACTATTTTTTTTAAAAACATATAAGATGCCTATAGGTCTTTAAATAATATATTAGTATTTATAAAAACACTTGACTATTACAAACATTTTGTATCAGCAAAACTTAGTATTGTTTAAGAATGGAAGCAAAATTGGTTATTTTGTCTGTTAACCCAAAATATCTGAGATAGGTCTCAGTCAATTTAAAAAGTTTATTTTGCCAAGGATAAGAATGCACCCGTGACAGAGCCTCAGGGGTCCCTGATAATATGTGCCCAAGGTGATCTGGGCACAGCTTCATTTTATACATTTTAGGGAGACATGAGACAGCAATTAATATATTTAAGATGTACATTGGATTGTTCTGTAAAGGTAGGACAACTCAAAGTGGGGAGGGGGGTCTTCCAGGTCATAGGTAGATAAGAGACAAATGGTTGCATTCTTTTGAGTTTCTGACTGGCCTTTCCAAAGAAAGCAATCAGATGTGCATTTATCTCAGTGAGCAGAGGAATGACTCTCAGGCCTCTGAGCCCAAGCCAAGCCACTGCATCCCCTGTGACCTGCACGTATATACGCCCAGATGGCCTGAAGTAACTGAAGAATCACAGAAGAAGTGAAAATGCCCTGTCCCTGCCTTAACTGATGACATTCCACCACGAAAGAAGTGAAAATGACCGGTCCTTGCCTTAAGTGATGACATTACCTTGTGAAATTCCATTTCCTGGCTCATCCTGGCTCAAAAAATCTCCCCCACTGAGCACCTTGTGACCCCCCCCCCACTCCTGCCCGCCAGAGAACAACTGCCTTTTGACTGTAATTTTCCTTTATCTACCCAAATCCTATAAAACGGCCCCACCCCTATCTGCCTTCACTGACTCTCTTTTCGGACTCAGCCCACCTGCACCCAGGTGATTGAAAAGCTTTATTGCTCACACAAAGCCTGTTTGGTGGTCTTTTCACAGGGACACGCATGACAATGGCTTTTAATAGAAGGGGAGGCAGGTTTGGCCTAAACAGTTCCCAGCTTGACTTTTCCCTTTAGCTTAGTGGTTTGGGGGTCTAAAATTTTACTTTCCTTTCACATTTCCCCTCTTTTCTTTTTAAAATCTATCAGAAAAAGCATTTAAAAAAAAAAAAAAAAAAGAGTCTCTGGTCTCAGTTTTCATCTGATTTCTCATGGCTAGGATGGTTTATTCCTAGAAGGGTAAGTCCCACATTGTTAGGAAAACTCATTTTTAGAAGATTGTGAAGTCTCACATCCTGTGAAGAGCAAATAGCAAGAGAAAGGGGGAAAACAACAACAAATGAAAGATAAAAATTCTGGAAAGTCAATGTAGGCCATGTAACTCTGAAGTTCATATATCAGTGGGCAGGTATGAGAGTGGCTTATGTATGTAAACAAGTTGCTTTTATTTTCTTATGAAGTTTAAGTTGCCTAGCTTCAGTTTTCAGGGCTTTAAGAAAGCCCAGCTTACTTTTCAGTGACTTAAAATTAGAAAAAAATGTTAAAAAATAAAAGAAAGAAGGAAAAGAAACGGAAAACATTATATTGGGGACTTGTAACCAGAAAAAGTTTTAGAATGTAGTCCAAACTGTAGAAAATAATAAAAATTGAAAAGCCTTATGCAAGACTAGAATCTAGTAACAGGTGTACTAAGTTGATTTTGAAACATAATTTTCTTCTCTCCAGTCCCCATCTTCAGTAAAGACTAATTATAGTACAAACTCATTTAGAAAATAAGTTTTAGTCTTATGATACTTGGCCTGAGTATTTTCATAAAGTGAGAAAAAATAATTATTTGCCATATAGGTTCCTTTTTTTTTTTTTTTTTTTTTTTTGGCTTTGCTGCAACTTAATTCCATAAAGAATCTCAGATTTGGCTTTAATGCCTTAAGCCCATTCTGTGCCTACAAATACCCATATTAGTTGGGTGAATTCCTCACTTTGAGACTACAGGAAAACTTGGGGCTCTTGGGCCTGTCAGAAAGTGACATTCTTTACCTACCATAGGTCAGGAAGCTGTACAGGGCTGCATAGACAAGGTATGATGCCAGTTTTTTCTTCCCAAGGGGCTTTTATTGGCTCTATAAGTTAACTTTAATTCCTTAAAGAGCCTGTATCTGAAAGTATCCCATTCAAGTCAAGACACTGGTAAAATAACTAGTGTTTCCAATTGTGTCCCGTTACAAAAGAAAACAGATTCTTACTGCACTTATGTAAATAACTACATTGCCGTAAGTAAAGAATACTCACAAGTACTTTCCAAATTTTGTATAAATCAGGTAGAGAGAAATATGTTCCATATTTTGGTTATCTGAGTATACTTTACCCAATTGTTAAAAGCTGCAAATAGCTCAAAAGAACAGTTTTCTCGGCTCTGAAAAACAGAGGATCAGCAACATTTAAAGCAAAAAGTCATAAAAGGCTTATGTCAGTCTTCTATTAGTTTAGTTTATGCAGTTAACTCCTGTTCTGCTTGAAACTCATGAACATTTTAACTCTCCTTGGGAGCCTTGGAAGTTTTCTCTGTATTCTAGTGTAACAATCTCCAAAGTTATCAGAAACTTGCATTTGAGAGCACCTGTCAGAATCCTATAGCTGATTATAAAAACATCTTTGGAAAAGGATAAAAGTAAAAAGAACTGTGGATGACAAGCTTTAGAACAGGCATAGCTAAAGACACTATTGACAAGGAAATTTGTTTACTTCTATGGCACACACCGATTTTACATAATAATCATAATTACTACTGATAACATATGCTAAGACATATTAGAATCACAGGAATTTCATACAATTCTGGAACACACAATAATAATACATTTATATAAATATAATCCCAAGAAGGTTAAACATTGTTTCATATTTGACAATACCTCCTGTATGATTTTATTATATCAAATAAGCCAAATATGTCTCTTTTGGACTTCAGGAAACCAAAATACAAAAATTAATGAAGACTGAAGTTAGAATTTGATTTTGGAAAGTTTGTTGAATACAAAAAGTTTAAAACACTTTATATTGCCAGAATAGAATCACAGGTCATTGTAAAATAAGTCATTCATTTAGTAATAACTCATTCAAAGTAATAACCCACAGATTTCAAAAAAAGGTGGAAACCTTTATTTTTATTATTTTTTTTTTTTGAGACGGAGTCTCGCGCTGTCGCCCAGGCTGGAGTGCAGTGGCCGGATCTCAGCTCACTGCAAGCTCCGCCTCCCGGGTTCACGCCATTCTCCGGCCTCAGCCTCCCGAGTAGCTGGGACTACAGGCGCTGCCACCTCGCCCGGCTATTTTTTGTATTTCTTAGTAGAGACGGGGTTTCACCGTGTTAGCCAGGATGGTCTCGATCTCCTGACCTCGTGATCCGCCCATCTCGGCCTCCCAAAGTGCTGGGATTACAGGCTTGAGCCACCGCGCCCGGCCAACCTTTATTATTTGAGAGAGGAGAATTAGTTTTCCAAACAATAATCCTTAATAAAGACAGTGTAAGGTCAATTAAACATGTCTCTCAACATTTTGTAAACAATCTATAAAATTGATCATCTTGACCATACAATATAATTTCTATTAACCTTCTTGTAATCTTTATAATTTTGTATTAAGGAGTGGGTTAATGCTCCAATAAAACCTTGTTAATCAGTCACAGAGGCCCAGATGTTGGTTTTGCATCAGTGTGGCTTTGATATTAATAGTTAATTTCTAGAGAAACTGAACTAATTTTATCTCTTAAAGCCAGCCCTTACAAGCTTATGTGCCCACCTCTTCCATGATAGCCCTTGGGCCCTGAGGAGTTGAACGGTTTTTTCTTTTATTTATTTTTTGGTAGGGGACAGAGTTTTGTTCTTTTCGCCCAGGCTGGAGTGCAATGGCGTGATCTCAGCTCACTGCAACCTCCGCCTCCCAGGTTCAGGCAATTCTCCTGCCTCAGCCTCCCAAGTAGCTGGGATTACAGGCGCCCTTCATGACGCCCAGCTAATTTTTGTATTTTTAGTAAAGATGGGGTTTCACCATGTTGGCCAGGCTGGTCTCAAACTCCTGACCTCAGGTGATCCACCCACCTGGGCCACCCAAAGTGCTGGGATCAGGCGTGAGCCACCATTCCTGGCCAAGTTGAACAGTTTTCATATTTGGCTCTGTGGCTCACAAACTCAGTTTATTTTGAATGGCATCTTCTACCAGTTCTGAAGATGAGACTTTAATTGCTGTCAGTGTTTAAGATTTTAGCAGGACACTGTCCTTTTTAGGTCCAAGAGTCAAAGTCCTGTAACTCAATGGCACAAGGACTTTAAAGGCACATACAGAAAGTTCCATGGATGTAATAACCTTAGGTAAAAAAAAAAAAAAAAATCTCAATTTCTTTCTAAGCAAACTAAAACTTAATAATAATGGCATAAGAATTATTTCAACAAAATATAAAATCTGGTTTTTTAGCCAGTTACCAAAAGACAAAATAAAATAACTTCTGCAGTGCACAGAATACTATATTGGAAGAAAATATTTCGTTTAGACCTTCAAAAAAAACATTGTTAGCATTAGGCCACAACAAACAGAACCTGAGGGGGTGGGGTGGTGGGGGGAACTTGTATGAGCTTGAGAATTAGTTGAGGGAGAGAGTCATTATTTCAGGCCTTTTGAAGGGGGAAAGAAAACTGAAAATGGTGAGACAATTAAAGCTTTTGGGTTAAAAAGTTAAAATATTTTATAGCTTATTAAGAATAAATTAATCCCTTAAGAAAATGTCATTGTTCTAACCGATTCTTTAGTGTATGAGTGTTTTTACATCAATAACCCAATCTCTAGAGAGACTATTATAAATTATTTACCTTTACTTATAGACAACTTGATATGAAACATTTTATGACAGGCTTGGGTTTCTCTTTTATCCTAGGCATTCCTCTGTCTTAAATAACCATTTATTTTATTTTAAGACAAAAATGTATCATACAAGATGCTTTCTCATATAAAATTATTTTCCTTTTAACCTTTCCTGCCAAAAATACCTCTTTATGACATTTTTTACATTGACCTTATTCACTGATTGCCTTTACCTAATTTTATAACAAACTTTAAACTTTGAATTACACAAAAATTAGCTTTCTTTAAATAAAATCCCAGGTTGTTTTAAAAAAGTATTTTCCTATTGTTTAAAGAAAATTGGAAATGACTCAGACATTTAATGAATACCTATTATTTTGCTTAATATAACATTAGATTTTATATTATATGACAAGTTTACTTATAATTATTCCATTTCATTTACCAAATTATTATTTTTTAATAGTTTAACCAGATTACTTATGAAAACTGTGATAGTTATTACTTAAAGCTGTTTCCTTGTTAACCACTTTTATAACCTGTGAATTTTAGGTTTTCCTAAGCAAAAATTTTAAGGTTAGATAATTTTTTTTTTTGCCAATAAGTCAGAATTTTGTCGTTTTCATTAACTGAACAATATTAAATGCCTTATTAATTAAATTTTATGTAAACGAAGATAATTCTATTTCGAGCTGCATTCACAGCTTTATAACACTCACACCAAATTTTGACATCTAGCAAAGACAACGTGTATTAACAATTCTCAAGGCATTTCTAATTCTATTTCACCAATATTTTAAAAAATAGCTTATTTATTAAATATTTACTTAAGTCACAGGAACTTTAAAAAACACTTGGCTTAAAGTCTCTATTTTTCTGGTAATGTATTTGATTTAAGCATTTTAAGCCAAATAATTAGAGCTATTTTATACATTTTTAGTAGTGAAACATCATATACATGATACATAAATGTATAGATGTATTAGATACACAGATAGAAGTAAATCTTATAGATTCATAAGGCCTCTATTTTTTCCTCCTATTTTAGACTTCCAATTTCCTCTTTTATTACCCCAGGCAATTGTCAGCTAGAAGGCCCTAAATTTACATATTAAAGGACTCTTAGGTAAAAAATAGGATAGTGAAATTTACATCTCAAAATACAGAGAGAAAGTCTGGTCATGCTAGAGGGAGATTAAAGATAGATGCCAAATCAAACATAAATTTATAGAAATCTATCATAGGATTGTAAAAGGAGATCAATTTTATTTAGATAGAGTCTACCTGCCTTTTAACTGGATTTCTGAGTTCTGAGCAGAGCCCACACTGAATCCTGGGTCTCCAAAAAGGAAGAATTATTATGAGGCTAGACCATGCGATGTTTTTACAGTACACTTTAGTTTTTTTGATTGTTTGTTGGTTTTTTAACAAATACATGTTTAAGTGTCTAAACTACACTCTTCTTTAAAAACTTGTAAGATACAATGAATTTCTCTGAATTTCTCTTCAAAGGTTCAGCCTGTTAACTTCCTTGTTCTTTGTTCTCAAACGCAACTTTCTTGTTCTCCCTGCCTCCTTACCTCTAGTTATTCTAAATAACCTTCCCAAGCCGGGCGCGGTGGCTCACGCCTGTAATCCCAGCACTTTGAGAGGCCGAGGCGGGTGGATCACCAGGTCAGGGGATTGAGACCATCCTGGCTAACACGGTGAAACCCTGTCTCTACTAAAAATATTTAAAAAATTAGCCGGGCGTGGTGGCGGGCGCCTGTAGTCCCAGTTACTTTGGAGGCTGAGGCAGGAGAATGGTGTGATCCCGGGAGGCGGAGCTTGCAGTGAGCCGAGATCGTGTCACTGCACTCCAGCCTGGGAGCCAGAGCAAGACTCCATCTCAAAAAAAAAAAAAAAAAAAAAGCAAAAACAAAAAAAACACAAGCTTCCCATCAGCTCTAATCAATAACTCACATCTGTTCCCTTAGTTACCCACTCTGCACCTGTTCTACCCTTCGAAATCACGTTTCCTACCATTGTAACTCACACATCCCCCTTCCCTTCCTTATTTGGGAAAATATTCACAAACAGCCAATCAGGTCAGTTTAGATTGTGCAGTCCAACCCCAGCCCATGGGGGTGACATAGAGGTAGAGATCCTGCATTAGACATAAAAAACTCCTTCCCTCCTTCATTCATCATCTCTTTATCTACGACCTGGAAGCTCCCTCCCCTCTTCAAGTTGTCCTGCATTTCCAGATTGAGCCAATGTACAATTTATATATATTTATTAATGCCTCATGTCTCCCCAAAATGTATAAAATGAAGCTGTGCCCTGACCACCTTGGGCACATGTCATCAGGACCTCCTGAGGCTGCGTCACAGGTGTGTCCTTAACTATAGCAAAATAAACTTTCTATATTGATTGGCCCCGTCTCAGATATTTTGTGTTAACAATTTGGTGACCACAGAGGGACTCTGAATGGAGGTGGCCTTGACTTTTGACAAATCTCCTATGGGTGCTTGGAACTAGCTTGAAATTCCCTTATGGCTCAAACTAATAAAACCATTTGCTGAGGCCTGGGAGCTCCTCTGCCTCCAGAAAAATCCCTGATCTCCCAAAATTTGGCTGAGATCTAAAGTTTATTTTTTCTGTACAATGCTTTTTCTGGAGATTTACGTGCTTCCAACGAGGAAGGCAAGTTTTTCCACTTTCATGACAATGCAAGGCAGGTAACTCCTTTCTGGAGTTTGAGCTCACTTCCAACAGAGAAGGCAAGTTTGAGTTTTTTCCAGGTTCCAGGACAGTAGATAGCAGTCTTCAGCCTGCAACTCCTCCCTAGGTAAATAGCTGAATTGAGGTTTTTATCTTAGCTAAAGTTAAGATGAACAACCAGCTGGTCTTAATTCCTCTTTACCATTACAGCACTCAGTAATTGTATAATTTATGCATCATTTGTTTTGCTTAATTTTTGTTGTTGTTGTTATTGTTGTAGTTTGTTCCTGTTTTTCCTGTTGTTTCCGTCTTTTTTGCATTGGTTTGACCAACTCTATCTGACATAATCAAATCCGATATAAAGTTCAAATTTATGGGAAACAAGGCCTCTGAAGTGGCTAAATTCCTGCACAAAAAGGTCGGGGCGGGGAGTAGAAAAAAAAGCTAGCCAAAAGAAAAAAAAACAAAAAAGAAAGATTTTTAATTAGACTATTTAAGTGGCTTTATTTACATAACAAGGCCACCTTTTTGCTAGCGAAACCAAACTGAAAGAGCAATGGTTGTTGCCCCATGCTGCAATTCTGTTGTAGCTAAGGTTCTCCCTTCTTTTTTCCCATGACAGTCTGGGTTTGATTCCTAAATCAAGTCCTTTCTGAGTTGATACTTGTTTCTTTTGAAATATCAGCAGTTTGTCCTAGCTAAAATATGGTAATGAAATTTTAAAAGATTTTTTTTAAATAAACTCAATGGTTAAAAGTCAGCTTAATTAAAAGCTAGCATCAAAGATATGTGCGTGTGTGCATGTGTGTGTTCGTATTCATGAGGCTTTTATGTTTTTTTCTCTCTTATGATCTTGTCGTTTTTGAAAAAAAGTTTTCTTTTTCTTCTCAGTTGACTAAATTATATTTTCTTCATTTACCTCTGCTGTCTCACCTTTCTCTTGCTATTTTTTTTTTTTTTCCTTTGCTTCATGAGGGACCTAAAATAGTTTGTAAGAGCCTGGGATTCCTTAAAGTAAACAGAGAAGGCATCAGGCTCCCTTCTAGGGAGAAACCTCTGTTTTTCCTTATGGAACCCCAAGTATGTAAACAGATAAGATCATCTCATATCAAACTGCTTGCTTTTATATTGTGTTACTCGATTTCTTGACTGAAATAGTTATTCCAACAGAAACTACTCTTGCGTTTGTACCACCCCTGCTGCGCCCCTACGGTAGGCAGAGCCCAAGCTCCTGCCTGGCGGTGGGTCTGGGGTCCAGGCACCACGTCAATGGCGGTTCTGCAGAACATGTGGTCCAGGGTACTGGCACTAGGTCAATGGCGGCTCCGCAGAACACGTGGACCGGGCCTCAGCCCATACCCCAAGCAGACAGCATTATGGAACATCTGCCTTACTTCTGCCGGGGCCAAGTGGTGCGAGGCTTCAGATGCGGCGCCAAGCAGCTGGGCATCTCCGCAGGTAATTTTCCTAAGCAAGTGGTAAAGAATCTTCCAGCTAATATACCCACTGGCATCTACCCTTCATGTATGATCATCCCTGTTATCTAATAGGGTTCTTCATCCTCCACCATCCCCCAGGTGATGTCTGACTACCTGGCTTGCCCTCAGCAATGGTCTTGTTTTGTTGGTTTAGCCAGAATCTCCCCTTATATCTGATGTTTCAAATTGATTCAAATTTTAGTAATTGTTTTATCCGCAGACACCTAGCCTCTTCTTTGGATATAAATTCCCACTTATTTTTTTTTTTTTTTAATCAGAATGGAGTTCAATCTCTCTCCTCTACTGCAAAATCCTATTGTGGTGGTAACCATACCTACTATGATAGTCTTTCTAGATATAATCTGCCTTACCATTCTATAACAAGTGTCATAAATAATCTTTTAACATCACCTAGCATTATATACAAACAAGAAAAAAAAAAAAAAACAGAATAAGTATGATTAAAATTAAGAGAAGAGAAGAAAGAGGGAAACCTCTTTCTTTCCTGCATAGAATCTTTCTTCCCTGCATAGAAGCCATTAAGTTAGCTCCAAAAACCTCGGTACACTTCTACGGTAGTTTTGGTAGTTTGAAAACACTAATTAACGTTTCTTTGAAGGTGATTAAAAGTTAATAGTCATACAGGTCTGCGACAATACTTTTCATACGAACATGACTTTATAGTAGCAAGGGAGCTACCATTACCCTCTTAAATTTTTAAGTCTCAGACTTTATGGGACTACTGGGACACTGCCTTCTAACATGTGTGTTAAAACTATCTTGATACATAATATGGTAGTAGAAAAGAAACAGAACAAAATTCTGCAGTTATTAGAAGTCTTATATTCTTTTCCAGCCTGCTTTTATTGGGTGGAGATGGGGGATGTCAATTATAAGTAAGCAGGTATGCATAGATTTCTATTTTTGCTTTACAAAAAGGGAAAAATAACAGATTTACACTTATGTCAGTGATAAGTCAGAAAATGTTCTCAAAGTGGAGAATGGCTGTGTTTTCTTGAACTTCTAAAGATAAAGTGTTTGGTATGAGGTGAAAATCTGTCATAAATATAGTAATAACTTGTGATATGCTTCAATTTGGACAGAATGAGGCCTTCTTCTGCATTTAATTCATTCAGTGTTTACACTTTCTGAGATGACATCTGTACAGTATAGCATTAAACTGTCACAATCAATGCAATAAAATATTAATATGGAAATAGGTATTTTAAATGAAAGAAGATAACTGAATAACTGCTGCAAATTCTCACTCTGGGTGATATACTTGGCAAAGTCACACTTTGAGTACAAAAAAAATCATTTCTTTAAAATATCATATTTACCATATTTACCTATGACTTGTTCTTTCATACATTAAATTAGCATTAATATACTTTAGCAATTAAAAATACTACCTAGCCAGGCGTTGTGGCTTACGCCTGTAATCCCAGCTTTGGATTTGGGAAGCCAAGGCAGGCTGATAACTTGAGACCAGGAGTTCCAGACCAGCCTGGCTAACATAGTGAAATCCTGTCTCTACTGAAAAATACAAAATTAGCTGTATGTGGTGGCACACGCCTGTAATCCCAGCTACACGGGAAGCTGAGGCAGAAGAATCACTTGAACCTGGAAGGCAGAGGTTGCAATAAGCAAAGATTGTGTCACTGCACTCCAACCTGGGTGACAAAGCAAGACTCCACGTCAAAAAAAAAAAAAAAAAAAAAGTACTACAAACCATGTTTAGCCGGGATGAATTTTATGTTTGTACTTGTTATGATGAAAAGTTTTCTTAAGCAATTATGAGAAAATACCAAATAAAAAAGCTTTTAACTTACTGAAGAAAATTTCCTGGTTTTTTTTTTTTTTCTTTTTTTAAAGAATTTAGAACTTTAATAATTTATAGCAAAAAGGTCTACTGGTGATTACAAATGACTTTTACTTCTCCATTCAAGGAAACCTGATGAGACACCTTTTTGATATTTTTATTATTTAGTATTTTTGTATGCACTTTGATGTGATAAAAATATATTTATATTATGTTATTCTAAAATCCAACCCTCTGAATGATTCAAAATAGCTTTGTCTCACTTTAGACATAATTTTCTATAATTATACTAAAATCATCTAATTTCGTTTGCTTCATAGTAAAATAGAAACTAAAGTTTCTCTAGAACTATATCAAATGTAATTTAATAAAGTACTGAAAATACTGTTAAAATATATTACCAATTGTCAATTATTCAAAAAATTCTTGGCCGGGCACGGTGGCTCATGCCTGTAATCCCAGCACTTTAGGAGGCCGAGGCAGGCACATCACGAGATCAGGAGATGGAGACCATCCTGGCTAACATGGTGAAACCCCATCTCTACTAAAAATCCAAAAAAATTAGCCGGGCGTGGTGGCGGGCCCCTGTAGTCCCAGCTACTCGGGAGGCTGAGGCAGGAGAATGGCGTGAACCCAAGAGGCGGAGCTTGCAGTGAGCCGAGATCGCACCACAGCACTCCATCCTGGGAAACAGGGCTGTACTCCATCTAAAAAAAAAAAAAAATTATTAAGATGCTATGTGCAAAGATATTGTAAAGTGTAAGGATGAGCTTTGATTTTCTGCTCTTAGACTTTGGAATTGGGTTAAAATATAGCTTCCTTTTGGCTCGTAGTCTTTTATCATATTATAACAAATTATTATAATCATTTGACAACTTTGTATATTAAGTACTAGAAACAATGCTACCTAATATTTATTGAAAATGTCTATGTTCCAGTGACTTTCTGAAGTACCTATTTAAGTCTTTTTATCATTCAATTCTTGCAATGGGCCAGTGAGCTAGGCGCTATTATTAGCTCCATTTTACAGATGACTAAACAAAGGCAGAGAGAAGTTTAGTAACTTGCTTCATGTGACAGTTAATTTTATGTGTCAACATGACTGGGCCATTAGGTGCCCAAATATTTGATTAAACATTATTCTGTATGTTTCTGTAAGGATGTTTTTGAATAAAATTAACATTTAAATCAGTGGACTGGGTAAAGCAGATTGCCTTTTAAAATGTAGGTGGGCGTCATTCAGTTTTTTGAAGGCCCGAATAGAACAGAAGCGTTACTCTCTCTCACCTAAATGAGAGAAATTCTCCTGCCTTAAGATTTTCAAACTGGGATATCGGCTATTCTTGATTCTACAACAGTTTCGGACCATCAGATGGGAACTGAAACGTTGACTCTGTGGATTTGGACTTGTCAGCCTACATAATTACATGTGCAAATTCCTGATAATTAATAAATAAACATCATAAATAGCCTGTTTATTCTGTTTCTCTGGAGAATCCTGACTAGTACATCTTAGGTCACACAGTAATTAAAGAAGGGCACTAAGCTTTGAACTCAAGGTATCTGTATTTATTTGCCTTTTTTTTTTTTTTTTTTTTTTTTTTTTTTTTATGTGACAGAGTTTCATTCTTATTGCCCAGGCTGGAGTGCAGTGACGCAGTGACGCGATATCGGCTCATGGCAACCTCCGCCTCCCGAGTTCAAGCGATTCTCCTACTTCAGCCTCCCGAGTAGCTGAGTAACTGAGATTACAGGCACCCGACACCATGCCAGGCTAATGCTGTATTTGTATTTGTGGTAGAGTCGGGGTTTCTCCATGTTGGTCAGGCTGGTCTCGAACTCCCGGCCTCAGGTGATCCGCCCGCCTCGGTCTCCCAAAGTGCTGGGATTACAGGCGTGAGCCACCGCGCCTGGCTATTTGCCTTCTTAAACCTCCCGTTTTATTGTGTTTTCTAAAACAATGTAAGATAATTACTGATTTGATCTTGTTGACAGGCTGTCAAATCTTTATAAATAATTGTATCATAAACCCGTTGCCACCCCAAATACACTCTTCTCCAAGGTAAAAATCCGAAGTCATCTTAATTCCTACTTTGACATATTTTTGAAAATTTACCTTATGCTGCTCTTGATAATGCCTTGTCCACATTTGCCATGTTCTTACTAACAAGTACTGCTCAGAACTGGACATGCCTGATGTGCTCAAGAGAGAATGTATTAAAACTATAACCTCCTTTTATTTAATCCCTATTTCTTTTAATAAAGTCTAATAATTGATTTGTTTACTTGTTTATTTAGCAGTCACATCACACTGTCTACAGTTACTAACATTTTGGTCAATTAAAAATCCTAGTTTCCCTTCCCCATCATTCAAAAACAAATTACTTTCCAACAGTGTCTTTCTCATCTTACACTTACATATTTTTAAAGGATAAAATATGGAATTTCCATTCATAGATGAGAAAACTGAGTGCTGCTCATATAACTTTTCAGAGGAACAGCCAAGAGTAAAATTCCTATCTTTTGACTATTATCTTAGTATTTAATAAATTATTTGCCAATGTTAAATTATTTTATAAGACATTAATATGTATCAGTCTTATTTTGTTTTCTTAAAGGTAATTTGCCTATTATTCCTAGGTACTTTTTATATTTTCTCTTTTTCTTTGATTTTTATCGTGTTTACTATTTTCTTATCCTTCTTGGTATTTGTAAGACTTCTTTAATCTATGGCTCGATAGCGCTTGCCAGTTTTTGGCAAACTGCCAACGGTTATTTTTCCAAATATTGTTTGTTGTTTCTGCACATTCCTCTCTCTCCTCTTTTATGTTTTGGTAAAACATAAAAGTAAAATTAAATTTACATTAGGCCTTGTCACTATTACAGATAGGTAGGTAGGTAGGTAGATAGATAGATAGATAGACAGACAGACAGACAGATAGATAGATAATATATGCAACCCTGCCTCCCATTTTGGTTCCTAAATAAGATGGATACAAAGATGAAAAGCTACATACCTCCCTGACATTTTGCCTACAAGGAAATTTCTTTGGGGCCTCAAGATCTTTACCCTGAAACATTTCTGTTAAAGTTCACCATGGCAGTGTGATAGTTTATCTTCACGTGTGCAGGGACATAGGTAAGAACTCAAAGTAATCCCTCTGCTCACATGAGAGAAATAGATATCTAATTGTTTCCTCTGCCCTATTGTCTACTTTATCTTTTGTAAAAATGCAGATTCATTGAGCCAGACAAACGCATGAAGAACTATTTTTCCCTACCTCGCCCCACATAAAAATTCTGTTATGTCTCAATATCCCACCCTTTTCCCTTTAAAAATATTGAAGCCCTCAAAATCATCTTCAGAGAAAGCCACATAACTTTCTCTCAAGAACGTGTGCTTAACTTTAACAAATAGACCTAAAATGATTGAGACTTGTCAATCATTTTCCTTGATTGACTGTATATAATAGTATATATATTATATATAATAGCATATATTATATATCTAATACATATTATATTGACTATACATTATAGTATATATATAGCCAATCAAGGAATATATATTATATATAGCTTTATATATGTATATATAGTACACACATAAGTATTTTTTTTGCATTTAAATCAGTTTTAGTATCTACTGTCTATTATAATCCATTATTATTTTCTTTTGCTTGTTAATTTTTTATGTGTCTAATTATATTGAATGCTGAAGATTCTACATTAAAAATTGGCAAAATAATTTTAGGCTTTATAATTTTATCATTATTCAGATAGGATTCACTTTTTCTTCTGGCAAGTGTTTAAATATACTGGTAATCCCAGATCATCTTCATCTAGTTTCAGAAACTAAGTAATTTGAAACCAGACATCAGACATTGTTACACTAAATATTTCGGGTTTATATTTGCATCTAGGACATAACATTTCAGTAGTGCAATTCAAATCGTGGTGGGTTTTTAGGGCCTTTATCTCGTGGTAGGTGCCGAACTTCAGTTGAGATTTTTGTTTCTTTAAATCTGAATAAGTGTCAAATTCTGTTCATTTTCTTGACTACTTAGTAGCCTCTTTAAGAAAACTAGCCATAAATCCCAAGCTTTTTCTTCTGGTTTTTCTTCAACACTGAGATTATTCTGGATAACTTTCTACTACCTTGGTAGCACTCAAATGACTTTAAATTGCTGTTTATTTTTAAAGTTTACTCTTGCTGTTCTGACTTCAATGTAAAGTTTGGTATTCTTAAGAGTACAGCATAATTAATTAATTTTTATATGTGTGTACAATCCTATTACCACTACGTGTATTAAAGTAGACTCTTTCCACTCTAAAGAAGAAAAGGTAATATATTCCTTTTCCTTACCCATAGCAAGATTCATGGCTGAGGGCCCTATAGAAAAGGAGAGATTAACAATAAAAGAGCATGCAAATGTATTTGTTATAAGTTGGATGTTACACAGAAATGAAGACCCAAAGAGGTAAAACTGTGTGTTTGTATGTGTGCGTGTGTGTGTGTCTGTGCTTGTATGTATATACACATATTTGTGCACAAATATATACATATACAAATATGTGTGTTTATATATATTTATGCACACGCACATATATATATATATACCCACACTCACACATATTTGTTGTTGTTTTCTTAGAAACAGAGTCTCTTTCACCAAAGCTGGAGTGCAGTGACATGATCATATCTCGCTGCAGCCTCAAACTTCTGGGCTCAAGTGATTCTCCCACCTCAGCCTCTCAAGCGTGGGATTACAGGTGAGGGTCCCAGCACTTGTCCCCAGAAAACTGTACATTTTTATAACCGGTCATGCAGAAGTATGATTGGAGGACAAAGGGTGTGATCTAATGTTAATAAGTTATGAAAACCTAGCAAGGGCTATCTGTTAATATTTTTCTTGGCTTCTTTGGGTGCCATTCCTTTCCTCTGGGTATGGGTAGGATCTGTTGGGAATAAAGATCTACTTTAGAAAAAGGTCAGATAGTTTTTTTTTTTTTTTTTTTATGGCCTGCTTTAGGGGAGAAAAGAAAGAAAGTCAAAGGAAATGAGACAACGACTTTCCTACTTTTGCCGTTTCCTTAAATGCCAAGGTGCCATATTTTGGAGGACTATGACCTGAATTTTACTCCACCATGACAGAAGTCTCCTCATGTCACCTCTCAGTTGATACGCCCTCAAAGGGAATCACTGTTCTGACCTCTAGTACAATAGAGCAATTTTGCTTATTCTTGAACTTCGAATAAATGGAATCTTACAGTATTAACCTTAGAGTGTCTTGTTTCTTTTACTCAAGTTTATATCGTTGAGATTCATTTATGCTGTAGCTTATAATAGTTTATTATTTTCCTTTTTTAGACTTGGTTTGCTCTGCTACCCAGGGTGGATCGCAGTGGTGTGATCACAGCTCACTACAGCCTCAACCTCCTGGGCTCAAGCAATCCTTTTGCCTCAGCCTTCTGAATAGCTGGGACCACAGATGTGCACCATCACACCTGGTTAATTTTTTATTTTTATTTTTATTTTTGTAGAGACAGGGTTTCACTATTTTGCCCAGGCTGGCCTCTAACTTCTGGGCTCAAGGGATTCTCCTGCCTCAACCTACCAAAATGTCAAGATTACAGATGTGAGCCACTTTGTCTTGCCAATTTTTCTATTGCAGTCTTGCATCCCATGGTATAAATATATAAAAATGTATTTATTCATTCTACTATTAATGAAAGTTTGGGTTGTTTTCAAACTTTTTGGCTGTTTACAAAGCCTACATTAATATTTTTGTACATTATTTTAGTAGTTAAAAATAAAAATTTCTGTTAGGTAATGTGGAATTTTTGTATGATAACATATACTTATATTGATATTTAATACATGCTGCTAATAGCTTTCGAAAGTGATTATAACACTTTACACTCCCATGGACAATGTATGAAAGTTTGAGTGTCTCCACAGTCTTTCTAAGACTTTATATAACATATTCTTTTAAAAATATTAGGGTCTGTAGGCTGGGCGTTGTGGGTCACTCCTGTAATCCCAGCACTTTGGGAGGCCGAGGTGGGTGGATCACGAGGTCAGGAATTCAAGACCAGCCTGGCCAAGCTGCTGAAATCTCATCTCTACTAAAACTGCAAAAATAAAAAGCTGGGTGTGGTGACACGTGCCTGTAATCCCAGCTATTCAGGAGGCTGAGGCAGAGAATTTCTTAAACCCAGAAGGTGGAGGTTGCAGTGAGCCAAGATGGCACCACTGCACTCCAGCCTGGGCACAGAGTGAGACTTTATTTCAAAAAAAAAAATATATATATATATATATAAGTGTTTGTAGTGAAAGAATAGTGGCATTTTATTGTAGTTTTAATTTGTATTTTTCTAATGAATAAAAAATTCAGCAACATTCACATGTTTAATAGCCATTAGGAAATATTTTTTGAAGTGCCTACTTAAGTGTTTGGTTCATTTTTTAAAAATTGGATTGTCTTTGTCTTACTTATTTGTCATATTTTGAAAATATGTTTTATTACTATTTTTTGTCTCATAAATATAACACAAATATCTTCTCCCACTCTGCTGTTTGATGGTATCTTTGATATAAAGAAGTTAAGTTTAATGACATCTAACTATTTAATATGTTTTTAATGGTTAGTGCCTTTTGGGCTCTATTTAAGAAGTCTGCATTTTACATTTGCAAAGATATTCTCCTGATTTTCTGGAAGCTATATTGTTTTATCTTTCACAAGTCAACCAGTTATCTATCTCAAAATATTTTTTTGCGTATGATAGATGTGGATATGGTTTGCTCTGTGTCTCCACCTAAATCTCATCTCAAATTAGAATCCCCACGTGTCAGGAGGGACCTGATGGGAGGTGACTGGATCATGGGGGCAGTTCCCCCATTCTGTTCTCATGACAGTGAGTGAGTTCTCATGAGATCTGATGGTTTAAACGTGTGTGGCAATCCACCTTTGCTCTTTCTCTCCCCTGCCTCCATGTAAGAAATGCCTTGCTTCCCCTTCAGCTTCCACCATGATTGTAAGTTTCCTGAGGCTTCCTCAGCCATTCAAAGCTGGGAGTCAATTAAACATCATTTCTTTATAAATTACCCAGTCTTCTGTAGGCTTTTTTTGTTTTGTTTTGTTTTTGTAACAGGGTCTGGCTCTGTCACTCAGGCTGGATTGCAATGACATAATCTTGGCTCACTGCAACCTCTGCCCCGAGGCTTAAGCCATCCTCGCACTTCAGCCTCCCAAGTAGCTGGGATTACAGGTGCACACAACTACACCCTACTATTTTTTGTATTTTATTTATTTATTTAAGTTTTTTTTTTTCTTCTTTTTTTTTTTTTTTGTAGAGATAGGTTTTCACCACATTGGCAAGGCTGGTCTTGAACTCCTGAGCTCAAGCAATCTATCTGCCTTGGCCTTCCAAAGTTCTGGCGGTTACAGGCATGAATCGCTGCACCTGGCCCAGTCTCAGGTAGTTCTTTATAGCAGTTTGAAAATGGACTGGTACAGATAACTGATACTGGGAGTAGGGTATTGCTATACAGATACTTGAAAATGTGGAAGTAACCTTGGAAATGAGTAGCAGGACAAGGTTGGAATAGTTGGGAGGGTTCAGAAAATGACAGGGAGATGTGGGAAAGTTTGGAACTTCCTAGGTACTTGTAGAATTTTTTTGACCAAAATTGGGAACTGGAGCAAAGGTCACTCTTCCTTTGCTTTAACAAAGAGACTAGCAGTTTTTTGCCCCTGCCCTAGAGATCTGTGAAACTTCGAACTTGTCAGAGATGATTAAGGGTATCTGGTGTAAGAAATTTCTAAGCAGGAAAGCATTCAAGATGTAACCTGGCTGTTTCTAAAAGTGTACAGTCATATGTGTTCACAAAGAGATGATCTGAAATTGGAACTTATGTTTAAAAGGGAAGCAGAGCATAAAAGATTGGAAAATTTATAGCCTGACCATGTGGTAGAAAAGAAAATCCAATTTTCAGGGAAGAAGTTTAAGCCAGCTGCAGAAATCTGTGTAAGTAACTGGGAACTGAATGTGAATAATCAAGACAATGGGGAAAGCATCTCCAGGGCATTTCAGAGCTCTTCAAGGCAGCCCCTCCCGTCACAGGCCTGAAGGCCTGCCTAGAAGGGAAAAATGGGTTTGGGGGCTGGGTCCAGTGCCCTGCTGCTCTATGCAGCCTCAGGACATGGTGCCCTGCATCCCAGCTGCTCCAGCTCCAGCCATAGCTTAAAGGGACCAAGGTATGGCTCACGCAATTGCTTCAGAGGGTGCAAGCCCAAAGCTTAGGTGGTTTCCATGTGTTGTTGTGCTTGCAGGTGCACAGAAAGACAAGAGTTGAGCTTTGGGAGTCTTTGCCTAGATTTCAGACGAGGTATGGAAATGCCTGAGTGTCCAGGCAGAAATCTGCTGCAGGGCTGGAGCCCTTATGGAGAACCTCTACCAGGGCAATGCAGAGGGGACATGTGGGCTTGGAACCCTCACACAGAGTCCCCACTGGGGCACTGCTGTGGGAATAGGGGCACCATCTTCCAGACCCCAGAATGGTGAAATCACTTACAGCTTGCACTGTGCACCTCGAAAGGCCATAGGCACTCAACAGCAGCCCGTGAAAGGACACATGGAAGCTGTACCCTTCAGAGGTACAGAGACAGAGCTGCCCAAGGCCTTGAGAGCCCGCCTTTTGCATTGGTATGCCCTGGGTATGAGACATGCAGTTAAAGGAGATTACTTTAGAGCTTAAAGATTTAATGACTGCCCTGTTGGATTTTGGACATGCATGAGGCCTATAGCCTCTTTGTTTTGGCCAATTTCTCCCGTTTAGAAAGGGGGCATTTACTCAATGCTTGTACCCCACACTGTATTTTGGAAATAACTCACTTGCTTTTGATTTTACAGGCTTATAGGTAGAAGGGACTTGCCTTATCTCAGATGAGACTTTGAACTTGGACTTTTGAGTTAATGCTGGAATGAGTTAAGACTTCGGGAGCCTGTTCATAAGGCATGATTGTGTTTTGCAATGTGAGGACATAAGATCTGGGGAAGGGGCCAGGTGTGGAATTACATGGTTTTGCTCTGCGTCCTCACCCAAATCTCATTTTGTATGGTAATCCTCACATGTAGGATAAGGGACATGGTGGGGGGTGACTGGATCATGAGGGTGGTTCCCTCATGCTCTTTTCATAATAGTGAGTGAGTTCTGATGAGATCTGATGGTTTCAAAGTGTGTGGCACTTCCCCCCTCAATCTCTCTCTCTCATGCCACCGTGTAAGACATGCCTGGCTTCCCTTTTACTTTCTGCCATGACTGTTAGTTTCTTGAGGCCTCATTTGCCATGTGGAATTGTGAGTAAATTAAAACTTTTTTCTTCATAAATTATTCTGTCTCGGGTCGTTCTTTAAAGCAGTGTAAAAATGAACTAATACAGATGTTAAGGATAAGTTGTTTTTTTTTTTCTTTTACAATATCAACAGCCAATTGACTTGACACCATATATTAATAAAATTAACCTATCCTTTACTTAATTTCATGGATTATTTCTTGTAACTAAGATGTCTATATATTTGTGGATCTGATTCTGGACTCTATTCTCCTTCCTTGATCTTTTTTTTTTAAATTTCTTTTGCCAATAATACACTTATATTTATGAACGTTATATGTCTTGATATCTAATACAGACTGAATTGTTTTCCCCCACAATTCATACCTTGACGTCCTAAGCCCAAATATCACTCCATTTGGAGGTACAGTTTTTAAGGAGGTATTTAAGGCTAAGTGAGGTCTTAAGCATAGAATCCTAATCTGATAGGACTGGTGTCCTTACCAGAAAGGAAGGGAAATCAGAGAGTGTGCTTCCTGTGTTTCTGTCTCTCTGTATATACTTATGCACAGAGGAAAGAAAGTGTAAGAACACAGTAAGAAGGCAGCTGTCTGTAAGCCAGGAAGAAAGGCCTTATCAGAAACTAACCCTGCCAGCATCTTGATCTTAGACTTTGAGATAATAAGTTTCTATTGTATAAACCACCCAATCTGTGGTGTTTAGTTATGGCATCCTGAGCGAACTACTACAATACTGTAGTTTCTCCTTATCCACAATTTTGCTTTTCATGGTTTCAGTGACCTGTGGTTCAGTAAAATAAAATACTGAGAGAGAGAGAAAGAGAGAGAAAGAGAGAACGAGAAAGAGAACAAATTCACATAACTTTTGTTACAGTAAATTTTTATAATTGTTCTATTTTGTTATTAGTTATCATATTGTTATTAATGTCTTATTATGCTTAATTTATAAAACAAATGTTATCATAGATATATATGTATAGGAGAAAATAGAATGCATAGGGCTTGGTATTAGTCATAATTTCAGGCATCCATTCTGTGTCATAAAACATATCCCCTGAAGATAAGGAAGCACTACTCTACCCGTTAGTATAATTCCTTGCATTTTATTCTTTTTCACATAGATTTGAAAATCAGATTTTCAATTTATGCTCACAGAAACATAAAACTTTGTGGGATTGGCCGGGCGCGGTGGCTCAAGCCTGTAATCCCAGCACTTTGGGAGGCCGAGACGGGAGGATCACGAGGTCAGGAGATCGAGACCATCCTGGCTAACACGGTGAAACCCCGTCTCTACTAAAATATACAAAAAACTAGCCGGGCGAGGTGGCGGGCGCCTGTAGTTCCAGCTACTCGGGAGGCTGAGACAGGAGAATGGCGTGAACCCGGGAGGCGGAGCTTGCAGTGAGCTGAGATCCGGCCACTGCACTCCAGCCTGGGTGACAGAGCGAGACTCTGTCTCAAAAAAAAAAAAAAAAAAAAAAAAAAACTTTGTGGGATTTCATTAATATTACATTGAATCTATAAATCAAAATAAGAATTGTTATGGTAGAAATACTGTCTCATGAATTTGCTATATACCTCCATTGGTTTAGGTTCTCTTTAATGACTCTCAGCAGTGTTTTAGTGTTTTCAATGTAAATACATTAGGTATATTTGTTTATATTTATTCCTATATATTTAATACTTTTAATCCTATTATATATTATATTTTTAATATTTTAAATTGTTTATTGAAAATATACTTACAATGAACTTTTATATATGCACCTCATATCATGTACCATGGCTAAATTTCCTTATTAATTCTACTAGTTACTTTGTGGATTATTTTGGGTTTTCTATATATAGAATCATGTCATCTAGAAAAGTGACACTTTTCATCTCGTTGCATTTGAAAGGACTTTCAGTTAGTTCATTGCTGAAAATAACATGTAGTAGTGCAGAGCTTTGTCTTGTCTGTGAATTCAGGAAATGACCATACAATATTTCATAATCATATAAAATATTACTGATAGCTTTTTTAGATACTTTTAAAACATTGATCTTTTGTAATCACTTTTATGAGATTTTTAAAAATAACAAAGGGCCGGGCGCGGTGGCTCAAGCCTGTAATCCCAGTACTTTGGGAGGCCGAGACGGGCGGATCACGAGGTCAGGAGATCGAGACCATCCTGGCTGACACGGTGAAACCCCGTCTCCACTAAAAAATACAAAAAACTAGCCGGGCGAGGTGGCGGGCGCCTGTAGTCCCAGCTACTCGGGAGGCTGAGGCAGGAGAATGGCATGAACCCGGGAGGCGGAGCTTGCAGTGAGCTGAGATCCGGCCACTGTACTCCAGCTTGGGCGGCAGAGCGAGACTCCGTCTCAAAAAAAAAAAAAAAAAAAAAACAAAGAAATTTTGGATTTCTCAAATGTTCTTCCCACATCAGTTGAGGTAACCATATTGCCTTTATAATTTATTCTGCTAATGTAGTAAATCATATTAATTTATTTTCTAATATTAAATCAATCCACATTATGGTAGTTGTAATTAAATCTATTTTATATATCATAGATTTGATTTACCAATATTTGCCTTCGGCATTTTGTAACTATATTGATGAGAGATATTTGTCTGTAATTTTTTTATGGCCTCATCAGACTTTTATCTGAAAGTTATTCTAACTTTATAAAATTAAGTGGGAAATGTTCCGTGTTTTTCTACATTCTGGAAGAATTGGGTAAATTTTGCTATTTTTTTAAGTTAAATATTTGGAAGATTACACCAGTAAGTCATTTGTGTGCTGATCTTTCTTTATAGAAGAAATTTATTTGTAGAAATTTAATTATCTAATGTGCAAAAGACTATTCAGGTTTTCCTATTTCTCCATATTCTTGTAAGGTGAATTTTCAAAAAGTTTATGAATTTATGAATTTATTCAGAATCGTAAGTTTTATTAGCAAGAATCTGTTCATAATATTTATTTTTAAAAAACTATAAAATTTTTAATGATGTTCTTTTAAAATTGGATACTGCTAATTTATTTTCTTTCTCTTTTTTTGGTGAATCTTGCAAGAGGTGTAGTTCTTTTAAATCTTTCAAAAAACAAATGGTTTTGCTAATTTTCTCTAGTATATATTAACTTTCTATTTTATGTATTTTTCTTTTAAATTTATTATTTTCTTCTTTCTACTTCATTGCATTTAAATTTCCTGTTAAATTTTTATGATCTTGGAAAGGAAGCTTAGAATATTTATTTAAAATTATTTTATTTTATTTTATTTTCTATTTAGAGATGGTGTCTCACTATGTTACACTCTTTGGCTTGAACTCCTAAGCTTAAGCAATCCTCTTTCCTCAGTCTTCCAGGTAGCTGAAATTATAGACACACACCACCATGTCTGGTTTTAATTTTTATATTGTAACTTAAGGCCATAAATTTGTCTATAATTCTTCTATAGCTGTGTTCTACATGTTTTTATATGTCTTATTTTAATTTTCATTCACTGAAAATATGTTTCAATTCATGTTGTGATTGGTTTTTGGATCCATGGATTATTTAAATATGTGTTGTTTAATTTTCAAAAAGTGATAATTCTTTTTTTTTTTTTTTTTTTTTTTGAGACGGAGTCTTGCTCTGTCGCCCAGGCTGGAGTGCAGTGGCCGGATCTCAGCTCACTGCAAGCTCCGCCACCCGGGTTCATGCCATTCTCCTGCCTCAGCCTCCCGAGTAGCTGGGAGTACAGGCGCCCGCCACTTCGCCCGGCTTGTTTTTTGTATTTTTTAGTAGAGACGGGGTTTCACCGTGTTAGCCAGGATGGTCTCGATCTCCTGACCTCGTGATCCGCCCGTCTCGGCCTCCCAAAGTGCTGGGATTACAGGCTTGAGCCACCGCGCCTGACCAAAAAGTGATAATTCTTAAAAAATCTCTTTATATTATTGATTTCTAGGTTTATTTCACTGTGGTCAGAGACAATAATCTCTGTGATTTAATTCTTTGACAAATATTAAGTGTTACTTTAAACACCAAGTATGTTATATTTTGGTAACTGTTCCATGTTTACTTCAAGAAAAATCTCTACCTGGCATATGTTTGATGTAGAGTTCTTTATAGGGAATTAAGTTCAAGTTTTCTATATTATTTATAATTTTTTGTTCTGCTTCTTTTGATCGGTTACTGTGTGTGAAAGCCTCCTACTGGGATTGTAAATTTACCTCTTTCTCTTTTCAGTTGTGTCAAGTTTTGCTTTACATATTTTGAGTATAAACTATGAGGTACATAAACATTTAGAATGGTTTTAGCATCCTTTTCAATAGATCCTTTCATCACTAAGACATCTGTGTCTTAATTTCTGTAGTACTTTTTGACCTGAAGTTTAATTTGTCTATATTAATTTAGCTACAACAACTTTTGTTTGCTTTTATATCATTTTCATCCCTTTACTTTAAACTTTGCTCTTTCATAAACACAACCAAAAGCCCATAATTTTTGTTGTTTTAAATTACATTAAACCTGAGAATCTCTGTTTGTTTTTGAACAGATATTTGGTTTCTGTTTAATTAATTGTCAATAAACAATTTCTGTTGAAATAATTGTCATTGTCATAGCATCCTTTTTTTCTTTGCATTTTTTTCTTGTCTGACGTATTCTATTTATGATTCATTATAAAAATGTTAACTTTATGCTTTTATACTATTTTATTACTTCTTGTAACTGGAAAACAATTCTCATATTTGTTTCTTTTGCTGAATTTCTTTCCTTATTATTTATATCCTCAGATGACACGACATTTTCACAGAGGCCTCCTTCAATGAAAGTAACCTCTCTTTATTCCCCCATAAAGAACCCGTATATAATAGTTTTCCTACAGAAGATTTTTTCCCCTGTTATATTTTCAGTGGTTTTATCTGCATGAGACGGTTTTTCTCTTCATTGTTACTGTCTAAAATTCACTGTTGCACTAAATGAGTCGTGTTAATTTGGAACTTGCACATAGGGCAGCCTTACACTTTCAATTTCTTATAAGATGTGTGTGTGTGTTTTTTCCTACCTGAGAACCCAAGAGCTGCTTACGAGTAGGAATTTTCCAATCCTCTTTCAATGATTGAATTAAAATAAAAGGTCCTGGTTTAATTCAGAGTCTCAGGACCCACATTCCACATTGGGCAGGCCTGAAGCCGTGCATTTGCTTTATTTCTAGATGTTGAAAACCAAGCCCTTTGCCATTTATCTAATATCCATAAGGACCACTATCGTATTTGCCTTAATTTACTTTTCTGGCTTTAAATTCCTGCTTTGTTTCTAGCACTCGGGAGTTTCTTTGTCTTTTACTCTCAGCTATAAATCTTGTAAAATATATCTATCATAGTCAATGTATGTATTTCTAGCAGAAGAGGAATCTGCATCACTTTAGTCAATCATGTGTTGGAACTCAACTTTGGTATTTTATGCAGACATAGTGTCTTTTCTAAAACTTTCTTATATATATTGCATATCAAAAAATTTCTCACTTAAAATTCAGCTAATAACGAAGAAATTAGGTGATTAATATTGTATCCAGTAAAATAAAACATAATCGGAAACCTTTAATTAATGCCCCCTTATATGTACAAGTGATATTTACAAGTACAAAAGGTTTTTTAGAACCACTCCAATAATTAGGAAGCAGAAAGACTAATAAAAGTAAGATTTTCCAAGAGCAGCATGACCTATTACGAACTGGAAAAGTATCTGCTTTGCATGTTTTGATAAAAGTGTATCAGCAAATGGTGACAACACAGCTCAAAATTAAGTATTGCTAATTACTACATTAATTTAAAACTGCATCAAAAAACAAAGTAATCTAATTAACGTTAATTGCAAATCCTGACAACATGAATATAGAGATTACAGCAGGGGAGCTATACGGGTAATTTTTTCACATTATTATCAACATGTATTAGACAAGACACTGCATGTCTTTGTTCTCAAATTTTAGGTATTTTTCTCAATTTGAATCATCTGTATAAGATCACTGTTATTTAGCTAATCTATTTGTACGGAAATAATATTATTCTATAGTTCTGCAGTGCCCAAACACTTCCTATATCCTGCCAAGCAGACAGCACTTTTAGGAAGCTGGCAACCTGAACAGAAACACAAGGTTCACTAGATTTTATTTCTTTCACCTTTTTTATTGGTAAGTTACTACATTGGCTTACGAAAAATTAAGATGCCCTTTTATTTGTATTTGAATTCTATATTAATATGTGCATAAATTGTTTAATCAATTTTGAGATTATGAACAAAAGATGTTTTAAGGACATTTTCTGTAATCATACTTCGTTAAAAAAACAAAAACTAAACACACTCCGGAGCTCAAATAAGTGAAAGTTGTACCAAATCTGCCTTTGTTACTTTTATATGATGTGTAACTAGACACTCTTCCACTATTTTTTGGTCTCCAGTTATCTAAACAGCAACTTGGCTTTTTATTCAGGATTAAATAAAAATTGCATAGGACACCTGGAATCAACACAAGCGGCTAAAAAGTTGAAATACATTCTAATGAATGTTTCAAGTTTATTTCATAGTATCAATGGAACGGGCAGGAAAAGTGTAAATCTAAAATGTGACCAATTCTTTGAATCAATAAAATGGTCTCTATGTGCAATAAATTTTCCTTTTTTTCTCTCCTATTGTGCTTTTTATTTTAATTTACTTAATTACTTCTAGCTTTTTTCATGTATCTTTCAGTTACACTTTTTGGTATGATTCTGGATGGTAAAGATTATCGCTATCCAACTCTTGGATTTTGTTATGCACAGGATATGTATACACACATACACATACACACACACATCTGAAAAATCGGAAATTGAAGAAATTAAAGAGATATAGTTTTGGTGACCTACTACAGAGTAGCTTTTCCACTTTAAATATCTATAAGGTTTAACAGAGAAAAAAATAAATACACATGAATGATGAGAGTGCATATATGTAATTTGAAAGCCCTGAAAAAAAATGTATAGCTTATATACACATCAATTATATTAACTAATCTTACGTACTTTTTAAAAAATTTTTTTTACTTTATTTTGCAAGAAGTCAATTAAGAAAAAGAATATAAATAATAAATTAAGAGTAAGTAAACTTGGTTCCTAGTCCTTACTTTGGTATTGTATTAGTCTGTTTTCATGCTGCTGATAAAGAAATACCTGAAACTGGGCAATTTACAAAAGAAAAAGCTTTAATGAACTTACAGTTACACGTGGCTGGGGAGGCCTCACAATCATGGCAGAAGGTGAAAGAGAAGAGTTTCTCTTAGCCACAGACAAGAGAAGAGAGTATGCAGGGAAACTCCCCTTTTAAAACCATCAGATCTTGTGAGACTTATTCATTACATTGGGAAGAGCATGGGAAAGGCCCGTCCCATGATTCAATTACTTCCCACCAGGTCTCTCCCACAACACATGGGAACTCAAAATGAGGTTTGGGTGGGAACACAGCCAAACCATATTATTCTGCTCTAGTCCCTCTCAAATCTCCTGTCCTCACATTTCAAAATAAATCATGCCTTCCCAACAGTCCCCCAATGTCTTAACTCATGTCAGCATTAACTCAAAAGTCCACAGTCCAAAGTCTCATCTGAGACGAGGCAAGTCCCTTCCCCTATGAACCTGTGAAATCAAAAGTAAGTTAGTTACTTCCTAGATACAATGGGGGTACAGGCATTGGGTAAATAACAGCTGTTCCAAATGGGAGAAATTGGCCAAAATAAAGGGGCTACAGGTTCCATGCAAGTTCTAAATCCAATGGTGCAGTCAAATCTTAAAGCTCCAAAATGATCTTTGACTCCATGTCCACATCCTGTTCATGCTCATGCAAGAAGTGGGTTCCCATGGCCTTGGGCAGCTCTGCCCCTGTGGCTTTACAGGATACAGCCTTCCCCCCGGATGCTTTCGTGGGCTGGTGTTGAGTGTTTGTGGCTTTTTCAGGCACACCGTGCAAGCTGTTGGTGGATCTACCATTCTGGGGTCTGGAAGATGGTGACCCTCTTCTAACAGCTTCACTAGCTGGTGCCCCAGTAGGGACTCTGTGTGAGACCTCCAATGCTACATTCCCCTTCCACATTGCCTTAGCAGAGGTTCTCCATGAGAGCCCCTCCTGCAACAAACTTCTCCCTGGACATCTAGGCATTTCCACACATACTCTGAAATCTAGGCGGAGGTTTCCAAACCCCAATTCTTGACTTCTGTGCCCTCACAGGCTCAACACCACATGGAAGCTGCCAAGGCTTGAGGCTTGCACCCTCTGAAGCCATGGTCTGAGCTCTACATTGGCCCCTTTCAGTCACAGCTGGAGCAGCTGGGATGCAGGACACCAAGTCCCTAGGCTGTACATAGGGAACCTGGGTCTGGCCCAAGAAACCACTTTTTTCTCTTAGGCCTCTGGTGCCTGTGATGGGAGGGGCAGCCATGAAGACCTCTGACATGTCCTGGAAACATATTTCCCATTGTCTTGGGGATTAACATCCAGCTCCTCGTTACTGATGTAAATTTCTGCAGCTGGCCAGAATTTCTCCTCAGAAAATGGGATTTTCTTTTCTTTTACACTGTCAGGCTGCAAATTTTCTGAACTTTTATGCTTCACTTTCCTTTTAAATCTGAATACCTTTAACAGCATCTACGTCACCTCTTGAATGCTTTGCTGCTTAGAAATTTCTTCTGCCAGATATCCTAAATAATGTCTCTCAAGTTTAAAGTTCCACAAATCTCTAGGGCAGGAGCAAAATGCTGCCAGTCTTTTTGCTAAAACATAACAAGAGACATCTTTGATCTAGTTGCCAACAAGTTCCTCATCTCCATCTGAGACCACCACATCCTCGATTTCATTGTCCATATCATTATCAGCATTTTGAGCAAAGTCATTCAACAGGTCTCTAGGAAGTTCCGAAATTTTCCACACTGTCTTGCCTTGTTCTCAGCCCTCCAAACTGTTACAACCTCTGCCTGCTATCCAGTTTCAAAGTTGCTTCCACATTTTCATGTATCTTTTCAGGAGCAAGGAATATTTCCAAACTCATTCTATGAGGCCAATATTACCCTGATAACAAAACCTTTCAAGAAAACACCAAAATAACAAAAAATAAAGCTTTGTTCCAGTATTACTAATGAACATTGACACAAAAATTCTCAACTAAATACTACCAAACCAAAATATTAAAAACACAATTCCTCACAGCCAAATGGGTTTTATCTCAGGAATGCCAACATAGTTCAACATAAACAAATCAATCAATGTGACAAAACATGTTAACAGAATGAAAGACAAAAACTATATGACTAAACTGATGCTGACAATGCATTTGATAAAGTTCAACATATCTTATGATAAAATCCCTCATAAAACTCGGTATAGAAGGGCTGGGCACGGCGGCTCATGCCTGTAATCCCAGCACTTTGGGAGACCAAGGCGGGTGGATCACGAGGTCAGGAGATCAAGACCATTCTGGCTAACACGGTGAAACCCCATCTCTACTAAATCATACAAGAAAAAAAAAATTAGTTGGGCGTAGTGGCGGGCACCTATAGTCCCAGCTACTTGGGAGGCTGAGGCAGGAGAATGGCATGAACCCGAGAGGCAGAGCTGGCAATGAGCCAAGATCATGTCACTGCACTCCAGCCTGGGCACAAAACAAAACAAACAAACAAACAAACAAAATAACTGGCTATAGAAGGAACATACCTCCACATAATAAAAGCCATATATGACAATCCCACAACTAGTATCATAGGGAATGGGGAAAACCTGAAACCCTTTAAAAAAATGATTTGGAATACAACAAATATGCCTATTTTCACCAACTGTTACTCAACATTGTACTGGAAGTCTTAGCTGGAGCAATCAGACAAGAGAAATAAACAAAAGAGATCCGAATTGGAAATGAAGAAATCAAAAGCTCCTTGTTCCCAGATAATATGGTCTTATATTTAGAAAAACCTAAAGACTCCAACAACAACAAAAAAATTCAAACTGATGAATACATTCAGTAAATTTTCAAGATAAAATATCAACATATGAAAATGAGGAGCATTTTTATATGCCAACAGTGAACAATCTGAAAAAGAAATAAAAAAATGTAATCCCATTTAAAATAGCTACAAATACAATTAAATACCTAGGAATTAACAAATGAAGTAAAAGATCTCTATAATTAAAATAATAAAACAATGATGAAAGACATTGAAAAAGACTCACAAAAAAATAAAGATATTCTATATTCATGGATTGAAAGAATCAATCTTGTTAAAATGCCCACACTTCCCAAAGTAATCTACAGATTCCGTGCAATCTCTATCAAAATACCAATGACATTCTTCACAGAAATAGGCAAAACATCCTCGAAATCTATATGGGATCACATAAGGCAAGAATGGTCAAGGTTATCCTGAGCAAAAATAACAACACTGGAGTAATAACATTACCTGGAATTAAATTATATAACACAGCTATCGTAACCAAAAAAGCATGGTTCTGGCATAAAAGCAGACACATAGACCAATGCAAAAGAATACAGAACTCAAAAACAAATCTATAGACCTACAGTAAACTAATTTTCCACAAAAATGCCAAGAACACACATTGGAGAAATGACAATCTCTTCAATAAATGGTGCTGGGAAAATTAAATAGCCTATTCAAAAGAATAAATCTAAATCCCTGACTCTCATCAAATATAGAAATCAAATCTAAATAAGTGAAATAGTTAAATTTAAGACCTCAAAGTATTAATCTACTGCAAAAAAAAAAAAAAAAAAAAAAAAAAAGGGGGAATCTCTCCAGGACATTGGACTCAGCAAAGATTTTTTTTAGTAATACCCCACATACACAAGCAACAAAAGCAAAAATGAACAAATAAAATCACATCGAATTAAAAGCTCCTGCACAGAAAAGGAAACAATTAACAAAGTGAAGAGACAATCCACAGAACGAGAGAAAACATTTGCAAACTACCTGACAATAGATTAATAACCAGAATACATAAGTAACTCAAATTACTAAATAAGATAAAATCTGTTAATAAAATTTAAAATTAGGCCAAATATTTGAATAGACATTTCTCAGAAAAAGACATACAAATGTCACAGAGGCATACAAAAAGGTGCTCAACATCATTGATAATCAGAGAAATGCCAATCAAAACTATAATGTGATATAATCTCACTCCAGTTAATATGGCTTATATCCAAAAGATGGGCAATATCACATGCTGGTGAGGAAGTGAAGAAAAGGAATCACTTGAACACTGTTGGTGTAAATGTAAATCAGTACAATCACTATGAAGAACAGTTTCAATATTATTTAAAAAATTAAAAATAGAGCTACTATATCATTCATCAATCCCACTCAATTCTAGGTATATATTTAAAGAAAAAAATCAGTATATCAAAGAATTATCTGCACTCCCATGTTTATTACAGCAGTATTCACAATAGCCATGATTTGGAAACAACCTAAATATCTATCAGCAAACAAATGTGTAAGGAAAATGTAGTACATATACACAATGGAGTACTATTTAACCAAAACAATGTTTAAGATTCTATCCTGTTATTTGCAAAGACATGGATGAAACTGGAAATCATTATGTTAATTGAAATAAGCCAGACCCAGAAAGACAGTCACCTGTTCTCACTTACTTGTGGGACCTAAAACCCAAAGCAATTGAACTCAAGAAGATAGAGAATAGGATGGTTACCAGAGACTTCGAAGGTTAGTGAGAGGATGGACTTTCGAAAAGTTGGAATGGTTAATAGTTACAGAAATAGTTACAAAAAATAATTATGATCTGGTATTTAATAGCACAACAGAGTGGCTGTAATAAAAAATAATTTAATTATGCAGTTTAACATAACTAAAAGAGTATAATTTGATTGTTTATAACACAAAGAATAAATGCTTGAGGTGATGGATACTCCCTTTACCCTGATGTGATTATTACACCTTGCATACCTATATCAAAATATCTAGTATACAGTTATTTTTTACTCGCAAAAAATTAACAGTTTTAAATAAAAACTCAACAGGAGTTTTTCACAAATGATTTTACAAAAAGAAAAAAAAAACCTAAATGCATTCTACTATAAAGCATACATAAATTAAAAAAATATTCTAAATATATACACTCTTTGGAACCCAATAAATATAATGCCACCATGAAAATTAGATTTTTTTTTAAGAGTTAGAAAATAACAAAACTCTTATACAAAACATTGGATCTTTAATAATTGGATATTGGCAAACTATTTGTGATTATTCTTTTGAATATATGACAGACATGACATTCTGTTTATTGCTAAATATAACAATTCACATCATATAAAGGATTGCTAAAATGTTTCTAGAGTTTTAGTAGGACAAAATAAATAACTACAATGTTCAATGTTTATTGGTAATCTGCCATGTTCTTCAATTTTTTAAAATTAATGACTACAAAATTAAAATTATTTTTCATCACAAGCTTAATTTATTTTATGCAAAGCTGGTAAATTCAGAATCCTAATAAACAGCACAAAACCAAAAAATGTGCAATAAAAACAATGACTCTCAGAAAATCTCATTAAAATTTAATTAAATCCATTTCTTTCCAGTATTTAGTTTTTCTATTTTGTAGTATTCTTTCACTCTGTCACGTCTGATATTTGCCTAGAGGATACATTATTGATAGATTTTCCTAATCTCATCAAGATTACTTTGAATTCTTTGCAAAATATTTTTTCCAGCCAATTTTTTTTTCACCTCTCTCTCTAAAAAGTAGAAATCTGAAAATAATCTGCTAAGGAGTCTAGTAGGAATGCTCTTGGCCCTTACAAATCTCAGGCAGAGAAACTACATGAAGTCACTGCCCATACATAATCCTAAACACATTGGCCCCTAAGAAAGTGTGTCTGGTCACAAAGTTGCCAGACAGTCTACAACGCAAAGCAATTTTTAGTTCAGTGGCCAAGAGAATTTAGTTCCACTAGCTTTGAGTTGGTGCAAAACAGCTCCAGCTGTCACATACAGTGAAAGAAGAAAGAGAAGTTTTTTGTTGTTTTTGTTTGTTTGTTTTTGTTTGTTTTTCTCTATTACAGAATATGAGAGCAAATGAAAAGCAATTTTTTAAAACATCAATGCTGTGTGTGTGGGGGGGGCAACTGTATGTTTGTGTGTATGTGTAAAAACTCTTTATTTTTGTGATCTATACTTGGAGAGAAAATACCATTGACTACTTATCCATTAACATCCATCTTAATTCTTATGTAGGAAAATTTAAAAATGCCTACAATTAATTTTTAGTTGATTTCAAATCAAATATCAATCACTTACTAGATTCAAAATTATTGGATACCTCTAACGCTAAAATGATATAAGGGGAATTACTTTGGCTAATCATCTTCAGAATTAGAAGATTTTTACACTTTTCATGGTTTCTTTCCCTTTGTTCTTGTAGTTAAAACTCATTTTGTTCATACATCCTGCATTTTTTTTCTCATTTCACAAAAGGTCATCTGAAAATCAGTTTCTAAAAATGATTTGCAATATGCTTGGCTTAATATTAATCAGGTTATTGAAATATGGAGATCTCACTATCACTTATCCCTCATGCAAGTAAATGGTTGTTTACACATGTATGTCTCGTTGATGACTCCATAATTTTCTTCAGAGTAAGGTGAAATATCAATCATTTTTGTAATACCATTATCAAACATGACTTTTAGCATATAATATCGGGGGAACCAGCCCCCAATATTTCAATGTAGGTTCTTTCTATTTTCCCTAAGTGTTAGCTGGTCTGAGAAATAAACATAAAGAGTATAAAGAGAGGAATTTTACAGCTGTGCCTCCAGGGGTCACATCACATATTGGTAGGTCCGTGATGTCCCCTGAGCTGCAAAACCAGCAAGTTTTTATTAGGGATTTCAAAAGGGGAGGAGGTGTATGAGAAGGGAATAGGTCGCAAAGATCACATGCTTCAAAGGGCAATAAAGATCACAAGGCAAGGGCAAAATGAGAATTACTGCTGAGGGTCTATGTCCCGCTGTGCACATATTGTCTTGATAAACATCTTAGATAACAGAAAACAGAGTTTGAGAGCAGAGAACCAATCTGACCTTAATTTCACCAGGGTGGAGTTTTTCCCCACCCTAGTGAACCTGAGGGTTCTGCAGACCAGGGTGTATTTCAGTTTTTATCTCAACCACATAAGACAGACACTCCCAGAGCAGCTGTTTATAGACCTCCCCCCAAAAAACCATTCCTTCCCCAGGGTATTCCTTGCTGGGAAAAGAATTCAGAAAAATCTCTTCTACTTGCACATCCATTTATAGGCTCTCTGCAAGAAGAAAAATGTAGCTCTATTCTGTCTGACCCTGCAGGCAGTCAGACCTATGGTTATCTTCCCTTGTTCCCTAAAATCGCTGTTGTTCTGTTCTTTTTCAAGGTGCACTGAATTCTTTTTGTTCAAACACACGTTTTACAATCAATTTGCACAATAATGGTCCTGAGGTGATGTACATTCTCAGCTTATGAAGATAACAGGATTAAGAGATTAAAGTAAAGACAGGCATAAGAAATGATAAGAGTATTATTAGGGAAGTGATAAATGTCTGTGACATCTTCAGAATTTATGTTCAGAGATTGCAGTAAAGACAGGCATAAGAAATTATAAAAGTATTAATTTTGGCAACTGATAAATGTCCATGAAATCTTCACAACTTATGTTCCTCTGCCATGGTTCCAGCCAGTCTCTCCATTCGGGGTCCCTGACTTCCTGCAACAATTTAACAAGTACTTCATAAATTTAGGAATAATAAATGAATAAATTAATGCATTCATATTCATAGAAAGTTATATAGAAAATTCTATAAATAAGGCAGAAATGTACCACTAAACATCATGAATAGTCATTTAAGACTGCTTTCCCTATTAATTTAAAATAGAAATACTTTAATTGAATGACTGATATATCTAATTAGTCAATATTTTTCTTTAAGGTTTGAATCAAAAGTTATACTTTGAAAAGTAATTTTTTGGTAAGTCTTTGTAGGTTAGCAAAAAATGACTTTTGGCCAAGCTCACAGACTCGAACCTGTAATCACAGCACTTTGCAAGGTTGAGATGGGAGAATGGCTTGAGCCCAGGCATTTCAGATCAGCCTGGGAAACATAGTACAACCTCATCTTTATTGGAAATAATGACTTTTCTTCAGCCTTCTAGTTCCTTTGGCTAGACAATGAATTAAATTGACATAAGGCAGATTAACAAGGGAAAAAAACATATTTAATTACATATATCTGCATGGAAGTCTCATAAAATATGAGATTCAAAGAAGGGTCAGATTACTGATATTTATATAGCATCCTGAGCTACAGAGAAGTATAGGGGCTTGGTGATTCTGGGTGGTGGTGGCAACGAGTTATGGGAGGATAAGGGTAGGAAATGCATGGTGAATAAAAGTTGTCTTGTTATGCAAATAAAAAGCCTCTCAGGTAGTAAAACCTCTTTTGAAGCAGCTCTCAGAAGAACAAGTGAGTGTCTGTCTAGGCCTGAAGTCACTATAGTCTTTTCTCCTTTGATCCAAATTTATCGTCCCTGGTTGACAAGATTTCTGTGGAGGGAATTCATGATAATCGAGTCCTTTTTGGAAGATCTATCTTTAAGTAGATAAGCAGAGCTCTGAGAAAGCCTCTGCTTGCATTACCTGTTCCCCAAATGAACTTAGTTCAAAGTAATAAACATACCAAA
The DNA here is from genome assembly GCF_003255815.1 of Theropithecus gelada. NCBI lineage: Eukaryota > Metazoa > Chordata > Mammalia > Primates > Cercopithecidae > Theropithecus > Theropithecus gelada. Next base: position 65,111,015 of record NC_037689.1, read on the forward strand.
TCATCATATTTTATGGTGGCATTTTCTGAATTTCTTCATTTTTGTTATTCCCAATTCATTAGGCATAGTTTAGGACATAGGAATGACTAAATTTAATAGGTCGTTTAAAACTTATCTTAATTAAATATATTGATATTTTCTTTCAGAAACACTTTTAGAAGGTTAGTAGCAAAGATAAATGACAAGATTTAATTTCAAGTCTTTTTTGTCCTATCTACCACCCAATGTAAAGAGTATGAGTAAATAAATGGTTTGAAGGCTGGCAACCATAGGCTAGCATTAGTAAATTTTATAATCTGAAAATGATTTATGATTGTTTCTATTTTCTTATTATAGTTCAAATTATCTCCCTTTCACTAAGGAGAATATAATGTTTTCTGAAAAATAGGTTGCAGATCACTTTATGACTAAGGAGACAATAAAAAGGGACATAAATTTGAGGAGTAAATTATGGACATTTTTTCCTTTTCCTGAATGCACATTTCTAACATTTACATCTGGGAAAAGAAGCACTCATATTATTTAAAGTATAAACATTAACAAATTAGCAAATCACTAGGCTGCCTTAACATAATTTTAGGAAAAAAATTAGAAAATATGTATTATATAAAATGTATCGTAATTAACCTTTTAAGAACATTCAATAAAACCAAAACTTATCTTTAATCACTCTATAAGAATACATTCAACACATTTGTAGTTGCAAACAGAAATTATTAATATTAGTTTATGTCAAATTCTGTAGTCATGACTACCTCTGCTTGAGTTGAATTTGATGTGCAAAAATTTACAATTTTAAAATATCCATTACTTATTTATTTATGAATCTTATTGTGAGCGGCCTATATAGTGTAGCGTTTGTTCATATGTGATTAGAGAAACATCTTAGGGCACATTTGACAGATCAAAATTCACAAAGTTTATACTTTGATGGAAATTTCAATATATTTGAAACTATATTTTAACTTTATTAAATCTATTTTTAATGTATATTTTATATATTTTTTGTGATAACAAATGCAATTCTGAAGGCTTTTTAACACTGGCATTGACAAAAGAGTCTGTTATAAACTCCAGTTTGAATTGTGTTAATTTGTCTACATTCATACATATGTCCAATTACCTACCTGTTAATTCATTTACTCAGTAAGTCACCATCCTTTTTCTGGGCACCACACTAGGTACCAGAGGTATAAAGATGAATAATAATTATATATTTTTTCCCCAGAATCTTACTTCTTAGCATGGGAGACGTTGGAATAAATAAAACATGAAGTGCGTTATAGGAATGCTGTGAAAGCTCAGAAGAAGACTAGTCCAAGAATGGTCCTATACACATTGTACTCGATCTGGTTCTTAAATCATAAGCTGGAAAATTTTATGTTAAGAAAGTTGGTGGAAGTAAAATTTTATGAAGAAGAAAGGGCATGTGCAAAGGCCCTAGATATTTAGATGAAAAACTTCAAAGAGCAATTAAAATTGCTTTATGGTTGTATCATAAAATGACCAATTTTATTAGCTAATTAAATGTGAGGCTTTAGAGACAACAGAATTTGAATTTGGCTCTCTAATTTGAAAGAGTAAGGAGATTATGATAAAGTTAACTCTTTTAAAATGCGTCAAGAATTGGGGAAAGTAGTAAGTTTTGTTTTGCACATAATTAGTTTGGCAAATTTGCAAACAGTCAAGTGGCGATGTCCAGACAGTCTTTGCAAATGTGGGACTGTAAATAGTTTTTGCGTATTACGAAAAACAAGTTGATTAGGAACTGAAAGCAGGTCTAGTCACTCAGTGCCATCTAATTAACAAGAGATAGGTCTTGTACAAAGAAAGTGACTTATTCCAAAGCTAGTTTAGGGGAAGAAGTAAAGATCTCTTGCCTTTAAGGATACCACTTCACTTTTAAAGCAGAACATGGAAATTGTTAAAAGTCAGGAGAGGAAGTGAGCAAGGTTGGGGAATCTGCATGCTACCTTGGTGCATTATGTGTTGGGCAGTCAAACTGGCATCTTCATGGGCAGAAATAGGTTGTAAAGGTCACCAAAATCTCTCCAGGGGAGAGAGAGTAGCACGCATGCTTTTGACTGTCATCATTTGAGGCAACCTCCTGGTGGGTGTGAGTTCTGTAGAACATATCCTTTGTTCTAAAAATTGATTGTTATCTCTCAAAGCAACCTCCTGGTGGGTAGGAGTTTCATGTTGCAGCACATAGATGAACTTGCCCAGTGGGGAGTGTCTGGTGAAGGGAAAGTAAAATATTATATTTGCATGTCTAAAGGGCTAAGTAGAAAGATTTAGCCCTTTAGAACAGGGAGAATAGAGAAAAGAGAAAATACTGAAAAAAAAGTCACACGTTTTCCTGTTTGTTTCTGACAAACAATTGGGAAGTATTATACTAGCAAATGGAGCAGGGTTTCTCAACCTCAGCATTTTTAAAATTTTGGAGCAGGTAATTCTTTATTGTGGGGGCCAGTCCTTTGTATAATAAGACATTTATCAGCCTCACTGACTTTAACACACTAGATGCACTAGCACTGGGCTCAAAGTTCAAAAAACAAAACTCCCAAAATTTCCAAATATCTCCTGCATATTGTGGGGGTGGGGTGGGGAAGAAGTAAAATAATTCCCAGTTGAGAAACACTGCTCTAGAAAGATGACCATTCTTAAGAATAAGGAAGATAAGATTAACACTTATTATAAGACAGGCTATAAATAATTTGGGGATATACAAAGGAGATAGGAATCTGTGGGACTTTATGGGAATCTGGGAATCTGTGTGACTTATGGACAAGTTTCAAAAACAAGCAGGTTTTTAACTTGATCACAATAAAACAGAACATATATACATATTATATGTATATATGTGTGTATATATATATGTAAGCATTCATATCTATTTAAAGTTTAGTAAATTAATGGGCCTTGGAAGGCAAAGAAAAAAAAAGATGCTGACAAAAGTAACATATTGTCCGATTCCCAATAAAAAGTTACCAGAACTATATAATTTTAGGATGTCAATAAATACCTATTATAAATTTGGAATGAAGCAAACACGGAGAAGTGAAGTACTGTGTAGGATTTCCTGTCTAGATAAGATAGCATAGCTCCTCTTGTCCTCCTCCTCCCTGCTGAATGCAACTATAAACCCTGGAATTAACAGAAAAGACGAAGGAGAACTCTGAAAGATGGTAAGGGAAGTGTGAACTTGTTTGGGACCTGAGAACTGGAAGAACATAGGAGCAGGGCTTCTTATGTTCCCCCTCTACAAAACCAACTGAAGAGAAGCACACAGGCCAGCATTTCCTGACACCAAACCAAGGAAGAGAGGACAGACCAGGTAGGCTAACCACTCCCCTGGACCAAATGGGAGTCCAAACAAGAAAACCAGACTGCACCACCTACAAGGAGGATCAATAGGGACAATAAGCTGCCAGGGAAATGCCCTCCTTTCTCATTGTAGTCATTATCATTATCATTATCATTGTGCCTGAGACATTTTGCCCCTGCTTAGAGATACAGAGACAGAGACAGGCTTATAGAACTGACAAAGGCGATAAGGTGGATCCTGTCTCATCAAGCCACCCCTGCTCAGAAGTGGTTTCTGTTCCACACAAAAAGAATCCTGAAATAATAAGCACTCAGACAGGGAAACACTCTTCTGCAGTGTGGGCTGGAGGCTTCCTTCCCCCTCCTAGAGGTACCAGACTGCCCTGTCTTCTTATTATGCTTTAGTCTGTCAGGCAGCATCAGCAAAGAACCACTGAAAGCCTCAGTAACACCAGATAATTCAAACAGAATAAAGGAACATCATAAAGTCTCTAAAAATTTGACTTCCAATAGAAGCACAACCCACAGAAGTAGGCCAAAACAATCCAATTAGAAAATGGGCCAAAGACACACACAGACATTCTACCAAAGAGGATATATAGAAGACAAATACACATGTGAAAATATATTCAACAGAATATAACTTCGTTGGCAACATAGGTCAACTGGAATAGTCAAATGGATGATTGAATTATTATATTAAAAACAGTATGTTTATTTTAACTGTCAAGGTAGGGTGGACAAACAAAAAACAAAGATATCTGGATGAAGAATCAGAAGACCTAGTTTTTGTTTCAGTTTTATCATGTGTTAGTTGCATAATTTGGATGTTCAATAAATTTTTGCAGCATTAATTAGGGTAAATTACATTCTTATAAGTTGTTTCTTTATTTGTAAAGTAAATGTAACAGAGTGTTGCAAAGTACTATAATTGAAACTGAACAATATATATTTTTTTAAAGTTACCTGCTAGTAGAGAGGAAAAAATGCTATTTTAAAAATGCCTGCAAATGTTTGTTCTGTGGACATAAAGGCAAATTACTCTCAGTGGTAGATCGCTGTCCCTTGTAATGGAGAGTCACTTACTGCATCTTTTATTTGTACCAAACTAAATCTAGATTCTAATATGACTTGGGAAAATAATGCTAAATTGCTTTGCATAATAATATTGCAATTTTGAAAATTGGATTAACTTTCTTTGGAATTTATAGTTGTAGAGAGCAGGACTTGAGGCGGGGAGACATGCTCAAGGGTATTCACAAGAGATAAAGGAGAGATAGTTAAGGTTGTTAGATCTGTAGACTCTAACAAAGGTCCATTCAGTTTTAAGTTTCTGTGTGCCATGATTCCATTCCATTACAACAAAGACTTCAGTAAAAATCTCATTTAAAATTACAACTAGATCTTGGCCTTTGCTATAGAAAATTGAGGGGAGAGTGCCAGCCCACATTTGCAGTGAAGATATATAAGGAAGACTCACAGTAGCTTGTGGAAAACAGCTCTCAATGCATAAGTGTGACCTGCACAAGTGTAAAGTTTGGCTAGAGTGTCAAGGGACACCCAAGATGGATTTATAGAGTAGTTAAATATTCTATGGAGAATCTCATTAATATTTCTGGAATAAACTCAAGTTAATAGCAAGCAAACAAAACAAACAAACAAAAAATATCTCTTGAAGTCAAACAGCATAAGATCTTCTGTTTTGATATAAAGAGAAAAGAAGTATTTTAGGTACTGAGCATTTATGTAACTTGGATATGCAAAAACTCCTAGAATTCCTAATTGTATGAAACTTACATATATAAGGGTCAAAATAAATAATGTATGTATAAAAGTACTTTGCACATGGTAGATAACTAAGCAAAGACAAAAAATCAATTAGCATACTATGTTATGGACAATACAATTTTTCAATGCTGACTTCTAAAGTATTTTTTAGTAAAATATTTTGTAACATTAAAAGGGAAAATTCAAGGTAGATGAATCATTATACACTAAAACTCCCTTGCATTGTAAAGTAGCAAAAAGGGCTAATTGAAAGGCTAAGAATTGTATTAGTCTGTTCTCATACTACTAGTAAAGACATACCTGAGACTGGGTAATTGATAAAGAAAAAAAGGTTTGAAGAACTCACAGTTCCACATGGCGGGGGTGGCATCACAATCATGGCAGAAGATGAAGGAAGAGCAAAGGGACATCTTACATGTTGGCAGGCAAGAGAAAGCATGTGCAGGAGAACTCTTCTTTGTAAAACAATTTGATCTCACGAGACTTACTTACTATCAGGAGAATAACACAGGAAAGAACTACCCCCATGAATCAAGTAACTCCCACCAGGTCCCTCCCATGACACATGTGAATTATGGGAGCTACAATTCAAGATGAGATTTGGGTGGGGACACAGCCAAACCATATCAAGAATATACTTGATTAAAGGTGGGTTTGTTTGTGATGCCTTTTCTTTCTCTTTTCTAACAGTTTTGACTCATAGTAATAAACTTTCTTTCACCATCCACCTAAGCACATATTTAAGCATATATTTATGTTTCTTCTTTTGTCTGCTCTTCAGGCCACAAGTACTTTTCAGCTACCTAGAACTCTTAATTGGCCAGGGCTTACTCAGCCAAACCAGCCTTACCAACTGCAGACTCTTCCTTCTCAGACCTTTCACCCTGATATAGTTCGGATATTTGTCCCCTCCAAGTCTCATGTAAAAATTTAATCCAAAATGTTAAAGGTAGGGCTTAGGGGGAAGTGTTTGGGTTGTTGGGGCAGATCCCTCATGAATTACTTGGTGCCATCCTCACGGTAACAAGTGAGTTCATAGTTTGTGCAAAAATTGATTGTTTAAAATATCCTGCACCTCCTCTCCCTTGCTCCTTCTTGCCATGTGACATGCCTGCTCCTCTTTCCCTCTGCTATAATTGAAAGCTCCCTGGGTCCCTCACCAGAAGCAGATACTGGTGCCATGTATCTTGTACTGCCCGCAGAACGACAAGCAAAATAAACCTCTCTGTAAATTTCCTAGCCTTGCATATTCTTTTAGGGCAATGCAAATGAAGTAAAGCCTCCCCCAAAACAACTTTCTATTTTAATCCACTGACTTTACTTGTAGCTTGATAATTAATCTGATTTAATATATGCATAAAATATCTATAAAATATTCAAAATGTGCAACTTATATATAAAATATTTATAATATACAACTATATTTAATTGTAGCTGACAATTATATTATGTAATATAATTTTATATATATAGGGTCAAGGAAGCTACTTTTTTACCATATGCAGAGCTAGGATCTTTATCATGATGATGATGATGATGATGATGATAATGATGATGACTTTAGAGACAGACACTCACTTTGGCACCCAGGCTGGAGTTCAGTAGTGTGATCATAGCTCACTGCACCCTTGAACTCTTGAGCTCAAGCAATTCTCTTACCTCGGTCTCTCCAGGATCTGGGACTACAGGCACATGCCATTGCACCGGGCTAATTTATTTTCTTTTTATTTTTTATGAAGATGAGGTCTCGCTTTCTTGCCCTGGTAAGTCTTGAACTCTTAGCTTCAAGTGACCCTCCCCCCTCAACCTCCTTAAAGAGGACTATGTCAATCTAAATGATTGTGCTTCTCTTGGAAAATTTCAAATTTTTTGGAGCAGAGGATGACATGAACAGCTTCTTCAAATTATGTCATAAATCCATCAACCCCAGCTCCTAATAAATATTATGTTTTTATTTTAAAGTCAGCATTTGTCCATATTTTGCTGGTTTCACTGCTGTCTTTATTCTTTTGTTTTGAGTCACATACATTTTTTCTCACCCTTACTCTCAACTCTTGTCTATGAATTGTAAAAGGATTAGTAAAAACAGATGGTGACATTGGAAGCCATTGTCTGCTAATTCTTAAAAATATAACCTAATTGTCTTGTTCGTGATCTTTCTCATTATCTCTCATGACAAAATTAAAGCCTAAATTTGGTACTTTTGATTCATGTATGCTTACCATTTTTGTCCTTAAAAGGATACTTACATCTATTACAGAATACATACATTCTCAAATCCAGTTAAAGTATGCCAGTTACATAAATATAATTAGACTACCAGGTAATGTTAAACAGATTTCCACCCTGGTCTTTCACAGACCTCTATACATACACTGGAGTCTATTCTTTGCCATTTCAATTTGTGGAACTTGTTTTCCTTTATAGAACCTCTTCTCAAATGTTCTCTAATCACTATGCTCTATAACTTTAATCTTTGTATTACTTACATTCTCAGGAAGTGGATACCTGGTAACTGAAAGCAAATCTGCACAATCTTTTTGTTCTCCTGAAATGTTGAAAAGCATTTAAAACTATTCCTGTGTGATAAACAATGAAATTGAATTCCAAGAGGTTAAATAACTTGTCTGAGTTTGCAAAAAAAAAGACAATCACTGAACTACATTTGAATTCAGGGCTGATTTTCAAAGTTTATACCCTTCATAATGGATCAGTAGTTTTAAAGTTGTTCATTATGGGAGTTCTCACAAAGCCTACTAGGTGCATTTATAATTTTGCATGTGTATGTTGAAGGGGAGAGAATGAAGGCTACCACTCCTCCAACAAATAACATTATTATAAATCTAGCATGTAACAGAATATTTTTGTATAGTATAATTTGCAAACTCTGAAAAATGAACAACTATTTTATATAAAATTCTTAAGCAATTTTTGGATACAATTTGATGTGATTAAAGGCTTTTCTAGGAAATTGTCAAAGGCAATTAAACCAGAGCAACTCCATCTTGAATAGCGGCTGGGTAAAATAAGGCTGAGACCTACTGGGCTACATTCCTAGACGGTTAGGCATTCGAAGTCCCAGGATGAGATAGGAGGTCAACACAAAATACAGGTAATAAAGACTTTGCTGATAAAACAGTTTGCAGTAAAGAAGCTGGCTAAAACCCATAAAAACCAAGATGGCAAAGAGAGTGACCTCTGGTCTTCCTCACTGCTACCCCACTAGTACCATGACAGTTTACAAATGCCATGGCAACATCAGAAAGTTACCCAACATGGACTAAAAAGAGGAGGAACCCTCAACTTCAGGGAAATGCCCACCCTTTCCCAGAAACTCATGAAAAATGTACCGCTTGTTTAGTATGTAATCAAGCAATAACCACAAAAATGGGCAACCAGCAGCCCTGGAGTAGCCATTCCTTTATTCCTTTATTCCTTTATTTCCTCATAAACTTGCTTTCACTTTACTCTACAGACTTGCCCTGAATTATTTCTTGCACGAGATCCAAGAACCCTCTCTTGGGGTCTGAATCAGCACTCCTTTCTGGTAATAAAATTATTGTTGCTTGGTACCTCTGTTAGGCCCCAGAAAGAAAGTCCCATGCCCTGGGCCCTGTAATGAAGGAAAAAATAGCATCCCTCCACCCATTTAAGTTATTTGGCTTGGGTAGAAATTAAATTAGCATAAGACCGATGAACAGAAAAAAATGGCTTTGTAGTTACATGCACATTCACAAGAATCCCACAGAAATATGAAATTCAAAGAAAGGACAGATGATCAGGACTTGTATAGCATCCTAAGCTATAGAAAAAAATAGGGGCATGCGGCTTCTGAGAGTGGTGACAAATTTTAGCAGTTTTAGAAGACGAATGTATGGCAAACAAAGGTTGCCTTTTTATGCAGATAAAAGTCCTTCAGGTAATAAAGATCGTCTTAGAGGCACTCTCTTCTTGATACAGATATTCTTACTAGTAACAATTCTGTTTATAGATGTAAATTTTTTTCATAAAAGAGCAGCTTTTCAGATCTGCTACTGTGTCTGCAGTCTCTCAAAATAAGCAGATGAAAATATTCAATATGGCAAAGAGGTTGACAACCAAAATAAGTGATTGAGGCATAAGTCTCAAATGATTGTTTATTGAGCCAGCTGGAGGCTGCACCTAGGAAAAACGCAAGTTATAGAAGCATTGGTGGCTGTTTTTCCAAAAGACATTATCAGGAGGTTTTGCATTTATATGTTATTTTTCAAAGCTGGGGGCAGCAGTCAGAAAAAATGATTACATACTTGTAAGACTTTAGTTAGTGTCCAGTAAACCCACATTTTACTTAAGATAAAGTGAACATTTGAAGAAAAAGGGAGTAGGGGAAGTAGACTTCTCACAGAGAGATGTAAGAATGATTAATCTCATCTAGTCTCAGGGAAAGATGAAGAAATGATTAATCTAATCTTGTCATTGTTCTGAATCTGGAAATATAAGCTAGTAGTTTTTTGAAAGGGCTAGTTTCTGCTTAATTCTTAGGGAAGAAAGCCTAATGGCTGTTAGCGAAGGAAGGGATGTAATGAAGTGTATCTAATCTCCCATCTTGTCATGGCTATGAACTCAGCTTCCAAGGTTTCTCTGGGGTTTCTGTGGACAAGAAGGGGTCTGTTTAGTCAGTTAGGGGTATAGAATTTTATTTTTATTTATCAATGTGTATTTGGGGTTGTATGTTTTGGTCTCCTGCGGTCACATTTTGGGGTGCTATGTCCTCAGCCCTGCTTTAGAGGAACCCATTCTGTATATTTTATGGCAACATCACTTTCCACAGCATGAAGAGACCACAGGTCAAGTGAAAAAGTGCACCTGGGTCTGTAGCCTCTACTTGTTTCTTAGACTACTCTCTACTATAAAGAAGTTCAGGAAATGTAACAAAAGTATGTCATTTTTGTATGCTGCTTACTTTGAACTGAGGGTAATTTGGGGGCAGTAGTAGCAGGAAGAAGCCTTGTCTGTCCAAAGACAAATCCTCCAATAAATACTCAATTGTCACCCATTCCTTCCCCAGGGGTTTCGTTAAACAGGGAAGATTAACTCATTACAGGTGAGTAAAACTAGAAGTTGGCATCACACTCAGATAAACTGAGGCAAACTATCATATCGAAGTGACCTTGTTGTCTGGGGTAGCAGCCATGGAGATCAAGGATGTGGACACACAAAGGGTGAGATTTAGAGCAGAAATTTAATAGATGAAAGAGAATAGCTCCCTGGTACAGAGAAGGGTCCCAGAAAAATGGGTTGCTGATTCACACTTTGGATATAGAGGCTTTTATAAGAAATCAGTAGGGTGGCTGGGCATCTCATTTGCATAAGGTGTGCATTTCTGATAGTTCCACCCCATTCTCCTAGTGTGCATGCAGGCTCTTAGCTTGAGTTATTCCATATTCCTTTGTTCCACTTACTGCAAATGTGTCAGGGGATGGAATTTTCCATTGTGGGCATGTCTTTGCAAGTCTCCTCTGTATACTTTCTCATCTATGTGGCTATGGGGATGTCTTAGCCAAGCCCCCTGGGCAAGTTCCTTTATGTGTTCCTGCAACTTGATTTTTCAGGCTGTGTTTTTGTTTGAAAGAATTTAACTAAGGACCCACCCTAACTGCCTGACCAGTTTCTTCTTTTCTCCTCTCTCAATATATTCTCCTAAAGTCCCATTCATTTTTTCACAAATCATATATTCTCTTGTAAGCTCCCTATATCTCCTCTCCCCTATGAAGAGTATATGTTACCTTCTACATCTCACTGGATTTTGGAATTTTCACTTTTATTTTTGCTCTGATGCCCCTGTGATTATGATAAATTTGTATGCCTTTTCTGCTGTTAATTTGTCTCTTTCAGGTTATTTCATAGATGCAGTTATCAAACCCTCAGAGAGTAGAGCAATAGAGAAAAACCTTTCCTCCCCTAAATATGAAATCCAAGGCATTATCTGCCCAAATGGCTCTGAGCATAAAACTTACATTAGCTTTTTCCCTGGATCCATCCAACTAAGGTAGAAAATCTGGTAGTGTGTATAGCCCTAGGCTTGAGGTTTAGCTGAATGTAAAGGTGAAAGTGTGGACATAGCTTTGACATGCAAACTGAGGTGTCAACACACTTGCATTCAAGATTACTTGATGTATAGTTCACAAAAACCAGGGATGGGAAGAGATGAGAGACAGGTTATGGATGGTTCTCCTGGAATTGCCAAATATGGTACATAACTCTAAAGAATCTGAGAATTCTGAGCCAGAACTGGTCTTCTAGGTCTTTATGAAACTGTATCTTGTCAAGAAGATATTTTGCTAAACAGTTAGCTTAATTTATAACTTGTAAATATTTATTCATATTGTTTGTAAAACTCCATGTGTACTCTTGTCTCAGGCCCTGGAATATATTGCGTGATTTTGTTGGTTCTTTCTTCAACTGGCCATCAGCTTAATTTCAGTAAGATGTCAAATAATATCTAAATGGAAATTATTTCCCTGGCATACAATTTATTATAGCAATAATAAATAATAATGATTTTTTCTTTCTTTTTTTTTAAGACAGGCTTTTACTTTATTATCCAGGCTAGAGTGCCATGGTGCAATCACAGCTGACTGTAACCTTGAACTCCTGCTCTCAAGAGATTCTCCTGCCTCACTCTCTTAAGTAGCTGAAACCATAGGCATGTACCTAATGGCCTGGTTATATTTTTAAAAAATTTAGAGACAGGGTCTCACTATGTTTCCCAGGCTGGTCTAAGTACTGTGCTCAAGCCATTTTCCTGCCTCAGCCTTCCAAAGTGTTGAGATTACAGGTTTTAACCACCACATCAGCCCTAACAATAATTGTCTAATAATTCTATTTTTCTAGTGGGAGGTTATATTTGAATTGACCTTTTTTGGTTTTTATTTGTAATTTTTGTTGGTACATTTTAGGTGTATATATTTATATGCTATATAGGATGCTTTGATACAGGCTTGCAAATGTGAAATGAGCCTATCATGGAGAATGGGGTATCTATCTCCTCAAGCATTTATCTTTTGAGTTAAAAAACAATCCAACTACAATCTTTAAGTTATTTTAAAATGTACAATTAAGTTATTATTGACTATAGTCACCCTGTTATGCTATTAAATATTAGGTCTTATTTATCCTTTCTATTGTTCTCTACCATTAGACATCCCAACTCTTCCCCAATCTCTGACAACCCTTCCTAGCCTCTTGTAACCATCCTTCCACTCTCTATGAATTGACCTGTTTTAGGTCTCCCCTCTTACAAAATTGAAACAATACTCTGACATGTACTTATAACTATTTTGAATAAATAATTTTAAACTACCCAAACCTGAATTTCAACCAGAAACATTCTGTTTTTAATTTATTTTTTTAAAAAAATAGTAGTGTATGGTTTTCCTAGCTAAACTAAGTTATTGAAATCTTCCACACTAGAACATACTGTGCTTATGTAATAAATTGGTAGATGAATGGATTATTAGGGCTTGATAAACTATACTCCAAGATGAAGACCCCAGAAATAGCTTAAGAAGCAAATTTTTCTCTCTGATTTTTTTCTACCCTCCTGTCTCTGACCCCCTCATTCTTGCCCAAGGATAGAAATAGAAACTAGAATCCCTCGTCTTCAATGCAAGACTTAGAAACCAGAATCTTTTTTCCCAAAGCTAGTCATAAAGCTAAAAATATTACTCTAACTCTCCTTCTGCCTTTCTTTGTAAAAACTGGTCATAGGACATGATCTGAGCTATGGTGTTTGGTTGAAGGTAATAAGACCCTCCCTCCAGAAAAAATTCTGCCCCACACACAGAAAGAAAGAATACTGCATAGAGAGGCCAAAAAGCATGTAAATGGACAGAAATGGCTAGGTTTCCCCTTTCAGTCTGTTAAGATTATCTAATCATATTTCTACATGTCTATACCTATACATGAAAATGGACAACTTTCCCTGTGTCTTTGGGTCTTCAATCTGAAGCCTCTCATTTCTTAAAAAGCTATAAACACATAAATTTGTAGATATTTTCTTCTATGAATCTCCTTTTTGCCAATGACTTTCAGTGAATCTTCAGAGGTAAAAGGGGAAGCCTTTTCTATAGGATAAATTTTTTAAAAAAGTCTATGCAGTGAAAGTATTTTGTCCTATGCAAGGTTTACGTTCACAATCTACAGAAAATGAGGTTAGTCCTTTACTTCCTGTGTCATAACAGTGTAGTAGAGTAGGCAGAGACTAGATTTTAGGTTAATGCAGACCTGTATCAGAGGTGTATGAACCAAAGCGACTCCATCTTGAACAGAAGCTAGGTACAATGAGGCTGAAACCTACTGGGCTGCATTCTCAGATGTTTAAGGCATTCTGTCACAGGATGAGATAGGAATTTGGCACAAGATACAGGTCATAAAGACCTTGCTGATAAAACAGTTTGCAGTAAGGAAGCCAGCTAAATCCCATCAAAACCAAGATGGCCAAAACAGTGACCTCTGGCCATCCTCACTGCTACACTCCCACCAGTGCTATGGCAGGTTACAAATGCCATGGCAACGTCAGGAAGTTACCTATATGGTTTAGAAAGGGGAGGCATGAATAATCCTCCCCTTGTCTAGCATATCATCAAGAAATAACCATAACCATAAAAATGAGCAACCAGCAGCCCTTGGGACTGCTCTGTCTATGGAGTAGCCATTCTTTTATTCCTTTACTTTCTTAATAAATTGCTTTCACTTTACTCTACAAACTTGCCCTGAATTCTTTCTTACATGAGATCCAAGAACCCTTTCTTGGGGTCTAGATCAAGATCCTTTTCCTGTAACATCTTTCTGGTGACCAAGAAGCAACAATACTGAGGAGACCTCTCCCACTCAAAGGAAATAGACTGCAGCACTGATTGTCCAACTTTGGGTAAGTGGGGTGCATATATCCAGGTAAAGAATGGGATTAGATTAGAGGCCCAACTTAAGGGAGTTGAGTGTCTCCTAGGATAGACTGGGTTAGAGGCCCCTCTTAATAACAGGCAAGGATGCATGAAGGACCTTGGGTTGGAGGCCCAATTTAGGAGGATTAGAGTCCCTTCTAAGATTTAAGGGATTAGGGAACCCTTTCAGTAAAGTCCCACTTGGTAAAATCTCTCTTGGCTAAGAACGGATTTGGCACTGTGGGATGTTAACATCTATGTAAGACCTATGTAAGACCTGGGACACGTGGAGTTAGAAAGACACATGGAGTTAGAAAGACCCTTACCCTTACCTGCACTTTTGCCTGATGTGTCCTAGGCTAGGCTCCACACCTAGTACATAATTAAAATCCCAAATTTCCCAAGGTTTTCACCAAAAGTAAAAGTTGCTAAGAGTTAAAATTGTAACATGTATTTGAGACTACTGAATAAACAGTTCTACACATGAAGCATGTAAGGAAAGTAAAATATATTAATACTTCTGGTAAAAGAGTATAAGAAGTCATGGAAATGTGGATTTTTTTCTGCCTAAAGTGTTAAAAATTGTTTTAAGTTAGGATAAAGCTGAAGGTTTAAAAAAGTTGTGGAAGGTATGTGAAAAATTAATTGCAAACAAAATTAATTCTGTGCATGAACATTTTGGCTAAAGTTAAAGGGGTATTATTCATTTTTTCTATAAATTGATCATTAAAGTAAAAGCACAACACGTTTTTCTTAGAGCAAAAATCTGCTTATAATTTGCTTTTTAACAAAAAAATTTTAAAGAGTTATAAAAGGTTTATAAGAATCTTATCTTATGGTCAAACTAATTGAGATTAAACACATTTGTCTAAAAGGTTTTCTTAAGATTTGGTTTGACATCAATAATGCACTAATGCAACAGTGACATTTGGCGTATTTGGCATAAAATTCATACTGAAAGCATTGTCAAATATGAAATTGTGTTTAATGTTCTTTGGGCTGTATTTGCATTCATATGTTATTGGTATACGATCCAAAATCATGGGAAACTCCTATAATTCTAATATGGCTTAGTGTATGTTATTAATAGTTATAATTGTTATGTAAACGTTTGTATGCCACCAAGGTAAACAAATTTCCTTGTCAATTTTGTTTTTGACGGTGGCTGTCCTAAGGCTTTTTATCATCCACAGATATTTGTTGTCTTGTTTTAATCCTCTTTAAAAGGTGGTTTATAGTCAGCTATAGAACTCTAACAGGTGTCATTAAATGCAGGTTTCTAATAACTTTAGAAATTGTGATATTAGAATGAAAGGAAAACCTTTCAGGATTCATGGAGGGCTGAAATGTTTATGACTGTTAATTGCACAAACTAAAGAAGTCTGAAGTAATCTTTTTAACTTTTTGTGAAACTCTTGTATTATTCCATTTTCACACTGTTGATAAAACATACCCGAAACTGATCATTTTACTGGAACCTCCAGCACATTGCAGACACCATACAGGGAGGAGCCCACTCTCCTTCCCTGTAAGACTTTTGCCTCTACTCTTCACAGAGTAGGGTCCCAGATGTGGTCCCACAGCACAGTCACATCACCCCAGTTAAACATTCCCATTGGAAGTGGCTCTGTCTCTCTGGGGTGGTGTTCTTAGAGGCAACTGGCAGCCCCTCTGCCACTACCAATACAGTGGTACTATCCTTACTGCCCTGGGCTGAGGAAGAAACAGAGAGCCTGAGCGCTTGGACCTCCAGCACATTGCAGTCACCCTACAAAAAAAAAGTTTAGACTGTTTTGCTCATAAGCCCCTCAAATCTCCTACTCTTCACCACACAGGGGTTCCTGTCTTGGGCTCACAACACACTCTTCCCACCCTAGGCTGATCATTCCACTTTACCAAGGCTCTGTGTTTCTCTGGAGTGGAGCCCTAAGACACTTAGTGAAGGGTGCTTTGCCATTGCCACTGCCAAGGTCTCCAACTTTGCTTTCTCTAAGCTGGGGAGTAAGCAAAAAGTCTGAGCTTGCCCCAGGCCTGCAGTGCACAGACTGGAAGTGCCAAGCCAAGGTCTGTGGTCAGCATTGAAGTAGGAAAGGAATCCACACTCTCAGAGCACTGAGAGGGAGCATGGCTGCAAATGTGAGGAAATACAGAGAAACTATCAGACATCTGATGTTTCAGATGTCTCTGAAAACACGTAGAAATGAAGTAACACACAATCTTTCAGCAGAAACCCTACAAGCCAGAAGAAATTAAGGGTGCTATATTCAGCAGTTTTGAAGAAAAAACATTCCAAACAATAATTTCATATCTAACCAAACTAAGCTTCTTAAGTGAAGGAGCAATAAAATTATTTGTAGATAAGTAAATGCTAAGACAATTTATTACCATCGGACCTGCCTCACAAGAGGTTCTTAAGGGAGTGCTAAATGTGAAACCAACAGACCATTAGTAGCCACCACAAAACCACACTCCAGTACATAGACAATTGAAACTATAAAGCTAATACACAATCAAGTCCAAATAACAACCAGCTAATAATACGACAAAAAGATCAAATTCTCACATATCAATATTAACCTTGAAAGGAAATGAGCTAATCATTCCCACTTGAAAGCCACAGACTGGCAAGTTGGATAAAAAAGCAGGACCCAACTGTATGCTATCTTCAAGAGACCCATCTCCCATGCAAGGGCAACCATAGGCTCAAAGTAAAGGGATGGAGAAATAGCTATCAAGCAAATACAAAACAAAAAAAGAGCAGATGTTGCTATTTTTATTTTAGAAAAAAATAGACATTATATCAAAAACAATACAAAAGAAGGGCATTTCATACTGATAAAGTATTCAATTCAACAAGAAGACTTAACCTATACTAAATATGCACTCAAAACTGGAGTACACAGATTGATAAAACAAGTGCATAGAGACTTATAAAGAAATAGAAATAACCAAACAATAATAGTGGGAGACTTCAACACCCCACAGAGAGAAATGGACAGATCATTGAGACAGAACACTAACAATGATATTTGGGTTCTAAACTTGACACATGACAAAATGGGCCTAACATACACCTACAGAACATTCCAGCCAACAGCAGAATGTACATTACTTTTATTTGAACATGGCACATACTTTAAAATTGGTCACTCAACCATAAAGTGGATCTGAAGAAAATTTAAAAAAAAATCATACCACCCACACTCTCAGACCATAGCACAGTAAAAATAGAAATCAAAACCAAGAAGATTTCTCAAAACCATGCAAATACACGGAAGTTAAACAATCTGCTCCTGAATGACTTTTGGATAAACAATGAAATTAAGGCAGAAAACAAGAAATTATTTGAAACTAATGAAAACAAAAATAAAGCACAGCAGAATCTCTGGGACACAGCTAATGCAGTGTTAAGAGAAAATTTTAAAATTTTATACTTTTGAACACCCACATCAAAAACTTTGAAAGATCTCAAATTATTAAACTAACATTACACCTAGAGGACCTAGAAAAACAAAAACAAGCCAACCCTATAGCTAGCAGAAGAAAATAAATAACCAAAATAAGGCCTGAACTAAATGAAATGGAGATGAGAAAAGTCATACAAAAGATCAGCAAAACCAAAAGCTGGTTCTTTGAAGAAAATGAATAAGATAGATATGGTGCTAGCTAAGCTAATTTAGAAAAAAAGAGACAATATCCAAATAAACAGAATCAGAAATGACAAGGAGAGCATCACCATTAAGCCCACAGAAATACAAAATCCTCAAAGACTATTACAAATACCACTACACACACAACTTAGATAATGTGGAATAAATGGATAACTTTCTAGAAATATACAAGCCCCCAAGATTGAAAAAGAAAAATTTGAATCCCTGATAGATCAATAATGAGTTCCCAAACTGAATTGGTAATAAAAACCTACCAACCAGGAAAAGCCCTGAACCATATGAATTCATAGCCAAATCTACCAGACATACAAAAAAGAGCTGGTACTATTCCTGCTGAAACAATTTCAAAAAATTGAGGAGGAGGGACACTTCCCTATCTCATTCTATGAGACCAGCATCATTTTGATACCAAAATCTGGCAGAGATACAACAATAAATGAAAACTTCAGGCCAAAATTCTTGATGAACATCAATGCAAAAATCCTCAAGAAAATATTGGCAAACAAAATCCAGCATCACATCAAAAAGTTTATTCACAATGATCAAGTAGGCTTCACCCCTGGGATGCAAGGTTTGTTCATTATACACAAATCAGTAAATGTGATCTATCACGTAAACAGGACTAAAGACAAAAACTACATGATCATCTCAATAGATGCACGTAAAGCTTTTGATAAAATTCAGCATCCTTTCATGTTATTAATCCACAACAAACTAGACATTCAAAGTATATACTTCAAAATAGTAAGAGCCATCTATGACAAATAGCAAGCATCATCCTGAACAGTCTAAAGCTGGAAGCATTCCCCTTGAGAACCAAAAGTAAACAAGGAAGCCCACTCTCACAACTCCTATTCAACATTGTACTGGAGGTCTTAGCTAGAGCAATCAGGCAAGAAAAAATAAATAAAAGGCATCCAAACAGAAAGAGAGGAAGTATCTCTCTTCACAGAAAATGTGAATTGTAGATCTAATAAACAACTTTAGCAAAGTTTCAGGATACAAAATAAATGCACAAAATTTAGAAGCATTTCTATACACTAATAAAATCCCAAGATAGGAACCATATCAGGAATGCAATCTTATTCACAATAGCTGCAAAATTATCAAAACAACTAGGAATATAGCTAACTGGGGATGTAAAAGATCACTACAATGACAATCACAAAACACTTCTGGAAGATAAGAGAAAAGGCACAAATAAATGGGAAAACATTTCATTCTCACAAATAGGAAGAATCAATATTGTGATACTGTTAAAAGGGCCATACTGTCCAAAGCAATTTGCAGATTCAATGCTGTTTCTATCAAACTACCAACAAAAATTTACACAAAACTAGAAAAAAAAATCTAAAATTCGCTTGAAATCAACAAGATCCTGAAGAGCCAAAGCAATCCTAAGGGGAAAAAAACAAAAAAACAAACAAACAAACAAAAAAACCTAGCGGTATGGAGGTATCATGTTCCGTGGTTTCAAACTATACTATGAGGCTACTATAACTAAAATAACTTGATACTGGTACAAAACAAAAACAGGCACATAAACCAATGAAATAGGTTAGAGAACCCAGAAATATGGCTGTACAACTACAGCCATTTAATCTTAAAGAAAACCAACAGTGATGAATAATAAAGAAGGGACTTCCTAGTCAATAAATGGTGCTGGGATAACTGAATAACCACATGCAGAAGATTAAAACTGGATCCCTACAATTTACCATATACAAAAATCAGATCAAGATGTATTAAAGACATAAATATTATCCCAAAATGATAAAAACCCTGGAAGACAACCCAGGTAATACCATTTTGGACATAGGAATGGGCATAGATTTCATGACAAAGACACCAAAAGCAATTACAACAAAAACAAAAATTGAGAAGTGAGACTTAATTAAACAAGAGCTTCTGCACAACAGAAAAAACTATCAACAGAGCAAACAGACAACCTATAGGATGGGAGAAAACATTTGCAAACTATACATCTGAGAAAGGTCTAATATCCAGAATCTATAAGAAACTTAAACAAATTGAGCAAAAATCAAACAACCCCATTAATGCTTAGCTCTCACCTACAAGTGAGAACATGTGGTGTTAGGTTCTATTCCTGTGTTAATTCACTTAGTATAATAGCCTCCATCCATGTTGCTGCAAAGGAGATGATTTCATTCATTCTTATGGCTGCATAGTATTCCATGTAATTTCCTGACATTTTAATGATTGCCATTCTAACTGGTGTCAGATGGCATCTCATTGTGGTCTTGATTTGCATTTCTCCAATGACCAGTGATGATGAGCTTTTTTTCATATGTTTGTTGGCCACATAAATGTTATCCTTCACCTACTTTTTGATGAGGTTGTTTGCTTTTTCTTATAAATTTGTTTAAGTTCTTTGTAGATTCTGGATATTAGCCCTTTGTCAGATGGATAGGTTGCAAAAATTTTCTCCCATTCTGTAGGTTGCCTATTCACTGTAATGACAGTTTCTTTTGCTATTTGGAAGCTCTTTAGTTTAATTAGATCCCATTTGTCAATTTTGGCTTTTGTTGCCATTGCTTTTGGTGTTTTAGTCAGGCACTATGCTGATGACCTGTGTGACAAAATTATCTGTACAATAAACCCCATGACACACAATTTACCCATGTAAGAAACCTACACATGTACCCCCTTGAACCTGAAAAAATGTTGAAAGAAAAAAAAGTGTTATACTTCTATCAGGGTCAAAACTGTTTATATTAGGATTAGAAGTTACTATTGAGTTTGACAGGATGTATTAATAATCCAAATTTATACAAGGTTTACTATTACATTGAGAACAAAATGCAAGTTATGGTGGTTTGAGAATCAATTGAATGAAGACAAAATAGCAAGAGAATATAAAAGGTTTTCATAAATTTCATGGTAAAAGACATAAGAAATATAGGATGATATCATAAAATTGAGAAATAACCTGAAAAATAAAATTTCCTAAGGCAAGTTAATCCACTACAGCGTAATTAGCGTAATTAGGTAAGAATAGCTTGCTCATGTGGTTCAAGCCAAACTTCTAATTCTAATACTGTCACAACATTTTGGCATTACCAATATTCCTTAATCAACCAATTTTCTTGTTCTGAACACGCCCCTTTTAAGTGAGCAGCTATATAATTTTAATACTTTTTTTCTCTCTCTCTTTCTCTCTCTCTCTGTTAATTTTTTCAGTGTCCCTGTAGTGAGTCATGTTCACTAAAAATAAATTTTACTAAGGCATTATGCTACTTATGATAATGATTCTGTCAAATGTTGGAAGCGAAAGAAAATAACAATACCTTTACCACTGAATGTTCCATGTTACCTCCCTACTGCTTCACAAAATAATATTGAAGAATTATCATTCCTCTTACTTTTTATGTTGATCTTGTCCAGTATGCCATTTCTTTATTTTCTCCTATTCAAATTTTACACATCCTTCAACGTTGAACTAAAGTCTCATCTCTTCCATATAGTTTGCTGTGACTATCTCAGCCAACTTTCTGCCTTTTTTGACCTCATATAGTTCTTAAGCATACTACTGAGCACATGGCTCATAATTATATCCTATTGTCTGTTTTCTTCACCTTGAGTTATATGCCCATGTCTCTTCTCACCAACTTGATTGCATCAACTCCTCTATGGCAGTGAGCTAATCGTGCATCTTTAGTTCTGAGCTTCAACTCCCACTACAAACCTTTCAGTTACTACAACTATACAGAGCACAGGTTAAGGCACCAACAACTTATTAATCATTGAATAATTTTAACATCTTGAAGAAAAGAGAAGAGCAAATAGAGACGCAGAATGTACCTAAACAGACACTTTTCTTTATCAGTGCTTTTAAATTCTGCTACATAATAACTTTAGAGAAGAAAGACAATAGTGTATATATGTGCATAAGCTGAGATTTCCAAGAGAATATAATTTTAGGAGTTACCTTATCAATTTTATCAGCAAGAAACATATCATATTTCTGGCTTGAAATGTACAACTGAGAGGTCTTAGTCTTCTTAAATAAATTTGATATTTTTCCCTACAAAGAGAGATTTATGAAGCTTTTCTGAACCTCTTGAAAAGAATGAATTTCAAAGGTTTGTATCTTAATGCCTGATTTTACCTGCTATACAACCGGGCTATCGTTTAAGCACGACCTAATCTAATCTAAAACAAAAATGATCAATATTCAAAAAGGTTAATTTGAATAATTTCATATGGCCCTGAATATAATAGATCATTTTGATACATTACTTTAGTTTTTTTTTTTTTAACTTCACGTTTGAAACTGTAAAATTTAAATTACAAGTGCACAGAACTATGCAAAACATTTGACACAGCTAGAAAACTTGTCTAGGTTCAAAATTTAAACAAAACATAGGGATACATGATGCTGAGTTGGCATTTTGAATAAATGTGGGGAATTCCTTAGTAATAATCTCTCACAACTTTGAATCTGGCAAAATTTGTTTTATTATCTTCCTCTCTTTTGGTGAATCTCACACATATATTTTTGGCTTTTTGACACTTCTTCCCTTCTTAAAACTATCACCATATATGGATGTTGTATAATCTCTTGATTCTTCTGGCTTTCCAAGTGAAGTAATACAATGTTACAGATCTTTCCTGTGTTCTTCTGTATTAGAATTTATCTGTGTCTCACACCATCAGGGCCTTTCTCTCTGAAAATGAGAAATAGAATGTTAACCAAATACATTAATTATTCTGTGCAATATCATATTTTAACCTAATCAAGGTACATATCATGAAGGACTTCCTTAAGAAATTAATCTAATAGACTTGCAGCCCCTAGCAGAGGCTTTGGTTGGTGGGGAAGTGGTGTGTTTTTTGGTAGAAGCAGTATGGGTATGTGGTATTCTTCAAACCTGTGGCTGATATAGTAAGGGGTTGTCAAAAAGCTTCCTTTGACGACTATACTAATGATGAACCAGACTGGTAGCACTTCTAAGTTAAGAATTCCCTAAGTTAGACAAAATTTAAGGAATAGCATGAAGGTAAAAAGTAAAGCTTAACAAAAGGCTAATTTTCAAGACTCAACTACCCTCTATTGTCATGGTTCTCAAAATTAGGTATATATGCATCATATCATTTGGACAGCTTGTTATAAAGAGCAGTTTCAGTCCTCTCCTCTCTGAGATTCTGATTGGACATGCCTGGTGTCTAGACAAAGAATCTATATTATATGTTCTAATGACAAAGATGGTTACAGTATAGGTGGTCTGAGAAATGTACTCATACAAACTCTGCTGTATAATAAGTATTCCCCATCAATAGATCCAAACCAAGATGAAATATCTGAAATGCCAGATAAAGAATTCAGAAGGTTGATAATTAAGCTACCAAGGAGCTACCAGAGAAAGGTAAAAACACCTTAAAGAAATTTAAAATAAATTACAACCTAAGGATAATTGATGTTTCTGAGGTAGAAAAGTCTAAAAGTTTACAAAATTTATATGAGAAAATAATTGAAGAAAATTTCCTGGCCTTGCTAGAGATCTAGATGTCCAAATAAAAGAAGCTCAAAGAACTTCTGGGAAAATCATTGCAAAAGGATAATCACCAAGGCACATAGTCATCATGCTATCTAAAGTCAACATGAAGGAAATAATTTAAGAGCTGTG
This sequence comes from Theropithecus gelada, assembly GCF_003255815.1. Lineage (NCBI taxonomy): Eukaryota > Metazoa > Chordata > Mammalia > Primates > Cercopithecidae > Theropithecus > Theropithecus gelada. Next base: position 65,134,373 of record NC_037689.1, read on the forward strand.
AGACAAAAGCATTAGATAACCTAAAAAGGAAAACATATCAGACTAACAGCACACTTCTCAGTAGAAACCTTACAAGCCAGATGGGATTGAGGTCATATCTTTAGTTTCCTTAAACAACGTAATTGTCAGCTGAGAATTTGGTATCCAGTAAAACTAAGCTTCATAAATGAGGGAGAGGTAAAGTCTTTTTCAGACAAACAAATGGTAAAGAAATTTGTCGCTACCAAATAAGCTCTACAAGAAATTCTAAAACGAGTTATAAATATTGAGACAAAAGCATGATATGATACAAAATACAATCTCCTTAAAGCATAAATCTCACAGGACCTATAAAACAATATCACAGTTAAAAAAATGTAACTAGGAAACAACTAACGTGATGAATAGAATGCTGCCTCATATCTCAATATTCATACTGAATGTAAATGGCCTAAATGCTCCACTTATAAGGTACAGCATGGCAGAATGGATAAAAATCTACCAAGTATCTGCTGTCTTCAAGAGACTCACCTAACACATAAGGACTCATATAAACTTCAAGTAAAGGGGTGAAAAAATATATGCCCCACAAAAGGAAACCCAAAGTGAGCAAAAGTAGCTATTCTTTTATCAGAAAAAAAATGGACTTTCGGCTGGGCGCGGTGGCTCACGCCTGTAATCCCAGCACTTTGGGAGGCCGAGGTGGGCGGATCATGAGGTCAGGAGATCAAGACCATCCTGGCTAACACAGTGAAACCCCGTCTCTACTAAACATACAAAAAATTAGCCGGGCGTGGTGGCGGGCACCTGTAGTCCCAGCTGCTCAGGATGCTGTGTCAGGAGAATGGCGTGAACCCAGGAGGCAGAGCTGAGAGTGAGCAGAGATGGCGCCACTGCACTCCAGCCTGGGTGACAGAGCGAGACTCCGTCTCAAAAAACAAACAAACAAACAAAAAACCAAAAAAAAAAAAAAAACACTTTCAAGCAAAAACAGTAAAAAAAAAAAAAAAAAATCAAGAACATTATATAAAGATAAAATAATTTGTACAGCAGACAGATATTATAATCCTAAATTTATATGTAAATAGCACTGGAGCCCCAAATTTATAAAACAATTTCTACTAGAGCCAAGAAATGAGATAGATAGCAGAACAATAATAGTGGGGGACTTTAATACTCCACTTACAATACTAGACAGATCTTCAGGAAAAAAAAAAAAAAAAGTCAACCAAGAAACAATGGACTTAAACTATACCCTAAAACAAATGAACTTAACAGGTATTTACAGAACAATCTCCCACCATCTGTAGAATATGCATTCCTCTCATCAGCACATGGAACGTTCTCCAAGATAGACCATATGATAGGCCACAAAACAAGTCTCAAAAATTTTAAGAAAATCAAAAACATTATTTTCCTTTTTTAAATTACACTTTAAGTTCTGGGATACATGTTCAGAATGTTCAGGTTTGTTACATACATATACACGTGCCATGGTGGTTTGCTGCACCCATCAACCTGTCATCTACATTAGGTATTTCTCCTAATGCTATCCCTCTCCTAGTCCCCCACCCCCTGACAGGCCCCAGTGTGTGATGTTCCCCTCCCTGTGTCCATGTGTTCTCTTTGTTCAACTCCCACTTATGAGTGAGAACATTAGGTGTTTGGTTTTCTATTCTTGTGTTAGTTTGCTGAGAACGATGGTTTCAAGCTTCATCCATGTCCCTGCAAGACATGAATTCATCCTTTTTTATGACTGCATAACATTCCATGGAGTATATATACCACATTTTCTTTATCCAGTTTATCATTGATGGGCATTTGGGTTGGTTCCAAGTCTTTGCTATTGTGAACAGTGCTGCCATAAACATACATGTTCATGTGTCTTTATAGTAGAATGATTTATAATCCTTTAGGTATATACCCAGTAAGGGGATTGCTGGGTCAAATGATATTTCTAGTTCTAGATCCTTCAGGAATCACCACACTGTGTTCCACAGTGGTTGAACTAATTTACACTCCCACCAACAGTGTAAAAGCGTTCCTATTTCTCCACATCCTCTCCAGCATCTGTTGTTCCCACGATATTGATTCTTTCCTTAAGATGACAAGCAACTTTGGCAAAGTCTCAGGATACAAAATCAATGTGGAAAAATCACAAGCATTCTTATACACCAATAATAGACAGAGAGCCAAATCATGAGTGAATCCCTATTCACAATTGCTATAAAAAGAATAAATTACCTAGGAATACAACTTACAAGGGATGTGAAGAACCTATTGAAAGAGGACTACAAACCACTGCTCAAGGAAATAAAGGAAGACACAAACAAATGGAAAAACATTCCATGCTCATGGATAGGATATAAATATTTTTAATATTTCATTATAAATTCTTTGATTTATGAGTAACAGGAGTGTATGTATAATTTCAAAATTCATATTTTAAAACATATTTATTGTCATTGAGCATTTGTTAATTGATATTTATGCCAATAATATATTCTGTTGGATACCTTGCCTTTTTATATTGCTGAAATGTCTCTTATTTTAATGGTTACTCTTGAAGATTTACCATGCATTCTTAACAAATTATAAACTTGACTTTCTGCCTCAATCATGCAAAATTCTTATAACACCTATAATACAAATCATCCACTTCAAAACAAACTTTAAAATAAATCACAAAATTATCATTCTTTTATTTAAAAAAAATTGATTAATCTACATGTAATCTACTAGCAACCTCTTTTTTTATTTTTCACTTTTATTTTATTTATTATTATTATTATTATTATACTTAAAGTTCTAGGGTACATGTGCATAACGTGCAGGTTTGTTACATATGTATACTTGTGCCATGTTGCTGTGCTGCACCCATCAACTCGCCAGCACCCATCGACTCGTCATTTACATCAGGTATAACTCCCAATGCAATCCCTCCCCCCTCCCCCCTCCCCATGATAGGCCCCGGTGTGTGATGTCCCCCTTCCCGAGTCCAAGTGATCTCATTGTTCAGTTCCCACCTATGAGTGAGAACATGCGGTGTTTGGTTTTCTGTTCTTGTGATAGTTTGCTAAGAATGATGGTTTCCAGCTGCATCCATGTCCCTACAAAGGACACAAACTCATCCTTTTTTAATGAAGAACTTTTACTGTCATTTCCCTTCCTCAAATTACATTCTTTAAAACCTGCTTTAGTGAAAGATTTACTGGTGGTAAGCTGTTTTAGGTCTTATCTATATGAAAGTATATTTATCATTATTGAAAAATAACTTTCAGAGTACTCAATTCTAGATTAAAAGCTATTTTTCTCCCAGCATTTGATGATATTATTTTATTTTATTTTTCCTTTGGCTTCCATTGTTGCTGCTGAGATCTCTGCCATAAATCAAATGGTAAAAAAAGGAGGTTAAAAAAAAAAAAAAAAAAAAAAAGAGGAATGTTCAGGAGTAACTGCTGCAAAGTCTATATAAAACCTTTACATTACCCATATAAAAGGCACCCCAGAGATTTGATTTTATTCATTTTTGTTTGTTTGTTTGTTTATTTGTTTCTGCTTATTAAAAAGACAATACTATTAAGTTCTGAAAGGGAAAACAATTCAGATTTTTCTCTTTTTAGTAATACTATGTGGTATCCATTTGTTATAATTTCATATTTAAGAGTTATTCATCTTTATTAAGTGCTCTGGCAGAGGAAAAATGCAAACAAATAAATGAAAAAGCTGGCAATGTACATTTCCTGCTTAATCTTCCAATTAATTTCTAAATTAGGATGCTAACTACCTAAAAACCATCAAGCACCAGCTAGACTTTAAATTTCCTTTATTACTTTCCTGTATCTACCCTCTGATATATTCAGAGTATCACTGGATATAAACCCCAAACTGCACTATATTTCGAACAGATTTCTTTCTGAAGACCAACAGCTATGAAGTATGCAGAGCAATAAGCCACCCTAGCAGGCAGGAATACAATAAAAGCGGGTAGTTTTTATTCATCTTCTGTGTTGAGTATGTTTGTGAAAAATCAAATTATTTTCCCTCTAGGGTATCTTCATTGGGATAGTTAGTCTAATTTCTTGCTGCTTTTTGCTTTTCTCCTTTCATTTTCTTTTCTGACTTCTATGTTTAGAGGATTTCAAAAAATGTTTTATGCTGCTGAATATAGGTAGATTTATTGAGGAAGTTACACTGACTAAATTCTCATCTTATTCCTGTTCTTCTCCACATCAAAGGGTTAGGCAAAGGAGAGCTTTTGCTGAAAATCCGCTTTAGTTTCTCCAAATCTTGAATTATTTACCACTTTTGTTTTGTAGAAAATATTTTGATAGAAATGAAAGCCCCAGCAATAATGTGTGATTACTTTCTAAAGCTTACATGTTGACTGGCAAGAGATACAATATGAAGATGATTCTACGGAAGTCACCTTTTGAAGAAAAAATACATGCTGTATTAAGAATCTCATTAAACATGATTTGTTCTGACATAGATCCAAGAATACTGTAGGTCATATCTCGACCTCTTACAATTTACTGGACACAGTCAAAATATCAGAGAATATAGCTAGTTCCTTCCTTCGATATCAACCTTAGAAATAATTACCTTATGTTACACTTTCTAATCCTATATGGTATAAAACATCAACAAATTTAAATGTAGCATTAATTTTTCATCTATACTCAGACTCTGTCTCTACAAAATCATTTATTTTCTCCTGAATGTGAATTATTAGCTATTATTGCTCTACTTTGAATAAATTCCTGATCGCAAGGCTCAAAACAGGGTTTTTGAATCACTAATTATCAGGGAAATAAAAATCAAATCCCCAGTAAAATGTCACCTCACTCCACTTAGAATAGCCATTATAAAAAAGAAAAAAAAATCACCAAACACTGGCACAGATTCAGAAAAATTGGGAACCTTTATTGTTGGTAATGTAAATTAGTACAACCATTTTTTGTTGTTGTTGTTTTTGGTTTTTTTTTTTTTGAGACAGAGTCTCACTGTGTCACCCAGGCTGGAGTGGGCTGACTGCAATCTCTACTGCCTGGGTTCAAGCGATTCTCGTGCTTCAACCTCCCAAGCAAAACCCTTGGGGTTTTACCACCACACCTGAGCCTCCATAAGTGCTAGGATTACAGGCATGAGTCATCATGCCCAGCCAGATAAGAAATTATTAATAAGCTCTGGTGTTCTATTGCCCAGTAGGTATACTATAGTTAACAATATTGCATATTTCAAAATAGCCATAAGAGAAGATTTTGAATATTCTCACCATATAGAAATAATAAATAGTGAAGGTGGTAAATATGCTAAATACACAGAGTGGTTACATGTATCAAAGCATGACACTGTACCCTATAAATATGTTCAATTATGTGTCAATTAACAATAAGATAAAACAAATAAAATAGAGTTTTGTCCAGGTACAGGGGCTCCTGTAATCCCAGCATTTTGAAAAGTCAAGGCGGGCAGATTGCTTGAGGCCAGAAGTTTGAGACCAACGTGGGCAACATTGCAAGACCTGTCTTTGTTTAAAAGCAAACAATGAAACAAAAACAGGGTTTTTGAGACTCAGTTTTTGCTTGTTTTCTGTTTCCTCTTTTGTTCTTATGGATATAGCATCATTGACTTGGTAGACAACAATGAAAAGAAGAGCAAAAAAGACATGACGAGGTCAGGTTTCTAAGTGCAGGCCTACTATCAACTATAGGAAGTTACTTGGTTAATAATTTTCTAGATGCCAATGTCTTCTTTTGTAAACAAAGTGTTGAACTACTGTGTTTCTAAGAATTCCTAAATGTACACAACTATCATTATCTGATATCTAAAAGTATAAATGTAAAGCAATAATAGTTTATACTGAAATTAACATAAGAAAAATGGATAACAATTACTGCTAAAAATGTACATAGAAAATAATACATTAGAGAGAGCCTAAGGAAGAAAACATAGCTTTTGGAAGCATGATTGGATAAGGCTTAACAGCATAAACTATGGTCTCAAACACATTTGAATTTGTATCTGGTAAATGATAGTAACATTAGGGCAATAAAATTAAAGTAAGATATCAAAATTAATGTAATTTTTTTTGTTGTTGTTGTTCTCTGAGTGAGATAGAAAACCACTGGAGAATCTTGAGCATAGAAATCATATGATTTCACCTATATTTTTAGAAGACCATTCTGGCTGAAGTGTCAAGAATAGACTTGGAGAGGGGGGCAAAAGCAGAAATAGACCATTTGGAAGATCAAATTATTTGGGAGATCACCCAATTGGGGTGTGAATAAGAAAAATCTAGAATAATGATAGGATTTTAGCCTGAGCAATTGGGTAGTTGGTGATACAGTGTTAGTGATACACAGAAGAATGAAGAAGAAATAATTTTGGAGAGAAACAGCATAAGTTCTGTTTATATATATTAATTTGACATGCAGATTATACATTCAACTAGAGATGTCAACGAAGTAGTTGGATATATGAGTCTGAAGGTAAAGAGAGAAGTCTGTGCTAGAGATATAAATTTAGGAGTCAACAGTATGCAGAATATATTTACATCCATGAGACTGCTTAGGGTCACAAAGGGACTTGGTAGTGACAAAATAGAAAGGGTCCTAAGACTAAGGGTCCTAAGACTATATCTCAAGAACAGCTGATGGTATCAGTGCCCTGCCCATATCCCCTTAACATTCATAATTTTTGTGTATACCAGCCCACTTTCCAATGGTCAGCAACTATGCATCTTTACTTTGTCTCCTTTTAAAGATTACCTCTGGACACTAAAGTCTAATCTGTCCTAACACACAGAAAACTAAAAATTCACTCAGGAGCACCTTCCAATCCATGAAAAGAGTTGTGAAATACCTTTTTTCATTCACCCCTTATGTGGCACAACAACATGGTGTATGTTCTACACTAACTCTCATAATGACTATTGGGAAAAGCTTCCTCTAAGATACAATAAAAGCTTGTCTGATAACTCACCCTACATTAGTTGTTTTCTTTCCATGCTTTATTTCTCTGTGTGCTTATTGGCATTTAAACAGGATCTGCTCCAGGAAGAAAAACAAAAAACAAATAATACTGAAATATTGCAGTATTTAGATGTTGTATAGATAACAAGAGCCATCAATGTGGCTGAAAAAAAGTGGTTGTGAGATAGGAGAAGAACACTTTATCATCTGTATTAGATGCTAATGATAGGTCAAGTAAGATAGACTGAAAGTGGCTATTGAATTTAACATTATAGAAGTCATTGATAGTCCTGAAAAGAGAGCAAAATTTTGATTCAAATGAGTCTAAGAAAATAAGGAGTGCATTTGTAGAGAGCAATATATCAACTATTTGTTCAAGGAGTGCTGCATGAGCAAGGTAGATTAAAAAACAAAACAAAACAAACAAACAAACAAAAAAACCAGTTAGTAGCTACAGAAATACATGAGTAAAAAGGCTTTATTTCATTTTATTTTTCAGTAGATCCCCCTTATCTGTGGTTTTGCTTTCCATGGCTTCCGTTACCTATATTCAACTATGGTCCAAAAACACTAACTGGAAAAATTCAGAAAGAAAAAAATTATAATTTATAAATTGCATACTTTTCTAAGTAGCATGATGAAGGCTTGTGCCATCCTGCTCCATCCTGCCCAGAATGTGAATTACCACTGTGTCCAGTTACTCCATGCTGTCTATGGTACCCATCCATTAGTCATTTAGTAGTCATCTCCATTATCAGATTGATTGTCTGGTATTTCAGTACTTGTGTTCAAGTAACTCTTATTTTACTTTATAATGGCCTTGAAGTGCAAGAGCAGTGATATTCACATAGTTAAAATTGCTCTATTTTATTATTAGTTATTAACATTAATCTCTTACTGTGCCTAATTTATAAAATTAAACTTTATCATAGGTATGTATTATGTATAGAAAAACATATACTATACATAAGAATCAATATTGTTGGTGGTTTCAGGCATTTACTGGGAATTGTGGAATGTATCCCTACATAAAATGGGGAGAGACTACTGTATTTTTTAAGATTATAGGATTAACAGGATATTTGGATGCTAATGAGAATAATCTAGTAGAGAAAAGTTTTAATAATTAAGAAAAGTGGGAATATTGATAGAGTGATATGCTTGCGTAGTTTATATTACATGGGCTAGAGTGCACAAGTGGAGTAGCTGGTCTTTGAAAGGAGAACAGAATAGTTGAACATAGTAATGTAAGGAAAGGTAGAGTATATTAGAATACATGCAGGTAGATGTGGTCAGACATGAAGGAATGTCTGAAAATTACCTCAAGAATGCAATATGGGATACCTGGGCAACGATGAAGCTGGTTCTGGTGATCAACTTCATCTCCCAGTGGGATGGGCTGCATTTGAAATCAGTTCATAGGTGACTGAAGTTTTCTTTCCCATTCTGTAACTCAAACAGAAAGGGCTATACCTTTGCAAAGACGTAGATACCAGGCAGTTCCCTTTCCAAGATACCTCTTTCAAACTGTTGTCACCTAAGCCTAGACATCTTGACACTCCAGTAGTCTGAATATACTTTCATTAGATAAGGTGTCTTGCATGTTTGGTGCCACTTAACAAATTACCACTGACTTAGTAGGTTAAAAGTACAGCATATATATTATCTCATACTTTTTTTTGTAGGTTGAAAGTCTGGGTGGGCTCAGATAGATTATTTCCTCAGGATTTTACAAGGTGAACATAAAGATGTCAGTAGAACTAGGTTCTTATTTGGAGGCTCTAGGAGAGAATTCACTTCTAAGCTCATTGAGGTTAACATAATTCACTTTCTTTCAGCTGAGGTCCTTGTTTCCTTGCTGGCCATCACCTGGAAGCTATATTTAGCTCTCAGATCCTTTCTGTGTAACCTTCTCCAACCTTAGTGCTAGCAATGGGATATCTCCCTTGAGTCGAATCTTTCTCAGGTTTCACCAATCTTTCTGACATGTTCCTCCCCTACGCTTTTGAAATTGGCCAGAAAGTCCTCTGCTTTTAAAGGAGGCATCTGATTAGGTTAAGCCCACTCAGATCTTTCTTGAGGTCAAATTATTAGTAAATTTAATTACATCTGCAAAATCCTTTTTTCCACATCATATAAGAGAATCACAAGACTGACATCAGGGGACCTAGATAATTCTGCCTACTACAATATGGATTCTGGTTTCCATGATATAGTTCTCTCCCACATGCAAAATACATTTGCTCCATAGTAAGTGTCTCAACCTTTTTTTCCCAATATGAGCTCCAGTTCAAAATTTCATCATCTGCATCTAAATGTCAGTATCTCATTAGCTCAAGTTGAAAATTTTCATCTAGATTATCTTAGCTCAAAGTTCAAAATCTCATTATGTAATTCAGGTGCTCAGGTGGAAATAAGGCTCCTGGACATGAAAATCATCTCCATATGAGGACCAACAAAAGAAATGAGACAAGTTGTTTTTCCTCACTACTCCCAACGTACAATGGTGGGACAAGCATAGGAAAAGAGCTTTAGACATTGATTCAAAAAGGGGGGAAAAAAAGGTAAAAAGGAGTCTTGTATCTAAGCAGGTGGAAATCCAACCAGGCTGTAGCGGGAAGTCAGGGACCCTGAACCTCGGAGGGACCAGCTGGAGTCATGGCAGAGGAACATAAATTGTGAAGATTTCATGGACATTTATTTATCAGTTCCCAAAATTAATACTTTTATAATTTCTTACGCCTGTCTTTACTGCAATCTCTGAACATAAATTGTGAAGATTTCATGGACATTTATCAGTTCCCAAATAATACTCTTATAATTTCTTTTGCCTGTCTTTACTGTAATCTCTTAATCCTGTTATCTTCGTAAGCTTAGAATATATGTCACCTCAGGACCACTATTGTACAAGTTGACTGCAGAACATGTGTGTTTCAACAATATGAAACTGCAGAGCAAGAGTGGGCAGGGTCATTACACTGGAATAAAAATCTACTGCGTGTCTTATAGATTACTTAAACCTCACTATGCCTCTCCATGAGATGATGAAAGGACTGTGAATGTCATATGCTTCTCTTGATACTCTTCTTGTTGACCACCATTTTGTAACTTTTATCAATAAAGCCTATTTCTTAATTTGTTTTGTATCATATTATTAAATTAATTATTAGTCCCTTTGGTGGCAACTGTGAAGAGTTGCATATCAGCTTGGTAGATGTGGTGGAAGGGGCTGGATATTCTCACCTGATTTATTCCAATTTCTTACTGAAATGAGAGGTAAGAGAATTAACTGAATGGCAATGTGGTGAGATTTTGAAGATTTGAGGTGAAAAGAAAGTTTGAAATAGTCTATAGTAAGCAGAAGAGAGTATGGGCCTGGAAAATATAATCATATTGCTGGGCAGTGTGAAAAGCACACTGATATGGTTTGGCTCTGTGTCCCCACCCAAATCTCATCTTGAGTTTTAATCTCCATGTGTTAGAGGAGGGGCTTGGTGGGAGTTAATTGAATGGGGGGGTGGAATTCTCACTTGCTGTTCTTGTGATAGTGAGTGCATTCTCATGAGATCTGATGGTTTAAAACTGTTTAGTGCTTCCCCCTTCTTTCACTCTCTTCCTATCTCTTCTCTGTCTCTCTCTCTCTCCCTCTCTCTCTCACCACCAAATGAAGAAGGTTCTTGCTTCCTCATCAAATTCTGCCGTGACTACAAGTTTTCTGAGGCCCCCTAGCCATGCTTTCTGTTAAGACTATGGAACTGTGAGTCAGTCAATCCACTTTTCTTCATGAATTATCCAGTCTCAGGTAATTATTTATATCAGTGTGAAAACGAACTAATACAGAGAATTGGTACCAGGAGAGTGAGGCACTGCTCTAAAGATACCTGAAAATGTGGAAGCAACTTTGGAACTGGGTAATGAACAGAGGTTGGAAGAGTTTGGAGGGCTTAAAAGAATACAGGAAGATGTGGGAAAGTTTGGAACTTCCTAGAGACTTATTGAACAGTTTTGACCAAAATGCTGAGTTATATGGACAATAAAGTCCAGACTGAGGTTGTCTCAGATAGAGATGAGGAACTTATTGGGAACTGGAGCAAAGATCTCACTTGTTATGCTTTAACAATGACACTGGCATAATTTTGCCCCTGCTATCGAGATCTCTGAAACTTTAAACTTGAAAGAGGTAATTTAGGATATCTGCTGGAAGAAATTTCTAAACAGCAAAGCATTCAAGAAATAGCCCAGCTGCTCCTAATAGTGTACAGTCACATGTGTTCACAAAGAGATGGTCTGAAATTAGAACTTATGTTTAAAAGGGAAGCAGAGCATAAAAGTTTGGGGAATTTACAGCCTAACCTTGTAGTAGAAAAGAAAAACCCATTTCCTGGGGGAGAAATTCAAGCTGGCTGCAAAACTTTTTATGACTAAAGAGAAGCAGAATGTTAATAGCCAAGACAGTGGGGAAAAAATGTCTCCAGGGCATATCAGAAACCTTCACAGTAGCCCATTCCATCACAGGCCCAGAGGCCTAGGAGGAAAAAAATGTTTCATGGGCCAGAGTCAGGGCCCAATTGCTCTGTGCAGCCTCAGGATATGTCTCCCTGCATTCCAGCCACTCTAACTCCATCTGTGGCTAAAAGGGGCAATGGTACAGCTCATACCATTGCTTCAGAGGGTGAAAGCCTCACACCTTAGTAGCTTCCACGTGGTGTTGGGCCTGCATGTGCACAGAAGGCAAGAGTTAAGGTTTGGTAGTCTCCACTTAGATTTCAGAGGACATATGGAAATGCCTGGATGTCCAGGCAGAAGTTGGCTACAGGGAAAAGCCCTCATGAAGAACCTGTCTTAGCACAGCATAAAGGTGAAAAGTGGGGTTGGAGTCCCACACATAGTCGTCACTGGGGCACTGCCTAGTTGAGCTGTGAGAAGATGGCCACTGTCTTCGAGACCTCAAAATGGTAGGTCCCCTGACAGCTTGTACTGTGCACCTCAAAAAGCTGCAGGTACTCAATACCATCCCATGAAAGCAGCCATGGGGCTGTACCACACAGAACCACAGGGGTGGAGCTTCCCAAGGGCTTAGGTGCCCACCCCTTATATCAGTGTGCTCTGGATGTGAAACATGGAGTCAAAGAAGACGATTTTGGAGCTTTAATATTTGATGGCTGCCCTGCTGGGTTTTACATTTGTGTGGTGACTGTAGACCCTGGTTTTGGCCAATTTCTCTCTTTGGAAATGGGAGCATTTACCCATTGCCTGTACCCCTATTGTATCTTGGAAGTAACCAACTTGTTTGTGATTTTACAGGCTCATAGGCAGAAGGGACTTGCCTTATCTTAGATGAGATTTTGGACTTGGACTTTTGAGTTAATGCTGGAATGAGTTAAGACTTTGAGGGACTATTGGGAAGGCATAATTGGTTTTGAAATGTGAAAAGGACATGAGATTTGGGAGAGTCTAGGAGTGGTATGACATGGTTTGGCTCTGTGTCCCCACCCAAATCTGATCTCAAATTGTAATCCCCAGGTGTCAGAGGTGGGGCCTGGGGGGAGGTAATGGAATCTATGGGGGCAGACTTCCCCCTTGCTGTTTTTGTGATAGTGAGTGATTTCTAATGGAATCTGATGGTTTAAAACTGTGTTGTGATTCCCCCTTTGCTCTCTCTCTCTCTCTCTTCTGCCACCACGTAAGATGTGCTTGCTTCCCCTTCACTGTCTGCCATGACGGCAAGTTTCCTGAGGCCCCCTAGCAATGCTTCCTGATAAGCCTGTAAAGCTGTACATCCATTAAACCTCTTTTCTTCATAAATTACCCAGTCTCAGGTAGTCATTTATAGCAGTGTAAAAACAAAGTAATATACACACTCATTGTCAGTGATCATGTATTTAAAGTGAATCCGGTCAGTTCAACGTGTCTCACTTCACACTATACCAGGCAAGGAGAAAAGATGGTATTCATGCCATTAATCCCCTAATAAATACAAATATAAAACCATTCAATGGCTTCCCATGGTTTTTATAATGATGGCAAAATTCTGTAATGTAATCCACAAAAGCTCTCATGTTCTAGTCCTTTCCTACCACTCTAGCCTCATGTCATATCACACTCATTTTTGCTTTCTTATGTTACCATCACATGAAGATTATTTCTTGTCTTTAAACCTGTTGTACTGCATCCCTCCTCAGAAATATCTACTTTTTATCCCTGGAATGTGAATACCTCTACTTTTTGCCTAATAGATGCATAGCCATCTTTCAAAGTGTAGCTAAAATAGAACTTGCTCCCCAAAGCATTTGTTGGCCCTCCCCAGGATAAATACAAGTTTCCTGTGCTTTATTTTTACGTATATTGTCTTAAAATGCAAGCTGCACGTAGTCAGGGATACTGACTCATGCCTATACAAAGTATTTTCCAAATGCTTTTTGAATGAATCCTTTTTCTCAGTTCTACCTTATCTATAATCTGTTACTAGTAAGAATAACTAATTCTTGTGACAAGTTTTTAAATCCTAACCACAGAGTTTTTAAATAGAAAAAAAGTTAAAAAGGAGAGTTTGTATTTAGAACAGAACTGTCTACAATCTGGAGTGAGAGGGATGTGGGTTGTGAGTAAAGGAAAATATATTCTATATTTAGGGGGCTAAAATATAAAATTAGCTAAAATAACAAAGTTATTTTTAATCAAATTAGAAACATAAGAAGGTTTATTTTGGGTTTTGAAAGGCATCATGAATTATAAAATGTTATCTGTATAATCAGAAAATGTCATATCCGATGATGTTAAATCTAGGAAGAAATACAAATATCAATCACTGTGGCATATATTCATACTCTTTCAGCTTTATAGAAAATAGAAGTTGAATTTGATTATCTCAGAATTTGCATGATTTACTGACCTTATATGACCTGTGCGAAACAAAGTTTAAAAAAATATATACCCTACTATCATATTAGGTTAACTAGATTTTTAAAGTTCTGTCTCTTGGTTTCTACCAAATTTCATTCACATTCATTACTCCATTTGTTTAATATTATATTTAGAGGAATATATGCTACTAAGACAGAATTTTTTTTTTTTTTTTTTTTTTTTGAGACGGAGTCTTGCTCTGTCACCCAGGCTGGAGTGCAGTGGCCGGATCTCAGCTCACTGCAAGCTCCGCCTCCCGGGTTCACGCCATTCTCCTGCCTCAGCCTCCGGAGTAGCTGGGACTACAGGCGCCCGCCACGTCGCCCGGCTAGTTTTTTGTATTTTTTAGTAGAGACGGGGTTTCACCGTGTTAGCCAGGATGGTCTCGATCTCCTGACCTCGTGATCCGCCCGTCTCGGCCTCCCAAAGTGCTGGGATTACAGGCTTGAGCCACCGCGCCCGGCCTACTAAGACAGAATTTTAAGTTTCTAAGATACATACATAACCTCTGAATGAGCATACATTTCTTTGTGCAATAGTAACTGATAAAGTAAGAAGGAGAGTAGGATATGTAAGACTTCACAGTCTGTCTTAAAGATCAAAGTACCTAAAACACAATCCTTATTTGTATTTTTAACAGTAAAATTCCTTCAAATGGGTACAAAATTAATTATCCATCATTTCACTATTAGTTGAAGAGCCGAGAGGTTGGAAATGGAATATCTGCTCATAGAAATGAATTTGAAAGAAAGGATGATGTTTATTAGGATAATAAGGACCGGAGAGCTCATGGGTGAATTTTGTCACTATTTTCTCTATCTGTCACTTCCATTAAAATGTGAGCTGCATAAGTATCTTCCTACGTATGGCGATTCCTGGTTTATAGTAAGTTTCAAATATTTCTGGTACTGGCCTTTCTTGTTTCCATAAAATCAGAAGCATATATTCTTATACTTTCTCACCACTTTTGTCCCTTCTTGATCAAAATTCTGATACCATTCCTTTCCTTGGCTAACAGAAAATTGTCTTTTATATAATATCTGGGGATCGTTATTGGGCTTTTTAACATTGCAATTATACAAACAGATTATACTCTTGCTTTGATAAGTCTAAAATGCGTTTTATAGTAATTGTCTCAATAATCTTACATAATTCTGAATAAATGCTTCATTTGCATTAGTTTTCACAATTTTTGAAGTACTTTTACATAATAATATCTAAGCCTCAAAAGAGCCCTTTGAAATACAAAGAGAGCGTATTTTATCTGCATCTTCCATTTACAGGTGAGTTAACTAAAATTCAGAAAAATTAAGCAATTTAACCCAGCAGCTCCTCATTTCCTTTGCTTGCCTCAGTAAGTAGAAAAGATGAAACTTAATCTCATATTTTATTCTCCTAGCTCAGTGTCCTGTCTACTTTCCTCCTCTGTACTCCTCTACAATAAGTGATATTTTCTCAGAACATATACATATACATATACATATACACACACACAAACACACACGTACATACACATATATATACACATATACATATACACATATATGGATATATATAGAGAGATAGATAGATATAAAATTCTTTTGAGACAGAGCCTTACATTGTTATTCAGGCTGGAGTGCAGTGGTACAGTCATAGCTCACTGCAGCCTCTACTTCCTGGGGTCAACTGACCCTCTTGTCTCAGCCTCCTGATTACTTAGAACTATAGGCATGCACCACCATCTCTAACTTATTTTATTTTATTTTTATTTATTTATTTATTTATTTATTTATTTTGAGATGTAGTCTCACACTGTTGCCTGGGCTGGAGTGCAGTGGCATGATCTTGGCTCACTGCAACCTCCACCTCCCAGGTTCAAGCGATTCTCCTGCCTCAGCCTCCCGAGTAGCTAGGATTACAGGCACCCACCACCAGGCCTGGCTAATTTTTTTTTTTGTATTTTTAGTAGAGAGGGGGTTTCACTATGTTGGCCAGGCTGGTCTCGAACTCCTGACCTCGTGATCCGCCCACCTCAGCTTCCCAAAGAATTGGGATTACAGGCGTGAGCGACTGCATCCGGACATTTTATCTTCTTGTAGAGACAACATCTCGCTATATTTTTCAAACTGGTCTGGAACTCCTGGCACAAGCAATCCTCCCACCTTGGTCTCCCACAGCACTGAGATTGCAAGCATGAGCCACCATGCCTGGCTGTCAGAATAATTTTTAAATGAAAAGAAAACAATTGAAAATTAGATTATATTGCAACTTCAAAATTTTAACAAATCCAAACACTTTTTACATTGCCTCTAACTTTGGTTTCATACCAATGTCCTCTTCATTTAACTTCTACTTGCTGGATATTTACTAAACTATACTTCAGGCATTATTTTTAAACACGGATGATGTAGTTGTAAATGAGATCATTATGACCTTTACCTTCATAAAATTTACAGTCTAGTAAAAACTTAAGGAGTTCTATAGGCATTTAAAATAAACTGAGGTGAGTGCAATGAGAGAGAAAGAATAGATGTTATATGAGTGCATATAACCTACATATGGTGGCTCAATAATAGCTTATCAGATGAAGTGCTTTAAAACTGAGACCAAATTCTACATAGGACAGCATTTTTGAAAGCATGTGAAGTCATACCACATACTCTAGAAGCATATGCATGGTCCTCAGATTGTACTTACCAATACCTTATAGTGCTTGCCATTGTAATCCATAGCATGATATTGGTGATGATATTTTGGGTGTGCAGAGAAGCCTGGCAGTCAATTTCTATTAATGCTGCAATGAGCTGTTCGCTGGAGTCAATTCCTTGCTTTTGTTAGCTCAGCTGAAAAATATTTCTCTGACTTAGGTTCCTAGAAATTATTAACTTGAAAAATAGACCCAGTTGCTAGGTGTTTCATCTTCATTATTTACCTAAAGAATAGTATAGTATAAAAGTGACAGTTATATGGCTGTGACTATCACATCATTTCAAGAAAAATGTATACCTTAGAATTATAGAAAAAGAGTAACAACATAAAGATAACAAATATATATGTGTATATTATGTATGCACACATATAGTGCCTAATTTATGCCATTTACTTTACATATATTACCTAATGAAATTTAACTCTATAATTCTAGGAGTCAGATAATATTATCCCCATTTTATAGAGAAGAAGAAACTGATAATAAAAGACATTAATCATTGGTCGAATGTGATTGGTGATAAGGAATAGAATCAGAATTAAAACCTGGATTTGTCAAAAGTTCACATTTTTCCACCACAGCACAGAGAGTTGGATGTATATATTAGAGATCAACATGTCAACAACTATATTTTATTGATCTGGAAACTGAGGTACAAATTAAGTAATTTACCCAAAGGCACAAGTCATGGGGTATGAAATAAATGAGAACATGGGTCTATCGACTTCATGTCATGGGTCTTTCCACTAAAGGTACAGGTTTTTTTTGTTTTTGTTTTGTTTATTTTGTTTTGTTTCCACAATAGATCACCTTTCAGATCTGAAGTAAAACTCAGAATAAAGCAATATTACCATGAGTCTCTAAACACATGCATCTAGACCTTATGATTTTCCTGTGTTGAATAATATTTGCCTTTTATATTCCTATTAAAAGTACATTGGGGCTTAAATAAGCATTCATGTTTGAAGTTCCAATGGGGGCTAATATTTTATTCCTGTTGAAATAAGTGCCCTGGAAAATATGTAGAAGATAATCTCTGTTCACCAGGACCATTAAATATAGAAACTTTGGAACTTTTTTCTTCCATTCTCTGTAGAACAAGAACAGGTCATTACTTTACTGACACGCATAAAATACATCACATTTTCTGTTCTACTGATGTTGTAAATTCAATGCCAATTCTCCAGCCACATTGGTTATGAGCATAAAGCATACCACGTAACCTCAAATTTCTTTTTTTTTTTTTTTTTTTTTAATTTATTTATTATTATTATACTGTAAGTTGTAGGGTACATGTGCATAACGTGCAGGTTTGTTACATATGTATACTTGTGCCTTGTTGGTGTGCTGCACCCATCAACTCGTCATTTACATCAGGTATAACTCCCAATGCAATCCCTCCCCCCGCCCCCCTCCCCATGATAGGCCCCGGTGTGTGATGTTCCCCTTCCCGAGTCCAAGTGATCTCATTGTTCAGTTCCCACCTATGAGTGAGAACATGCGGTGTTTGGTTTTCTGTTCTTGTGATAGTTTGCTAAGAATGTAACCTCAAATTTCTAATGGTGAAAAGTTTAAACATGAATGGATATTGCTGAGAAATGCTGCTTTCTTTGATATTATAGCTGAGTATCTGTCTCCCTCCCCCGCAGATGATTTCTTCAGCATGTTAGAGCAGCGAGGAATGGTTTCAGTCTCATACTAAGGTAAAGTGAAGACCTTGGTCACATAATATACATATTCCATTTTTTCAAATTTCTGAATCTTGAGTAACTTTTCCCTTGTAACTAGTTTATAGTTTCTAAAAGAAGTTATTGTCCAAAGCTGTAAGAACTTAAGAATTCTCTGATAAGCATGTGAATGAATGGAGGGAGACTGAAAAAACAAATTAAAACGGTGAGGTATGATAGGGGAGCAGCTGCATAAGAAAATCAAAATAGGAACAATAAAGTTTATTACAGTTATAATACAGGTTATTCTGACTTTGAGGAAGCATCATACGGTGTACTTCTCAGTCTATTTCCAAAACATTCTATTATTATTTTGTCTGTTTTATAGGTCTCTGCAATCTCTAGCACTAGGGGGTTTCTGGATTTGGATCACATAACAGTGAACAAATTGATGTAAAAATAACTTTAAAAATGTTAAAGCAGGAGACCACAGTGATCTCAGAATACTGAGACAAATGCTCTCATTACTATAAATGTTTGGATGATAAATTATTGTAATAAATGCAACTTTAGGTGGTTTGAAGGGGTAGTCTGAATGAAAATGAAGTGTCAAGAACACACCCACCTTGATACAGGCTGCAAGGAGGTCCTATAATTGTAGCCTGCCAATGAAACCTATAACATCCAACAGAACACTGTGCTAGAGGACCAAGGACAAAAATCCTAAATTCCTTAGTAATCTGCTTCAGTTACATAGTTTGTGCTTTTTCCCTGGCTCCTCACTATCCCAGTGTGTGCTCAAAGGTCCAGCCAAAATTCTTTATTATCCAGGCAGCCAGGAAGAATTGTCTTGGTCTCACATCGTCTCTGCCAGACACAGACAAAAAGGGGTCAGGGCCTCCCTCAATCTGTGGCTTTGACCTCCACCATACAAGGCAGCTGGTGCCTCCTGGGCCCTACGGAGCTCTCATGCATGACACTTGGAAATGCTGAACAGGAGAATGAATTGTAGTAATAAAAGCTAAAACTGAGGGACTATATTGGCTTAAAGTGGACAAAGAAGAAACATTTAAAATCACTCTAAGCTAGTCACTTGGTATGGTTTTAGTGACGCAACAGAAATAGTAAAAGGGAGTGTGGACCTCAGCTGGTCCTATTGCCTTTTTCCTCACTATTCCCACCAGCTAGTCATTATTTGCCTGCAAGTCTGGCAATCGTTTGGCTTATGTGAGGAACAAGTGGGATACCATTGTCACACTCCCATGTTCTCAGGCTACCTTATGTCCTTTCTGAGCTAAGGCTGGAAATAAATAACTTCTACTGCAGTGTCTTTTTTTTCTTCCTGAACTCTTAGCTCACTTCTTTTGAATGCCTTATCTTGTTCTGATAGGCTACAAACAGGATTTTATGTATTTATTTTGTTTCTAGATAATAACACAATGTGATATCACTTACATACTTATTTTGCTTTTATACTCTTATTTCTAATATGTCTATATAATATATATATATATATAAAATATATATTAGTGGCATGTGAAAGTCTTTATTGCATAATCTAAACCCAAGTAATTATTCACATTAATAGTTTGGTGTATACTGTTGCAGATCCATCCCATGTTTATAGACACATAAACATAAACGCAAATTGGATAAATTAAAAAGAGAATATAAGAAAGAAGTTAGCAGGTGGACTGGGTATAACTATACTAATGGAAACAGAAAGAATGCTGATATACTTATAGAACAATATTACCCCACCAATATTGTATGTTATCATTATACAACCTCTCTATAAGTGAGAATATTTTTGCCCTTATATTAACCTTCAGTCCTTCTCTCTCTTTCAATGCCCATGATACATCTGTATTTTTAATTGTTGGGGTTTGATAACAACTACCTTCTGTTCTGTAATCATAAACAATTATATCTCTTTTTAAATTATTTTCATAGCTAACATTATACTGAACAGCGAAAAGTTGAAAGCATTCCCCCTGAGAACTCGAACAAGACTAGGATGCCCACTTTCACCATTTCTATTCAACATAGTACTGGAAGTCCTAACCAGTGCAATCAGACAAGAGAAAATAAATATAGAGCATCCAAATTGGTAAAAAGGAAGTTAAACTGTCACTGTTCACTGAAGATATGATTGTATACCTAGCAAGTTCTAAAGACTCATCCAAAAAGCTCCTAGAACTGGAAAATAAATTCAGAAGAAGCTCAGAATGCAGAATCAATGTACACAAATCAATAGCGCTGCTATATACCAAAAATGATCAAGCTAAGAATCAAATTAAGAAATGAATTGCTTTTACAACAGCTGCAAAAAAAAAAAAAAAAAAAAAAAAAAAAAAAACCTAAAGTACTTAAGAATACACTTAACCAAGGAGGTGAAAGGTCTCTATAAGGAAAACTACAAAACATCGCTTAAAAAAGTCACTGATGACACAGGAAACACATCCGATGCTCATGGATGGGTAGAAATGATATTGTGAAAATGACCAGAATGCCAAAAGCAATCTACAAATTCAATGCAATTCCCATAAAAATACAACCATCCTTCACAGCACTGAAAAAAAAAAAAATCTTAAAATCCATACGGAACCAAAAAAGAGCCCACATAGCCAAAGCAAGACTAATCAAAAAGAGCAAATCTGGAGGCATCACATCATCTGATTTCAAATTACTACAACACTATAGTTACCAAAACAGCATGATACTGGTACAAAAATAGGTAAGTAGATGAATAGAACAGAATAGAAAACCCAGAAATAAAGTCAAATACTTACAGCCAACTGCTCTTTGACAAAGCAAACAAAATATAAAGAGGGGAAAGGACACCATATTCAACAAATGGGTGCTGGGATAATTGGCAAGCCACATGTAGAAGAATGAACTGGATCCTCCACTCTCACATTATACAAAAATCAACTCGAGATAGATTAAAGACTCATATCTAAGACCTGAAACCATAAAAATTCTAGAAGATAACATCTGAAAAACTTCTAGACATTGGCTTAGGCAAAGATATCATGACCAAGAACCCAAAAGCAAATCCAACAAAAACAAAAATAAACAGATGTGACCCAATTAAACTAAGAGCTTCCACACAGCAAAATAATAATAATATTATAATAATATTATATAATTATAATAATTATTATATAAAATTATGATATATTATTATATAATAATAATTATTATTATAATCAGCAGAGTAAAAAGACAACCCACAGAGTGGGAGAAAATATTCACAAACTATGCATCTGAAAAAGGATTAGTATCCAGAATCTACAAAGAACTCAAACAAATATGCAAGTAAAAAACAAATAATCCCATCAAAAAGTGGGCTAAGGACATGAATAGACAATTCTCAAAAGGAGATATACAAATGGCCAACAAATACATGAAAAAAACACTCAACTTTACTAATTATTGGGGAAATGTAAATTAAAACCACAATGAGATAGCACCTTACTCCTGCAAGAATTGTCATAATTAAAAATTTCAAAAACAGTGGCGTGGATGTAGTGAAAAGGGAACACTTCCATACTGCTCGTGGGAATGTAAACTAGCACAGTCACTATAGAAAACAGTATGGACATTCTTTAAAGAACTAAAAGTAGAACTACCATCTGATCTATCAATTCCACTACTGCATATCTACCCAGATAAAAAGGAGTCATTAAATGAAAAAGACACTTACACACGCATGCTTACTGCAGGACAATTCACAATTGCAAAAATATGGAACCAGCCTAAATGATCATAAACCAATGAGTAGATAAAGAAAATGTGATATATATGTATATACAATGGAATAATATTCAGCCATTCAAAAAAATGAAATAATGGTATTCACAACAACTTGGAGGGAGTTGGAGACCATTATTCTAAGTGAAGTAACTCCAGAATGGAAAGCCAAATATTGTATGGTCTCACTTATAAGTGGAAGCTAAGCTATGATGACACAAAGGTGTAAGAATGATATAATGGACTTTGGGGATGCAGGGGGAAGAGTGGGAGGGGTGTGAGGGATAAAAGACACCATATTGGGTACAGTGTACAGTGCTTGGGTTACAGGTGCACCAAAGTCTCAGAAATCACCACTAAAGGACTTATTCATGTAACCAAAAGCCACCTGTTCCCCCAAAACTATTGAAATTAAATTAAATTTTAAAAATAAAAATAAAAAATAAAAAACAAACCAATATGTAAATAAATGCAGAGACTAATATGACCATACAATTATTGCAGGCTCTTAATTAGTATTTATTTTTCTGGAAATTTTGCAATGGCTGTTTTGTTCAAAGAACATTTCAGGTGAGAAAAGGATTAATAGCTTACTTCCACATGTATTTATTTTTACTTATTTGTTTCACTTTTACTATTTATTTGTAATTATTGTGTTTTGTGGTAAGATGTTTTAATTCTACATTTTCGTACTTTCTGAGATACTTATAACACAATAGCCAATTATTATATATTTTTGATAGAGGCATGAAGTGAGGTTGTTGTATTGTATGCTTATAAGATGTAGCATTCTAAACATATCTATTAGAACAAATTATATTAATATACAATCAAAACCTCTACCAACGTAATTATTAATTGTCTGCTGGATCAGGTGAGAACTGAGAGTGACTGTGAAAGTTTCATACTCCTTTAATTGTGTTTATTTTTCCTTCATCTTGAATTTCCACCATATTATTTTATACATGTAAAATATTTAGCAGGCAGATTGACTTAGAGTAAAATTCAATAAATGTTGGTTATTATCATTGTTATTATTATATTTCATGCTTCATATGTTTAACATATAAATTCTTCATTTTATATCATTGGGAATGGTTTGCATCATCATTAAAAATGGTAATCACTTCACAATGTATATGTATATCAAAATATTACATGGTACCTCTTAAATATATACAGTTTTTATGGGTCAAAACATTTTTTAAAGCAACCTACATTTTGTTTACAAAAACAGTTTTCATATATTTTAAATCAACAAATAATAATTGTATATATTTTGGGGTGCAATATCATGTTTTGATATATGTATACAACGTGGAATATCTAAATCAAGCTAATTAACATATTTGTCACCCCACTTACCATTTTTTTGTGGTGAGACATTTAAAATTTGGTATCTTAGCTGTTTTGAAATATATGATATATTGCAGTTTGAGCATTCAAATCCAAAAATCTAAATCTAAAATGCTATAAAATTTGAATCTTTTTGAGTGACATATGACACAAGTGGAAAACTTTACACCTAACCTCATGTGATGGGATGCAATCAAATCAGAATCAAAATTTCGTTTAATGTATAAAATTACTTAAAATATTGTGTAAAATTACCTTCAGGTTATGTATATAGGGTGTATGTAAAAGTTAAATAAATTTCATATTTAGACTTGGGTCCTATCCCCAACGTATCTCCACAGAGTTTTCCATAGAAGTTGTACTAGTTTACATTTGCACCAACAGTATGTAAGAGTTTCCTTTTATTCACATCCTTGCCAACTTCTGTTCCTTTTCTTCTTTTTAATAATCGCCGTTCTAACTGGTGTCAGATGATACCTCATTGTGGTTTTAATTTGCATTTCTCCAACAACTAGTGATGTTGATCATTTTTTCATATGCCTGTTGGCCACTTTTGTGTTTTCTTTTCCTTTGCTCACTTTTTCATGGTATTATTTGGAGTTTTTGTTGTTGTTGTTGTTAATGTTCTTAATTTACAAGTTTCTTGTAAATTCTGAATATTAGTTCCCTGTCAGATGCATAGTTTGCAAATAAATTCAATTCTGCAGGTTGTCCATTCACTCTGTTGATTATTAATTTTGTTGCACAGAAGATTTTTAGTTTATATATTTTTGTTTTTATTGCTTGTGCTTTTGTGATCTTACTCATAAATTCTTTCCTAGACCAATGTTTGAAAGAGTTTTCCGTAGGCTTTCTTTTAGTATGTTTATAATTTTAGCTCTTATATTTAAGTCTTTCATTCTTTTTACATTTATTTTGTAATCAGTTTTAATATTCTGCACATGGAAGTCCGATTTTTCAAGCATCATTTATTGAAAAGGGTATCATTTCCCCAGCATATGTGCTTGTCAGTTTTTTAGAAGATCAGGTGGTTTTAAATACTTTTAGGTTCTCTATTCTGTGCTATTAATCTATGTGTCTATTTTTACACAAGCACGATGCTGGTTTTGTTACTATAGCCTTGAAGTGTAATTTAAAGTCAAATAATGTGATATTTCCAGCTTTGTTATTTTTACATAGGATTGCTTTGGCTTTTCAGGCTCTTTTTTGTCTCATATATATTTTAGAATTTTTTTTTCTAACAATGTGAAAAATGGCATTGACATTTTGATAGGCGTTGCATTGTAGCTGCAAATGGCTTTGGGTTATATGGTCATTTTAAAGGTATTAATTATTCTGATCCATGAGAATGGGAAGTTTTCTCTTTGTGTTATACACAATTTCTTTTATCAGTCATTTGTAGTTTTTGTTGTAGAGACCATTCACCTCATTGGTTAAATATTTTCCTAGGTATTTTGTTTGTTTATGTTTGTAGTGATTGTAAGTTTTGTTGCTTTCCTGATTTGGTTGTCAGCTAGGTCATTATCGGTGTATAAAACTGCTACTAATTTCTGAACTTTCATTTTGTATCCTGAAACTTAACTGAATTCATTTATCAAATCTAACAGTTTTCTGGTGGGGTCTTTACATTTTTCAGGTATAAGATCTAATCATTAGCGAATAGGGATGATTTGACTTCCTGTTTTCTAGTTTTGATGCCTTATATTTCTTCCTATTGTCTGATTGGTTTGACTAGAACTTCCAGTGTCATCTTGAATAGAAATGGTAAAAATAGGGATCCTTGTTTTATTCCAGTTCTTGGAGTAAATGCCTTCAACTTTTCCCCATACAGTATGATGTTGGCAGTGGGTTTGTCATACATGGCTGTTATTCTTTTGAGATATGTTCTTTATAGGTTTATTTGTTGAGGGATTTTTATCACAAAGAAATGCTGGATTTTATCAAATGCTTTTTTTCTCACCTACTGAAATGATGATATAGTTTTCGTCTTTAAATCTGTGAATGTGAGGCATCACATTTTTTGATTTGCATATGTTAAACCATCTTTGCATCCTTGGTATAAAATCTACTTTATCATTATGTATTACCTTTTTGATATGATGTTGAATTGATTTTCTAGTATTTTGTTGAGAACTTTTATGTGTATATTTATCAGGGTTATTGGTCTACAGGTTTCTTTTATTGTTGTGTCCTTGTCTGATTTAGGGATTATACTGACCTCATAGAATGAGTTAGAAAGAATTCTCTTCTCCTTGTTTTCTTTTCTTTTCTTTCTTTCTTTTTTAACAGTATCAAGAGAATTGTTGTTTGTTTTTCTTTGTACATTTGGTAGAATTTAGCTGTGAATCTGTCTGGTTCTGAGGTTTTCTTTCTTTGGGGCTATTTTGCTCCAGATTCAATCTTGGAACTTGTTATTGGTCTGTTGAGGTTCTCTATTTCTTCCTGATTCAGTCTTAGGAGGTTGTATGTTTTCAGGAATTTATCCACTTTCTCTACGTTTTCTAGTTTGTGAGTGTGTTGTTCAAAATGGTCTGGTGATCTTTTGTTTCTCTTTGGTGTCAGTTGTAATGTCCATTTTGAATTTCCAAATTTGTTTATTTGTATCCTCTGTCTTCTTGGGTTTTATTGCTACTGGTTTATCAATTTTATCTTTTTTAAAAAAATCATTTTGTTAATCATTGTATTTTTTGTTTCAGTTTCATTGAATTCTGCTATGATCTTTCTTTTCTTCTGCTGTTTATAGGTTTGCTTTGTTTTTTTTTTTTTTTTTTTTTTCGGAGTCTTGCTCTGTGTCTTAGGCTGGAGTACAATGGCTGGATCTCAGCTCACTGCAACCACCCCCTTCTGGGTTCAAGTGATTCTCCAGCCTCAGTCTCCCAAGTAGCTGGGATTACAGGCCCTCGCCACCATGCCCAGGTACTTTTTGTATTTCTAATAGAGACAAGGTTTTGCCATGTTGGCCAGGCTGGTCTCAAACTCCTGACTTCAGGTGATCTACCTGCCATGGCCTCCCATAGTGCTGGGATTACAGGCATGAGCCACTGCGCCCAGCCTAGGTTTGGTTTGTACTTACTCTTCACTCCTTGAGAGGTGATGTTACGTTGTTAATTTGCAATCTTTCTACTCTGTTAATATAGTCATTTAATGCTATCAACTTCTCTCTGAAGACTATTTTGTCTGTATCCCACAGGTTTTGGTATGTTGTGTTTTCAATTTTATTAGTTTCAACAACTTTTAACATTTCAATTTTAATTTCTTTCTTGGCCCAGTGATCATTCAGGAGCATGTTGTTTAATTTCCACATATTTGTATAATTTCCAAAATTTCTCTCAGTATTGCTTTCTAGTTTTATTCTATTGTGGTCATAAAAGATACTTGATATAATTTTACTTTTAAAAAGTTTGTCGAGATTTTTTTTCTCAACAAATATGGTCTGTCTTAGAAAATTATCTATGTGCTAATGAGATGAATATATATTCTCTAGTTTTCGGGTAGAATGACCTGTAGATGTCTGTAAGTTCCATTTGTCCTAAAGTTCAATTTAAGTTCAATGTTGCCTTGTTGATTTTCTATCTTATCTGTCTAATGTTGTAAGTGGGATATTAAGCTTCCCTACTATCAGCTCTCTCTCTCTCTCTCTCTCTCTCTAGGTCTAATAAAATTTGTTTTATAAATCTGGGTTCTCTGGTGTGGTGTGTGTATAAATTTAAAATTGTTATTTTTTTTTCTAAATTGATACCCTTATTATTATATAATGACATTCCTTGTCATTTTTTACTGTTTTTGAATACAATTATGTTTTATCTGATATAAATGTAACTACTTCTGCTCTCTTTTGGTTTCCACACGCATGGAATATATTTTTCAACTACCTTACCTTCAGTCTATTTGTGTTTTTATAGGTTAGTTCTTATAAGCAGCATACAGTTCAATGACTTTTTAAAAATATTCTACTAATTTATCTCTTTTAAATGGAACATATAATCTATTTACATTCAAGGTTAATATTGATATTTAAGGTTTTATTTCTGTCATATTGTTAACTGTATTCTAGTTGTTTCATAGATCCTTTTCTTCTCTATGGTTTGGGGAAATTCTCCCATACTGACATCTGATTCATTTATCTTCTTCGTTCATATGTTTTCATCATGGTGAATATTGGTCTTTCATTTCCATGTTTAAGACTCCTTTGAGTATGTCTTATAGGGCTGGTTTGGTGGTGAATAATTCCCTCAGCATTTGCTTATTTGGAAAATACTTTATTTTGCCTTCATTTATAAAGCGTATTCTTGCTGGATATAAATTTCTTAATCAAAAGGTTCTTTGTTTTGTTTTGTTTTGTTTTTTCTATACTTTGAAAATGTCATTCTATCCTTTTATGGCCTGTGAAGATTCAGCTAAAAATCCATCGTTAGTATGTATTAGTCTGATCTCACACTGCAATAAAGAACTACCTAAGATTGGGTAATTTATAAAGAAAATAGGTTTAATTGACTCACAGTTCCACAGGCTGTACAGGAGGCATGGCTGGCGAGGCTTCAGCACACTTACAATCATGGTGGAAGGTGACCAGGAACCCAGAACATCTTACGTGGTGGGAGCAGGAGGAAGAGAGAGAGAACAGGAGGCAGAGATGCTACACACTTCAAACAGCCATATTTCATGAGAACTCTGTCACAAGATAGCACTGGGGGGATGGTGTTAAACCATTAGAAACTACCCCCATGATCCAATCACCTCCCACTAGGCCCCACCTCCAACACTTTGGACCACAATTCAACATGAGATTTGCATGGGGACATATAGCCAAACCATGTCATAGTTTAATGGCGTTTCCTTTATAGGTGATGAGACACTTTTCTCTAGCTGATTTTGAAATTATTTTTTTCACTTTGACTTTAGGCATTCTAGTTATAATATGCAGTGTGGCAGTCTTTTGTGGAACGTATTTGGCTAGGAATCACTGGGTCTCATATATCTGGATATCTAACTCTCTTGCTAGACATGGGATATTTTCAGGATTTATTTCTTTAAATATGTTTTCTAAACTTGTTGATCTGTCCTATCAGAAATTTTGATAATTTGAATGTTTGGTCACGTTATATAGTCCTAAACATCTCAAAGGCTTTGTTAATATTTTTATTCTTTTTTTCCTTATTTTTGTCTGAGGGTACAGGTTTAAGAGACACTTTCATTATAGGTACTATAAGACAAAATGTTTACTGATGCTGTTTTCCCCAAATTACGTATGTTTTTGGATGAAGGCAATATTATAATCAGGAACGTGCTTCTAAATTTTGAGTTGTGAATATTTTGAATACGTATATTGGACAGTCTTCTATCTTTCTCCCTAAAATTTTTAGAGTCCTCAAGTTATTTCTGTTTACCAAGCAGATGCTGAATACTGTCTGATTACCAAGCCTACTGTCCAACTTTCTGGGCACAGGGAGTCACAAATTTTGCAAAAGGAATGCATTAAATCCTCAGGTGAAGAGGGCCTGATTCAGACTCTTATAGCCAATTAGAAACAGTATTAACAGTCTTCTAGCAAAGTCCCACCCATTCTTCTGCAGCAGTGATATAGCCTTAAGGCAACATTCCAAATAGTAGCTCAAAGTAGGGGAAAATTAAGACCGTAGAAAGAAAAGAAATATGACTTTGTTTTAAAATGCTTACTTTCTTAAGATGATTGCAAAGAACCCAACTAATACTGTGGCTGTGTCATTGTCAAATAATTTGTATATTCCCCAACTGACAGGCTCAAGATGATTTTTAAGATATTAGTACCCAAATCATATTAACTGGAGACTGAACCATTTATTTGAATACCATTTTGTTTTGAATTGAAATATTAGGCTTTCTTCTGTTTCTTAGTAATCTTCCACTTAGTAATAAAGCACATTTCAAAAAATTATGAAAAGACTAATATAGACAGCCATACTAAAATAATAGCAAGCCAAACCAGAAAATTATATATAGACTAGCTCATATATCTTTTTCTCTCTCATTTTCACACTATAATTTATATGCATAATTTATATTTGTATTTAATATATACACACACATGCAGAATAGTTTGAAATACACCTTATTATCTCTCTATAATACTATCAAATTAGTGTCAAAACTGGTTTGAGAACTGATAAAGTTCAAAGAAAATATTTGAGGCCCGAGACGGGCGGATCACGAGGTCAGGAGACAGAGACCATCCTGGCTAACATGGTGAAACTCCGTTTCTATTAAAAAAATACAAAAAACTAGCCGGGCGAGGGGGCGGGCGCCTGTAGTCCCAGCTACTCGGGAGGCTGAGGCAGGAGAATGGCATAAACCCGGGAGGCGGAGCCTGCAGTGAGCTGAGATCCGGCCACTGCACTCCAGCCTGGGCGACAGAGCGAGACTCCGTCTCAAAAAAAAAAAAAAAAAAAAAAAAAAAAAAAAGAAAATATTTGAAATACTACAGAGTGCCTCTTAAATACAACTAATACCTCATAAGATCTTCATTTTTTTTTGCCAATAAGAACTACATTTATTGCATGTTGGTATATACTTAAATGTGTCTATATACATATAACAAAACCGAATCTCCAAAATACCAACTTTTCAATGAGCTGTGTGGTAAAGCGCTCATTTTTCACCTGTGTGGGTTTAATACAGTTGTCAGACATTTTAATGAATACACACATGCATATGTGTGTGTCTGTACGTGTATCTCTTCTGGTTTAGCTTGCCATAAAATCTCTATCAGTAATAGTAACCTATATAAAAAAGCAGCTTTTATATTTTCACCTTATTATTTATTACATCTAATGTAAGAGAGATTAATTATATTAAGACAAATGCTAGCTCTATATTAAGGAATACACTCAATGTTGTTCTAATATTCCAATTTATTTGTGCCCTGAGTGCTCTATAAAACTCAAACACAATCATTTAATTTATATAAAATAATAAAACAAGGAATTGTAACTATTGTAACTAAAGTTTCCACTATGTTATTTTTACATTTCATGTCATAAGATACCTTAGATACAACTAAGATAATCATGAACCCATCAAATGATGGAATTTGATGATGAAGTACCATGATATTTTGAGGTATGTGGCCTCGTATATAATTTATCAATTCATTTTTTTCAAAGTAAAGTTTATCAAAACTTAAAACTTTTTTTGTGAATATCTTTCTGCTTTTGAATGTTTGTAAATAAATCCTTAAGTTATATTTTGATAGAATTAATATTATAAATAAAAAACTGTAAAACACCAGAAATAGATACCATTTTTGGAGGTGAATGGAAATGGGGGGGGGGGGGGGGGGGGGGTGGATTGCCAGATACATGTACCAATAATACATAAAGTTAATATAATTTGGTTTACTAGTAACATGCATTTTAAATACTGGTTATCACTAATGATTACTATGTAGAACACTTAAGTTTTAGCATCCAAAATATTCTAATGCAAAATGGAATTTACAAAATTTGTCAGTGGACTATAATGTTTTGTCAAAAATAATAAAAATACCCTCTAATTCAAATTATAGATTCTAAAATGAAATAGATTAGTAATGTCAGAAAAATAAATATTCAAAAATAGTTTGCCAAAAAAGAAACCATGTGTCTTATAATTTAC
This sequence comes from Theropithecus gelada, assembly GCF_003255815.1. Classification (NCBI taxonomy): domain Eukaryota; kingdom Metazoa; phylum Chordata; class Mammalia; order Primates; family Cercopithecidae; genus Theropithecus; species Theropithecus gelada. Next base: position 65,165,332 of record NC_037689.1, read on the forward strand.
CATTTTTCCCCAATGAAAGAGTATATTTTAGGTCACAATATTGGAGCTATATAACTTACACAATATACAGAATTGAATATTTAAAGAATGAATTCTCAAGATTTTAGTTAGTATTAATGTATATTACTTTAAATACCATAACAGAATCCCATTCATAATTAAATGTCTGAGGTAGTTATATTTATTTTTTCTTGAATTATGAAAATTATTTATATATTCAATCTTAGTATTATACATTCATTACTGAGCAGGAAAAAAAAATCTGCAGGATACAAATTATTCCAAGGAATAATTAAAATGTTTTCTTCTGGCCGGGCGCGGTGGCTCAAGCCTGTAATCCCAGTACTTTGGGAGGCTGAGACGGGCGGAACACGAGGTCAGGAGATCGAGACCATCCTGGCTAACACGGTGAAACCCCGTCTCTAGTAAAAAATACAAAAAACTAGCCGGGCGAAGTGGCAGGCGCCTGTAGTGCCAGCTACTCGGGAGGCTGAGGCAGGAGAATGGCGTGAACCTGGGAGGCGGAGCTTGCAGTGAGCTGAGATCCGGCCACTGCACTCCAGCCTGGGTGACAGAGCAAGACTCCGTCTCAAAAACAAACAAACAAAAAAAATGTTTTCTTCCATTTTATTTTTTTTAATAAAATTATTTCTAATGACACAAAAATCCACATTGCTTCTGGGTGAGCTTGCACATCACAGCTATGTCTGTATACAGTAAAGCTACTTGTTTAACACTTATATTTTCCTTGCCTGTAGAGCTATAAACTCTAATGCTGTAATGATTTCTTAATGAAAGAGATAAGTAATAATGAGATAATAAGAAATGTAAGTTATATTATTGATTTAAAAAATAATGTAAGCTGCAACGGGGCATACTCCACATTTTAAAAAACTCTCAGAGGCCGGGCGCGGTGGATTACACCTGTAATCCCAGCACTTTGGGAGGCCGAGGCGGGCGGATCACAAGGTCAGGAGATCGAGACCATACTGGCTAACACGGTGAAACCCCGTCTCTACTAAAAATACAAAAAAAAATTAGCCAGGTGTGGCGGCGTGCACCTGTAGTCTCAGCTGCTGGGGAAGCTGAGGCAGCAGAATGGCGTGAACCCGGGAGGCGGAGCTTGCAGGGAGCAGAGATCGCTCCACTGCACTCCAGCCTGGGTGACAGAGCAAGACTTCATCTCAAAAACAAACAAACAAACAAACAAACAGACACACAAACAAAAAACTCTCAGAGAGATATGAAACCAGAAACAGCTTAGCACAGCTTAGCACCTAAACTTTAGCCTGCAGTCGTGTGGTAATAAAATTATAGGCTGTGTTTGTTACTGGCATTGCAAATATATTTATTTATCTGTTGTTCTTACTCATAAAATAATGGGTTCTTCAAAAAGCTCATTTTAAATTGCAAAAGCTTTAAAACTCATAAAAGTATCTTCTGACACTATTGCCCAAAAATAGGGGATGGTGATACATACTGACAGTCGGCTTGGTGGAATTTGTAAATGTTATTCATAATTCATTCACAGAATATGAAAATTCTGAGAGAAAGGCTTGGCTGGAATATGCTTGTGGGCAAGCAAGCAAGGGTCTAATTGTCTGTGGGCTGATTGGAAAACTTTGAGATTTATTTTACGGGAATCTGAAAGTATGCAAGTACTATATTATTCTTGAAAATGTTCCACGAGCTGTCACCCTGTGAATCTATCCAATTTATTTTTGATATAGCTCTACTTTCTATATAGGTGATTTTGTTTCCTTTTAAAAATAGGATTTATTTAGTATGATTATTTTAGTTTTGCATTATATATATATATTTTTTAAAGTGCTTATTCATACTACTTGATATTGCTGAAAGTTTAGAAATGGATTTTTATTACAGTTGATATAACTCAGTAATTTTTCAGAATTATTGTAGTGCCAGATAATAGTAGCTCAGATTGGCATAGTGCTTTCTGCTTAGACTATATTTTCTGTCCTTCTTGTGTGAGAATGCGTCATTGAAAGAAGGGGATCTTGACAAGGAATTTGCAAATCTGTTCCTTCAGTGAGGTACAAGCGGATAATCTAGGGCATTCCTAGAATTTGCAAGATGCGCGCGCACACACACACACACACACACACACACACATCGAGAGAGAGAGAGAGAGAGAGAGAGAGAGAGAGAGAAAATGATAGAAAATTAGAGTGACAATTAAGTAACATTTTCGTTAATATAACACCTTATCAATGCCTAGAGCCTCAAGAGGTGGACATTACTATTTCCAGAATGAGTGCTACAAAGATGAGTTTTCTGTGTATAAGCTATTATTTCTCTGGTATGTCAGAGATAGTTATAATTGCAAAATATTCTCTGGTAGAAATAATCAATAAACATTGTGCCTTTGTTATTTTGTTTTGTTTTTAAGGTAAATGATCTCTATCTTCTCTAAAATGTATGCCCTTTAGGAATTTCAGGCAAATTAACAAGATTTGCTACCATGAAATATATGTCTTTTTATATACTTCAGTTCTATTCAAATTGATGATCTAACTATGTTTATTTCTATAGATTGCACACATGGTACTCAGACAGCGGTTTATGGTAAGGTTCTGTTCCAAATGACTTGTTGATATAAATGCTGCAGAAGTGGGAATTGAAGACAGAGGAACTGAAATGTGTGTAATTGCTTAATCTGACTATTCTAGAACAGTACATAGTTGGATACTTACTTTGAAACCTACATTCAATCTTTCAAGGTATCAGCAAAGTGCCATGGTGTAGTAGATATTGCTTAGGCTTTTGAACAGGCAGAATTGAATGTGCCAGTTATTAATTTTGTGACAATGGGAATTTAATTAATTTTTATGTGCTTCAGTTTCTTTATCTACAAGACAAAGGTAATAATAATCACCTTGCAGATTTCTTGTAGAGATTGTTAATGTATATACAAGTTGTGACACAATTGTTTGAACGTAGTAGATTCAGAGTACATGGCAAATGCTATCATTTTACTATAATATAACATTATAAAAATAAGTCAGTTCTTAATTGGAAAAAGACTCTCTAATCATTTTAAACATCAAAACAGCATGTACAGGATAATTTAGAAGCCATATACGTGCTCAGACAAGAGGCATGTTCAGTAAAATCCTGAGAAAACTTTAAGCTTTCACTTCAGGATTATCACTAGTATCAGTCCAAGCCTAGCTAATGATGGGAAATTCTCCAGCACAAAGCTAGTGTGGAGAAATTGGGAATGGCGGTAGTTCTTTTCTGTTGCTCGTTTGATTTATTTTAGCTCCTGGCATTAAACGGAATCTGTGTCAAAACATTAGCTGAATGCTAACTAAAGAAGCAGATTTCACTGAGCCCACATAAAACGAAATGTTGTTTGAAAAAATAGTTTGGAACAGTTGCAAAATAGTGAACTACTACAGTCTTTAACCATAAAAAATGAGATTATTAGCTGGTTTATCATTACAAACATTGGAGATCAGAAGGAAGTTGGACATTATATTTAAAGTTATGTATATGTATACAGAGAGAGAGACTTGAAAAAGTTCATGAAAAATTAAAAGATAAAAATAAAACATATAAACTTTATTTCTCAGTAGAAATTTTATTAAGTGCAAGACACTTTTGTAAGGGATGATACCAGCCATTTAGTCCATCTCTAAAGAACTGAGGGTTCTGGAAATTTACCAACGTCAATGTAGTCCTTATTACATTATTAACTGAAGAAAAATAAGTGCCCTCTTCCAGGTTGTTTTAAGATCAAGAAATAAAAAATACGTCAGAAGTGTTCAAAAATGGTAAGGTGGATGCCTAATGATTTACCTTTGAAACTCTCACAAAATTGTCCTTGTTTTATGAGAGAAGTGAGCAAGAACATTGTCATGGTGGAGATAGACTCCACCATGGGAAAGTGGAGCTTTCCCAGGCATTGTGTGTGTGCGTGTATGTATGTGCATGTGTGTGTGTTAAATATTTGGGTATTCTCAAAACACTCTCATATTAAGCAGACTGATAGTTCTTTGGCCCTCCAGAAAGTTAACAAGCAAAAATACATTGAGCATTCCAAAACACTGTTGCCCAAACCTCTGCTCTTGAGTGTTCTACTCTTGCTTTTACTGGATCACTTCCATCCTCAATAGTGATTGGTTTGTTTGCGCTTTGTCTTCAGGATTGTAATGATAAAGCCATGTTTCATCTCCTGTTACAATTCTCTGAAGTAATGCTTCAGGATGTTGAGCCTACTTATTAAAAATTTTTCTTGAAAGCTCTGCTCTTACTTGCAGCTGATAGGGATGTAATGATTTTGGCACCCATCAAGCGGGAAGGTTGCTCAACATTAATTTTTCAGTCAGAACTGTGTAAGCTGAACTAATTGATATTTCTATTGTGTTAGCTATTATTTCCACTGTTAATTATTGCTCTTCTTTAATTAGAGCACAAACAAGATACTTTTTTTTTCTTAAAAATTGATGTAGATAATCTGATACTCAGGGCTTCATCTTCAACACTTTCTCTTCTCTTCTTAAAATGAGTCTATCTTTTTGTAAACTGGTAATATCTTTGGGGAATTGTCACCATAAACTTTTGGGAAAACATCAGTGATTTTACCATTATTTCACCCAGGCTTCATGACACATTTGTTGTTCGTTCTTGCTTCAATTTTAGCAAAATTTATGTCACTCTTATAGGGGTTCTTTTAAAATTGATGTCTTATAATTCTTGGTGCCTTAAACTAGATCCTGCGCAGACATGTTCTAACAAGTTAATATGAGTTTATTTATGTATAAATATTTTTGAAATCCATGCATTGTTTTTTCATAATATACATTTCTATGAACTTTTTGAAGACCCATCATATATAAATATACATATATATATTTAAAGTTATATATTTGAAAGAAATAAATTGGTAATATGTGAACCTATGGAATAGAATAAAGAGCCCAGAAATAACCCCTAAGTTTTCTAGTCAATGATTCTTTGACTAGAATTTCAAGACCATTCAAAGTGAAATATTCTTTTTAGCAAATTGTCCTAGGAAAACTGCATATACATATTCAAAAGCAATTGGACCATTATCTTATACCATATATAAAAATTAACTGAAAATGGATCAAAAGCTAAACTTAAGAGTTAAAATTATAAAACCCTTAGAGGAAAATATGCAGGAAAATTTCTATAATATTGGATTTGATAATAATTTCCTGGATATGACATCAAAAGCAGAGTCAAGAAAAAAAAGTAGAATAATTAGAACGCGTCAAAACTAAAAACTTTTATTCATCAAGTGACCCTATCAAGTCAGTGAAAAGGCAACCTACAGAATAGGAGAACATAACATTAAATAAAATATTGAATAGAATATGAATATGCAGAATAAACAACTTGTACAACCCAACAACAAGAAATCCAATATAAAAAAAGGCATTGAACTTAAACACACATTTCTTCAAAGAAAATGAACTTATGCCCATTAATTGTATGAAAAGATGCTCAACAAAACTAATCATAAGGAAAATGCATATCGAAACCCTAATGGGATACCACTGAACACACATCAGATGGCTTTGATATGTGTGTGTGTGTGTGTGTGTGTGTGTGTGTGTGTGTATGAAAAATAAATGTTGAAAAGCATATGGAGAAATTGAAACCTTTCTGCTTTGGTGGTGGAAATAGATATGGTGCAGCTCCTGTGGAACCAGTATGACAATTCTTTAGGAAGTTACACGTAGAATTACCATATGATCCAAATATTCTACTTGCAGGTGTATAACCAAGATAATTCAAAGTAGAGACTCAAAAATTTGCTGGTACATGAATGTTCGTTGCAACATTATTCATAATAACCAAAAGTCAAAAAAATTAAATGTATATTAACACATAATGGACAAACTAAATGTGCCATATACATACAATGGAATATTATTTAGCCTTAGAAAGAAATCAATTATAAGACACGAGACAAATAATCCTAAAACTGTTAGGCTAAATAAAATAGGTCAGATACAAAAGGACAAATATTGTGTCATTCCAGTTATGTGAAGCAACTAGAATGGTGAAATTCACAGATAAAGTAAATAGTGGTTGCTAGGGGTTGGGGGTATGGAGGAATGGAGAGTTGTTGTTTAATGACTAAAGAGTTTCTATTTGTAATGATGAAAAAGTTTTCTAAATAGATAGTAGTGATGATTTTATACCACTGTGAATGTGTGTAACACCCCTGAATTATTTGATTGTAACTGTTGTTTTAATGTTTTATATGTGTAAATATAGTTACACACATAGTTATATATGTATATGGTTATACATTGTTATACATACTGTTGTATTTTATCATTATTATTGCTTTAAAGCTACCTTAATTGCTATAAATACTATGGAATCAAGGAGAACAGATCACCATGATTTTATTTAAGTAAGGTTTCTGAAGATCATAGGGCCATTAACATTAGATTGAGAGAAGGGAGATTAAAAGTTCAAGAGATAAAATATAGTAGCCGAACAATAAAGTTGGAAGGCATCAAAGACAAATGTCATCATGTAACAATTATTTTTATTTTCAAAGACACTGATTATAACTTTAAACAGAGATTGTCCAACAAGAAGACTTAACAATTCTAAATATATATGCAACCAACACTGGAGCACTCAGATTAATAAAACAAGTTCTTAGAAACTTACAAATAAGCTTAGATATTTACACAATAATAGTGGAAGGCTTAAACACCCTACCAACAGTATGAGACAGATCATTGAGGCAGAAAACTGACAAATATATTTGAGACCTAAACGCAACACTTGAACAAATGAACCTAACACACATCTACAGAACATATCACCCAACAACAGAATGTACTTTCTTCTCATCTGCACATGGTACATACTCTAAGAACGGCCAAATGCTTGGTCATAAAGCAATTCTCAACCAATTCAAAAATTAAAAAATAAATCATACCAACCACACTCTTGGACCATTGTCTCATTAGAATAGAAATCAATGCAAATAAGATATCTCAAAACCACCCCTTTACTGGGAAATTAAACAACTTGCCCCTGAATAACTTTTGGATAAATAAAGAAACTAAGGAATTAATCAATAAATTCTTTAAAACTAATGAAAACAAAGATAAAAATATGAAAATCTCTACAACGCAGCTAAAGTAGTATTAAGAGAACAGTTTGTAACACTAAATGTCTACATCAAGAAATAGAAAGATATCAAATTAGCAATATAATATTACAACTAAATCAAGAGAAATGCAACAGCAAACTAACTCCAAAGCTAGTAGAAGAAAATATAGCCAATGTTAGAGCTGAACTGAATGAAAATAAGTCATGAAAATTTATACAGATCAATGTAAACAAAAGTTGGTTTTTTGAAAGAATAAATACAACTGATAGACCACTGGCTATACTAAAGAAGAAAACAAAAAAGAGTAGATCCAAATAAACACAATCAGAAATGACAAATATGACATTACCAATGACCTCACAGAAACACAAATAATAATAATAATAACCCTTAGGGACTATAATGAACTTGTATATGCACACCAACTAGAGAACTTAGAAGAAATTGATGAATTTCTAGAAACATTCATCCTTCCAAGATTGAAATAGGGAGAAATTAAATATCTGGACAGACCAATAACAAGTTCTGAAATTCAATCCATAATACCTACTAATCAGGGAAAGCCCTTGATCAAATTTATTCACAGCCAAATTCTACCAGACATATAAAGAACTAGTACCAATCCTACTGATGCTATTTCAAATAATTGAGGAGACACTCCTCCACAACTAATTTTAAAAGGAAATAATTATTCTTACATCAAAACCTGGCTGACACAGAAAGGAGAAAGAAAATTTCAGGTGAGTATCTTTGATGAACATACATACAAAAATCCTCAACAAAACACTAGAAAATCAAACCCAGCAGCACATCAAAAAGTAATTTGCCACAATCAAGTAGGCTTTATTCCTGGGATGCAAGGTTGGTTCAACATACACAAATAAATAAATGTGATTTATTATATAAGGAAAACTAAAAACAAAAACCATATGATCATCTCAATAAATCCAGAGGAGTGTTTTGATAAAATTCAATATTACTTTCTGTTAAAAAATCCTCAGCAAACTGGGTTTTGAAGAAGCATGTCTCAAAATAATACAAGCCACTTATGACAAACCCACAGCCAATATTATACTGGATAGGCAAAAGCTGGAAGCATTGCCCTTGAGATCCAGAACAAAACAAGGACGCCGTCTCTCACTGCTCCTATTCAACATAGCACTGGAACTCCTAGCCAGCCAGAACAATCAGGCAAAAGAAATAAATAAAAGACATCCAAACAGAAACACAGGAAACCAAAGGGTCTCTCTTAACAGAAGATGTAATTCTATATCTAGAAAACCCCATAGTCTCTTTCCATTTCACTATCAGCATTTTGGTCAAAACCGATTAACAAGTGTCTAGGAAGTTACAAACTTTCCCACATCTTCCTTCTTCTTCTCAGCCCTCCAAACTGTGCCAATCTCTGCCTGTTATCCAGTTCCAAAGTTGCTTCCACATTTTCAGGTTATCTTTATAGCAGTGCACCACTGCCGGTAGCAATTATCTGTATTAGTCCATTTTCACATTGCTGTAAAGAAACTATTTGAGACTGGGTAATTTGTAAAAGAAAATTTAAAAAAAAAAAAAAAAAAAAAGGAGGAAAGAGGTAGGAAGAATGGAAAAGAATTTGTCTTGCAGTTTGGGTGCCAGCTCACCTGCAGTAGAATATACCACTAGTTAGCTTTCTAAGGTTTTCAACTCCAGGCTCTGGCTTCTCTACGGCATCTCTGGACCTACACAGGGCCTGGGGCAACTTGCCACTCTGAATGGAAGGTCACCAGCCTGGCAGGCTCCACCACCTGTTGATTGCAGAGCCTTAGGGCCCTGAGCAAACATAGGCAGAGGCCAGGTAGTGTTTACACTAGACCTTGCACAAGGCCCAGTGTTGTGCTGGCTTCAGATTTGACTCAGCGTACACCAGAGGTGGAGGTCAGAGAGGTGCCTGTGTTACTCCTCTCACAGCTCCAGGCAGCTCGGCAGAGAGAGAGAGAGGCTCTGTTTGTTTGGCAGAAAGTAAGAACAAGAGGCTCTGCCAGGTAATCCAGAGAATTCTTCTGGATGTTAATTAAGACTACCAAGGCAGTATTTCTATGAGTCTGTAAAAAACACAATGTTTCTGGGCTTGAGGTGATCCCTAATGCACATACGGCTACAGTGACAGAAAACTTAGATCACAACACCCAAGTCCCTTCAAATACCTGAACAGCCTTGCCAAGAAATGGGTGCAAACAGGCCTAGACTGTGAAGACTATAATAAATACCTAACTCTTTAATGCCCAGACACTGTTGAACATCAGGACCATCCAGAAAAATATGACCTCACAAAAAATATTGAAAGAAGCACCAGGGGTCAATCTTGATAGCAGTGTGAAAATGGACAAATACTATATTGTAGGTGTACTTAATTCTTTCTTATTCTTTTTTATATTATCTCCTATGACTGTTTATTTTCAAATAGCCTGTCTTTGAGCTAATTATTTCTTCTGCTTAATCAATCTTGCTATTAAAAGACTCTGATGCATTCTTCAGTATGTCAAACGAATTTTCAGGCAAAGAATTTTTGCTGGACTCTTTTCGAATTTTGAGTATCTTTGGAAAATTTATCTGATAGTATTTCTAATTCCTTCTCTGTGTTGTCTCAAATTTCTTTGATTTTCCTCAAAACAGCTCTTTTGAATTCTCTGTCTGAAATGTCACATATCTCTGTCTCTCTGGGATTGGTCCCTGATACTGGGTAATTTGTGTACAAAGGAGGTTTAATTGAGTCACAGTTCCACATGGCTGGGGAGGCCTCAGGAAACTTACAATCATGGCAGAAGGCAAAGCGGCAGCAAGCATATCTTATGTGGTGGCAGGAGAGAGAGAGAAAGAGAGAGAGAGAGAGAGCGAGCAAAGGGGGAACTGCCAAACAATTTTAAAACTATCAGCTCTCGTAGATCACTCACTATCACTAGAACAGCATGGAGGAAACCACATCCGTGATCCAATTACCTCCCACCAGGTCCCATCCTCAATAACATATAAATGGAAACAAAAAATGTTGAAAAGAGGAGGATGATGTTAAAGTGTAGAGTTTACATTAATTTTATCTTTGTTTATGCAGTCAGTGATAAGTCGTCATCAGTTTAAAATAAGATGTTATTTGCAAACCATGTGGAAACCTCAAATCAAAAAACATAAAATGGATACACAGAATCTAGAAATAAATTAGACAAATCAAAAAGCAAGAAAAACCTCATTAAAAATGGGCAAAGTATGTGAACAGGCACTTGCAAATCAAAACAACAAGTATATACAGGCTCACGCCTGTAATCCCAGCACTTTGAGAGGCCGAGGTGGGCAGATCACGAGGTCAGGAGTTCCAGACCAGCCTGGCCAACATGGTGAAACCCTGTCTCTTCTAAAAATACAAAAATTAGCCGGGCGTGGTGGCGGGCACCTGTAATCCCAGCTACTTGGGAGGCTGAAACAGAAGAATCACTTCAATCCAGGAGGCAGAGGTAGCAGTGAGCCAAGACCACACCATTGCACTCCAGCCTGGGCAAGAAGAGTGAAACTCTATCTCCAGAAAAAAAAAGTTAAAAAAGGCAAAAAATAACAGATATTGGTTAAGCTGTGAAGAAAAGGTAATGCTTACATACAGCTGGTAGGAATGTAAATTAGTTCAGACCCTGTGGAAAGCAGTCTAGATATTTCTCAGAGAACTTAGAAAAATGATTTCACCCAGAAATCCCATTAAGGAGTATATTTCCAAAGGAATATAAATCATTCTACCAAAAAGATACATCCACTTGTATGTTCATTGCTGCACTTTTCACAATGCCCAAACACAGAATCAACCTAAATGCCCATCAGTGGTTGACTGGATAAAGAAAATGTTGTACATATACACCATGTAATACTATGCAGCCATAGAAAAAAATGAAATAATGTCCTTTGCAGCAGCATGGATCAAACTGGAGGCCATTATCTTAAGCAAATTAATGCAGTAACAGAAAACCAAATACCACCTGCTTTCACTTATAAGTGGGAGCTAAAAATTGAGTACACATGGACACAAAGAGGGGGATAATAAACACTGATGTCTACTTGAGGGAAAAGGGTGGGAGCAGCGTAAGGGTTGAGTAACTACCTATTGGATAGTATGCATACATTTGTATTCCAAACCCCAGTGACACGTAATTTGCCCACATAACACACTTGCACATGTACTCTCTGAACCTAAAACAAATGTTGAAAATAAAAAAAGAACAAAAGACATCACACTCTACCTAAGTGTTTATCCTCCATCCTCCTTTATTGTATACTTCCGAGATGTTATAATAGACGTTTTTCTTGCTGCCATATATATTTCATGTTAGATAACAGTGAAGACATTGTCTTATGGAAATCTCCTTATTTCCTCGTGTTCCTTTGGTGAATGCATTGAAAGTTCTTCAAAAATAAAGTTGGTTTTAGCAAATGTATTTCCCTGGACTGGGTAATTGAAACAAATAGAAATTTATTTTTCACAGTTCTATCGACTGGGAATTCCAAGATTCAGTTGTCAGTAATCTTGGACTGTGTGTCAGTTAAGGGCTTGCTCTCTGTTCTCAAGATGGTATTTGTTGCTGCATTCTCACATTGTGGAAGGGACAAACCCTGTGCCCTTATATGGTGCCCTTAATATAAATTTTGGAGGTGCATAAACATTCAAGCCATAGCACTTCTGTATCAGTGGTTCTCAAAACCAGCTACACCGAAAAGTCACCTGAAGAAATTACTTTAAAATAGAGATTTTTTTATTTGTATCCCAGTGTTATTAATTTTGAATCTTGGAAATTGGGCCTGGAAACGTATATTTTTATCATATATTTAAGGATTGTGAGCAACCATTCTATCATCAGTCTACACAGCTTTGTTTTGAACATGCAAACATCAAAAATATTATTGTTATTGTGACAGAGCCTTACTCCCTCACCTAGGCTGGAGTGCAGTGGCATGATCAGGGTTCACTGCAGCAGCCTCAACCTCCTGGGCTCAAGGGATCCTTCCACCTCTCAGCCTCCTGAGTAGCTGGGACTACAGACACGCATTACCACACCCAGCTAATTTTTGTATGTTTTGTAGAGACAGGATTTTGCCATGTTGCCAGACTGCTCTAAAACTCCTGGGCTCAAGCAATCCACCTGCCTTGGTCTCTCAAATGGCATGAGCCACCATGCCTGGCCCAAAAATATTATTTGCCAGGATTATCTGTGTTTGAATAAATGTGTAAGGTGATCTAGACCTCTAGCTAACCCTCAAAGGGCTGGTAACATGTGTGCTAAACTATGAATGCTGCATTGGTGAGAAAATGAGAAAAAATATACCATGTTCTTAAGAATGGGGTGTTGCTTTACAAAGAAAATGACATAGTGAAGGAGCCTGAATAGCAGGATGACAGCACTGGGCACTTGGAATAAATTCAGAGCTTACAGTAGACTGCATAACAGTATCCCACAGAGAAAGACATTTACTTACTTTATGTCATCTGCCAAACACGTTGGAGAAATTTCCCATGGAAATGTCAGGATGCATTCTGCTAAAGCTTGCTGCTAAAGGTTGAGTGAGTCATGACAATTTAACTATTTTAGCTATCACAACATTACTTTGTAAATCAGAGTCATTTTTTTCCATTTACTTAAGCAGTTATATTTTACTTGAAGTCTCACAATAATCTAGTGAGAAAAGCAATGTGATAAGTATTGCTTTTCAAAGACAAAACTAAAGTCTTGAAATGTTTAGTGATTGGATAAATATGCACTTAATTCACTGACAGAAACTGGCTTAAGCTAGAAACCGGTGTTGTAACTGCATGCCTCATATATCATCCTGGACTCATTGGTGAGAAGAAATCCCATTGTTACTGCCATCTTATTTATATTTTTCCTTTCTTTCCATAGAGCTTCTTTCCATTTGGGGAAAAGTATTCTTTAAAAGTCAGACAATTGTAGAACTAAAAATAAAACTAATTCCTTTATTTCACAAGCACTCTGAATATTGTTAAGCCTTTTATTTTGAATATGTATGGTGTCATTGTAACTTTACTAGTTGTTTCTATGAACCTTCTCTTCACCTTCCTTTAATGTAGAATGCCACATTGCTATTCTGTTGGTTCATAATTTTCTATTAAATTCTGCAAGTATTTTCAGGTTATTTATAACAACAAATAACCAGAATAAGGTAGTAAGTTTAAGTGAAAGTCATGATGATGAGCTATTTGAAAAAGTTTGAGATTCCTAGACACAAAAGCAGCAATAGTAAGTTTGTGGCTCTCTTCCTTGGTTGGCTAGATTTTTGAGTTGATAGAAATTGGGCTTTTCTGAACATTATTTGTGATACATATATTCAATGGGCTCCTGTGCATGTTATATGTGGATGAAACTATTATCTTGCTCTAGACATCAGACCTTTAGACCTTTAGGTATTGTCTCCTCACAATTGAATAAAATTTTTAAAAAGTGTGAACTCCTCTATTAAAATATTGTTTTAAAAAGTTTCTTATTCAATATAGACATATAGAAATAATCATGTTTTATATACGCATTTACAATTGTACATATAATAGTGATTCGATTCCATCTTTAAACAAAAATTATTTTAACTCAATTAATAAAAGCTTATGTTTGTCATTGCATAATACAAATATTTCTAGAGAATACCTCAAAATAATTTGGTAAAGAAATAGTGTAATGACAGGTGTGCCTTCTTACTAGCTTACCTTAAATTAGTCTTTATTACACACTCATGAATAACTGCTAATCAGTGCACAGTATGTGAATATTGTCTCCCTCTATCTCTAAATATTTTATTGTACTGTAATAATTTATTTTTGTACCGAAGTGACCACAGGTAACTGAAACTACAAAAAAACAAAATGCCAGATAAGGTTGTGGGGACGACTACAGCAATGTCTAAAAAAATTCTAAATTTGAGAAGATAAATGAACATTGAGCTTCATGAGCACATTTTCAAATAGATTGAACATAAAAAGATCTACACCAAGACCAAGACACATTAGGAGGAGACAAAGAGAGAATTTTGGAAGCAGGAAAAGAAAAATGATGCATCAAATACAAGAAAATATCCATAAAATTATAAGTGATTTTCTCAGCAGAACCCTTACAGGCAAGAAAAAGGTAGGATGGTATACTCAAAATATTGAAATAAAAGTCTTCCATTAAAGAATACTATACACAGGAAATCTGTGCTTTAGAAATGAAGGAGAAATAATAACTTCTTCATCAAACAAACACTGAATAAGTCAAACAGTAGATCTGACTTACAAGATATGCTAACGGCAGTTCTTTAAGCTGAAATAAAAGGGTTCTAACTAACAACTTTAAGACAACAGTGTGTAAAACTCACTAATACAGGTACATTTATAATCAAATTTTGAAGTCTCTGATATTGTAATGATGATAGTGCATAAATCACTTTCATCTTAATATAAAAATTAAAAGAAAAATGCATTAAAATAACTATAACCACAATAATTTGTTAATGGATACACAATATTAAATATATATAAATTTTAACATCAACAATCTAAAATGTTAGGAAAGAAGAAGTAAAACTATAGAGATTTTGCATGCAATCACGGTTAGGTTGCGTCAGCCTAAAATGAGATATTATAACTATACAATGTTTTATGCAGGACTCATGGTAACCAAAAAAGAAAAACCTGCAGTAGATATATAAAAGATTAAGAAAAAGAAATCATATCACACCACCACAAAAAGTCATCAAATCACAAAGAAAGTCAGGAAGAGGGAAGAAAAAAAGAAAAACTACAAAGTACAAAACAGTCAAAGAACAATTAGAAAAATGTCAATAGTAACTCATTGCCTTTCAAGTATTACTTTAAATACAAATGGATTAAATTAATAAAAAGACACACAGTAGTTGAATAGGAAAAAAAACAAAACAAAAACAAAAACAAAAAATAAGTGCAGATAACTAAAGCAAAAAAAAAAAAAAATAGTGCCACATAAAACTGGAAATCTTTTCTATAGCAAAGAAAATCAACAAAACACAAAACATATATCTGATAAAGGGCTAATATCAAAATATACGTGGAACTCCTACAACTCAATAGGGATAAAAATAATATAAAAATAATAATCCAATTAAAAATGGGTAAAAGACCCAAATAAATGTTTTGACATTTTTCAAAGAAGACATGCAAATAGCCTACAATTACATGAAAAGGGGATTAACATAATTAATCATCAGAGAAATACAAATCAAAACTGCAATGAGATATCACCTCACACATTTTAGAATGGCAATTATCAAAAATACAAGAGATAACAAGTATTGGTGAGGATGTGGAAAATAGGGAACCCTTGTACACTGTTGCTGGGAAAGTAAATTTGTACAACCATTATGAAAACAATATAGAGATTGCTTTAAAAATTAAAGATAAGACTACTGTATGTTCCACCAATTCTACTTCTGGATATACATATACGGAAAACAACATCAGTATCTTAAATAGATATTTACACTTTCATATTTATTGCAATATTATTTATGACAGCCAAGACACAGAAACAACCAAAGTGTTCATCAACAAACTAATGGTGAAGGTAGTGTATGAATAAAATGGAGTATTATTCATCTACACAAAGGAAGAAAATTCTGCCAGTTGTGACAACATGGATGAAGTTGGAGGGTACTAGACTAAGTGAAATAAGCCAGTCAAAGAAAGATAAATACTAAATGATCTCATTTGTATATGGAATCTTAAAATTCTAACTCACATAAACAGAACAGAATGATGGTTTCCAGGAGCTAGGGGTGGGAAAATGGGAATGTATCGGGCAAAGAGTAGAAACTTTCAGTTATAAAATAAATAATTTCTGGGGATGTAATGTACAGCATAGTGATTATAGTTAATAATGCTATATTGTATACTTGAAATTTGCTAAGATAATAGATATTAAGTGTTCTCAGCATACACACACACGTGCACACACACGGTAATTATGTCAGATAATGGATGTGTTAACTAACTTGATTGTGATAATCATTTTATAATGTATACATATATCAAATCATCACATTGTAATCAGAAATATACACAAGCTGGATAGGTTTTGAAGCTTCTCTCAACTTTGTTATTTAATGTTTTATAATTGAGGAAACTGCGTTCTAGGACAGTCTTTGCTATGGCCAATAATGCCTTGTAGGACAGCATCTGCTTACTTCTTAAAATAATATAAATTTGGGTAAACGATTTCTTCCTGATTCCGTTGAGAAACTTCATGACTTAGTATCAAAGAATAGTGCCAATTAGCTATCAGTATTTACTAAAATATCCAATAGGATGATTTTGGATTCAGATTCAGCTTATTAAAGAACCAGATTACACTTTGATAAAAATGTTTTCATTCATATTTTTAGTTATAAATGTGATTTCCAACTGTGGTTCACCCCTGTGTGCTGACGAAATGAATACAAGAATTGTATGTTGTATCTAATAAAAATACTCTGTTGACTGAACTTCAGAATTATTGTTCTATGTAGTATTACCCTTCTAAGCTGGTTTTTCACTTTTGGTTCTACTGCTATCTAACCCTATTATTTCTCCTTGCCTGGGATTCTTCTTGTGTTTTGTTTTCCTTTCATTTTCTTGAAGTGTCTTATTTATTACATTTTAATTTCAAATGGGAGAACATAATGCCAAAAAGCATTCCAGGATAGCTACTGAAAACATGTTAGGTAAAGAAAAAAAAAACAAAAACAACTAACTGTAAGAGATGTTTAAGAACATGATGATCTACTACAAACCCTGCAAATAATATCATATGGGTTCCTGCCAACTCCTAAATAAGGTCACCCTCAAGTTATCTCAATCTATTATACTACCTGATATTTCATATTTCATAATAAATGATTTTGGGTAGCAGGTTATTTTCACTTTCAACTGCTCTTTATTAAAATACAAATGCCCCTGGGAATATAAATATTTTCATTCTTCATTGCTCTGCACAGCAGCATAAATTACTATTTATTTGAAAGTAAAGTACTTTAGAAATAGGACATAGAATTAGCTTTTAGAGATAAGATAGAAGTTATTGCAAAAGAGTTATTACACAGTGGGCCTGCTTTCCTGGATCTCATCTCTGTATGATCTTTTAAAATGTCTTTCACATTCCATAACTGCAAGTGAGACTTTTCTCTAACTTGGCAGGCAATACTTTCTAATCTTTGATGTTGAAAATCAGTTAGAAGTGCATGTACAGAAAAGGCCTGAGATTATATAATTACTAGAGGGCCGCCTAAATAATAACTCTTATACCAATAAATCAGAGATCTGCCATACTTACTTTCTGCTGTGGGATAGGTTCACCCACAATGATCTCTGGTAACACAACCTCTTATAACTGCTGTCATTGTAATTCAATTTTCTGTGTTGCACAATTGAGAGGGATGAGCATACATCCACTCAATCATTTATTCCACATTTATTGAGAGTTTATAATGCACCTAGATGCTGAGGTGAACATGATGACCAAAATAGATACAGTCCCGCTTTTTAGAGCTTATAATTTAGCAAAGAAAGAAACCGAACAAGTAGAAATGTAATAGATGCTATGAAGAATTCATCGCACATTCACTTATGTATCCGTTGAATATTCATTAACTGAGCACCTATCTATATGAACGTGGCACTATATTTTGTGGTTGGGATACAAATACTAATAAAATGTAGTTTTTTCTGTTAAAGAGTTTATATTCTGTGCTAGCAATGGTATAGTCAAGTAAATGAACGATGGCATTACAGAGCACTGTATCTATTACTACAGCAGCATATGTAGTGTCATACATTTAACTCAGACTGATGGGAGTGGGAAGATTGTGAGGGGAAGCGTCCTGAAAGAGGCAATATATAAAGTGAGTGTTACAAAATACACAGACGTAAACAAGGGGAAGAAGTGAGGACAGCTCAACAACCTAACAGGAAGAGGATGACCACTTGCAAGGTAACCCAAGGTAATAAAGACAACTAAACTGTTTAACAAGTGTGTTCTAGCCATTACTAAAAGGTAACATTATAAAACAAGTGAGAAAATGACAATCTTATATAGCTCCAAATCATATACAATTCATAGAATTCGCAAATGAAGCACTATAAAACAAAACCCAATATCAGAACTATAACATGAACAATGCACAGAGTATATAAATTTCATGATAGGCTAAAGTTAGAAAGCATTCACATTCTAAACTAGTCATTTCTGTCATATGTATGCAAAATCAATCCCATTAGTACTGAAATATACACATACAAATTATTAAGATGGCAAATTTTGTTATATGTATTTTAGACAAAAAAGGAAAAATAATAAATATAAATAATCTTACTAGGATTTACCCCCTGGGTCATAACTGCTTTCTTTTACAACTTTGAACAAGTCATTTAACCTTTTTGAACTTTATATTTTTCCAACTGTAAAATGAAGTTAACTCTTCCAACTCTCTACCTCATCTAATTGTGAATAATGCAAAAATGCTTTGTGATTTTTGCATGAAAGACACTATGCAAATTCAAGGTCATAATATCATCTGAGATATAAAATTCTATCATGCTTAACATTGTAAAGTAAACAAGCTTAATGACTACATTACATGCAAGCTATTCTAATTCTTACAATGACTAGTTTGTACGTGTTATAATCATATGTATTATACAATTAAAATACATACCCCTAATACAAAAAACAAACAAAATTAAAATATACTAGGTACATATAACATTTTATTCAGGTAAAATTTCTATATTTGAACAACTATTTTCACATTTGTTATTACCATATAAGCAACTTATTAAGTGCACTTATCATTAAATTAAATTCACTTTTCAAAAGTTCATTATTTATTAAGCATAAACATTAAAGACTTAGTTTATACATTATTGAACATGGGAAGTGCTATTTATATTAATATTTTGAATATTTTCCTGAATTTTACAAGCTTTTCTTGTTTCATTGTATAACAGTTTAGTGCAATTACATTTTAGTGCAGGAAATTAAATAATTAAATTAAACATCTGAAAAAAAAATATATATGTGTGTGTATATATATATAAGCCATAAAAACAAAGAATTAATGGCATTTTCAGCAACCTGGATGGGATTGGAGATTATTATTCTAAGTGCAGTAACTCAGGAATGGAAAACCAAGCATCATTATGTTCTCACTCACAAATGGGAGCTACACTATGAGGATACAAAAGCATAAGAATGACACAGTGGACTTTCAGGACTTAGGGGGAAAGGGTGGGAAAGGAGCGAGAAATAAAAGACTATAAATTGGGTTCAGTGCATACTGCTCAGGTGATATGTGCACAAAACTTTCACAAATCGTCACTAAAGAACTTACTCATGTACCTAAATACCACCTGTTCCCCAAAAAAAAAATTAAAAAAGAAAAAAAAGATATATATGTGAACAAGGAAGTCAAATATACACAGAAGATGTAGGAAGAAGAGACCAAAGAGACAAAGGACTACCCTAGAGACGATGGAAGACAAACCTGAAAACCAGGCTGGAATTCAGTATTCTAATAAATATGATTACCCTCTTCTAACAGAGTCTTTCACTTTTAGTATTCAAAGATTTGCATCCATGAAAACTATAACTATAATGCTAGTAAAAGCAATATTGATGTTTTAATATTAAAAATTAAATACATACGTCTGCAGCTGTTTTTCAAAGATTCCTCAGATTCTTATTATTAGGAACCAACAGAGGTTATGGGAGGTATAGTTTGGCTTCAAACTGATTGCAGTTTTACATGCATTTTAATTTTACTAACTAGTTACCAAGTTAATTACCAAACCTCACATTTTCATTCTCAGTATTAAGTTACACATAGAAGTTATTTTGCATTTTAGCTCTGAAAGTGTTCAAATATGGAATGCGACAAGGTGACTTTGCTTTATATACATATGGTACTCAACCTTTTACTTTCAGTGTCATCTTAGTCTGCCAGATCTCTAATTTTTTGGTAAGAAAATGGACCAACAGGGTATATTTGCAATCATGAGTCTTTTTAGTCCCTGCAAATAGTTGTTGATGTATGTCAGGGTTGGCAGATTTACACAGCAGATGAGGATTCTGCTGTCAATCATACTTTTCCCATTAGAATTGGTATTAAATAAGCTTTCGCTCATCCACTTTTCCTTTTGAAGAAACTTAACATTCTTTGGCATTAACAAGAGAATGTCATCAATATTTAACTCAAAACATAAAATTACATCATTGTAATGAATGGTTTCATCCTGTATTAAAGCAACTAACAATACTATGAGGAGTATTTCCAAAAGTCTTTTTTTATTGTTACAAAATGTTCATAATACAGAATTTACCATTTTAACAACTTTTAGCTATACAGTTTAGTGGCATTAAGTAAATTTACATTGTTGTGGAAGAATTACCACTATCCATCTCCAGAACTTTTTTCATCTTCCCAAACTGAAACTTTTTACCAATTAAACAATAGTTCACCATATCTGCCTTCATCCAGTCTCTGGCAACCACCATTCTACCTTTCTCTATGAATTTGACTACTGTACAAATCTCATATAAGTAAAATTTCCTACTATTTGTCCTTTTGTGACTGCCTTACTTCACTTAGTGTAATGTCTTCAAAGTTTGTTTATGATGTAACATGTGTCAGAATTTCCTTTTTTAAGGCTAAATATTATTCTGTTATGTACATCTACTGTATTTTGCTTGTCCATTCATCCATCAAGGGACATTTTAATTCCTGACAATTTTTAGCTTTTTGAACCATGTTTCTATGAACATGGGTGTGAATATATCCATTTAAATTCCTGATTTCAGTTATTTGGGGATATATACTCAGAAGTAAAGTTGCTGGATTATATGCTAATTCTAATTTTAATTTTTTGAAGAACTGCCATACAGTTTTCTATAGAAGTTGCACCATTTTACGTTCCTAACAACAATGCACAAAATTTCTAATTTTAAAACATAGCCTTTTATTTAAAAATATCTTTATAGGTATGTATAAAACAGTTAAGACAAGTAAATGACCTGCTAGGCTCTCTGTTCTCATGTCCCTTCTAACCTTCAACGTTTGGTCTATTTCATCCACAAAAATAAATTTAGATTTGAATAGTTCACCTAATCCAGGAAAAGCTAATGATATCTAGGCCAAAGATCCAGCAACAAACCAGGCAAGGCAAATGATTTCTTTTTATGACTTTGTATCCCAGTTGTATTCACTGGTATTATCTCACTTGTGCTTTAGTTTTATTTTTTTATCAACCAATAAATTTCTGCCTTCCTTCACTTAATTCCCAAAACAGTGTCCCAATGCCTGAATATTGACCATTCACTGTTCTGGTCCATTTTCTTGTCAACTAGATCCACTCCCTATCATACATACCCTGCTGTTTATTCCCATATCAACATAATCATAAGACATAAAATTCAATGCTAATAATTTTGACCCTTTATTTCCTTTGCAGAGCAGGTATTCCAATTATATCTTTAACAGAAGGCTTTGAAAAAATTCAGCATTGTTACTTAATTTCAAATAACCTGAGAAGTTCTCAGTGGAATCATACCAAGACTATTTCTTGGTATACTTGAAGAAGAGATAGAATATCCCCTGGCTATGTCCTTTCTTCTACCCAAAATGTTTGCTTCTAGGCTGAAATAAGCTTTTGAAAACCACCACTATCAAGAGTACACTCTTGTGAAAACACCAAACATCAACCTAGTCATGTCTCATGACCTGGTCTAATGGTCCTTATTGTCATGTACAGAACCCCCACAGTATATGAAGGCTTTCCAGGAGTAATGCATTCACAGATAGTTTTACATTTAGCAGTTTAGAGAATCACATCTTCAAAATATTCTGTTTTCTGATGTTGAGCTCCCTGAGAAGGCACCGCTCATGAAGAGAAAATTTCTGTTTCTATATATCCTATTTCACAATTGCCTTTCCTCCACTTTGCAAAAGACAGATAACACTCTTATCTCTTACCATTCTCATATTTTATTATGGTGCACTGCCCCTTAGTGTAGAAAGCAAACAAGAGACAACTCAAAATAATGCAGTCCTTGTTGAGAATTAATGACTCTAATTTTCATAAATGTGTTTAATGTAGTTGCTGCCGTGGCATCCATTATAGGCCTGACACAAGTTTTTGAGATACAGTTTCCCCTCATGTTTGGCCTAGTTAAAACTTCTCCTCCTTGTGTGTTTGTGATACATTCCCCTTGTTCCTCATCTCACTGAAGCAAAACTCAACATATCCCACAGCTGCTGACCACAATCAAACCTAATGATCAACACCTGAGTTATGTAACCAAGCTCCTTTCCTTGCACACGCTTTCTTTAAACTAGTCAATCCACAATCCCTGTGAAACAAAACAACAAAACAAAACAAAAAAAAAAAATCAAAGGAATAAGGCTTATGATCCTTATTAAAGGCATAGTCTCACAGGTCCTCTCTTTCTCTCTTTCTTACTCCCCACCTACTAATCGAGCTCCCTGCTCAACTAGTGGATGGGCTCTGAACTTCTTATCAGTCCTCTCTCATACCCAGTGGGTACCACTAACCTCTCTGAGATATGTGAGTAATACAATCATTTTCTCTGCTTTATTGTGTCTCACCCAACTGACACACCTGAACCTGATTTTCCCTGTAGTCAGGACTTTCCTGTAGAGTGGCTATCTTGACACAGCCACTCTCAAGAGAGAGATCTCAAGACCAAATTAAAACTTAAAAAAAAGTAACAATAGAAATCACAAAGCTAATGATAGGTTAACAGTCTTTTAGGTCACATTATTTATAGTTCTTTACTTAAAGTTATCTTATATATAATTAAAAATAAATTTTCATGATGCATCACTAGAAGATCTTTGACCTACAAGTCAAAAAGTGACTAAAGAAAAGAGTGACACTGCTATAAAAAATTTCCATTTCTTTACATGTATGAGTTTTCTCAGTGCTTCTATCAATCAAAATTGAAATTAAAAATAGAAATTATGTTTAACTTAGTCTCATTCTAGCAATAAGTAATAATCACAGGTACATAAACTAATTGAAAATAAGTCTACCCATCTCATTAGGAAATGCATTTCCAATAAAAGATTAATATTTACTACTACATATTTAAATATTCTCTCTCTATATATATATATGTGTGTGTGTGTGTGTGTGTGTATGTGTGTGTGTGTGTCTAATGAATAATTTACTACTGCTAATTGTAATGATAACTTAATCCAGAGTAAAATGCCTTAGTCCTTAGAGGCTTAATGTTACAGGACATTTTTTAAAAGTCAACTTATACACATATTTTATTTCCAAAGAGTATGTTAGGGTGATGTATAAAATACTCTCAGGCATAAAATACATTGTCATAAGATAAAATTTTCTGGGGGAAATGAAATGGAAATACAAGTTCAATAAGCAGGATAAAAATGTAAAATATCCACCTGATAAAAATGAACTTGTTCACTCATTTTTAAATGGACAATAGTTTGTATTATATTGATGATGTGGAATTTATATTACATTAAATTCATTTAAAATAGTAGTGTAATGTTTCGTTTTAAAATTTAGTATTTACAATATTCTAGGGATTACAAGTATTGCAACTATTTAAACCAATGATCACAAATTTTAGATGTCCACTTAAAAATATGTGAGGGAGAACATTTACAAAACTCTTGTAGAAGGTATTGCAAGAAAAATATTTGAAGATCATTGATCTTGCCAAGTCTTCAACATTGGGTGTATATTTTTTCAAAACATTGAATTTATATTACCTATGTTTTTCAATGTATTCTGCCTCTACCTTTTCTGAGCACAGAAAGATGACTGCCACTGTCCTAAGTAGTTCTCCAGGCTTCCAAATTTATATCACTGTATCTCCATTAATAGAGTAACTAATTTGCTACAAAAGTAGATACTGCCTGCAAAGGATGCAATGTATAGCTACATAGTATATACACTGAACAACACTAACGGACCATTTACATAGGCTATAATGTAATAACACCTTTTTGAAGTTTTGCTACATGGCATCCTCCCCCTACATAAAAGAAAATCTGAACAAACAAAATCTCACAGAGAAATTCAATTAAACCTTTCAAACTCACCTGTGTGACCCTTTCCAAAGTGATAAAATTCTCTAAAATATTCCTTTGGAGTGTAAACCGTAATTTCTTCTGTGACCTAAGGTAGATACAACTAGCTGGTTTACTGCTCAGTAGTAATGGGTAATAAATCAGTGTTACTCAATGAGGAAGCAATTTGTCAAGTAATTCTATAGTTCCACTTTTTAACTTCTGAGAAGTTATTTCTCGCCCTGGAAAGTTCATCGTTCGTGCCTAAGTCTCCCAAATCTTCCAAGACAATCACTTCATTTTTCCTTTGAAACGTACCTATACATAATGGCTGCAAAAGGTGGGGGATATAATAAGAGCAAGGTCTGTTACAAACTAGGTTATTTATGAGTTATCAGGTCCAGTTAGAAGAGCCAAAGTAGGATATTGAGTTAACACAGTCCTTCCAACAGATTCGAAATAGTGATGGCTACAATTTCTGAAGAAATTGAGACAGATAGAAAGTACTTAAAGATGAGTGGGATAAAGTCTTCAGGTTACTTTACCACATGCATTATCAAGGGAGGCAAGTTGGACCTTAAGGGGACGACCTTGGAAGATGAAAGCCTTACATGTTAAAATGGTTTGTGTTCCTCCAAAAGACTATACTACTTCAAGAATATGCAATAAATCTGCAGTATTAAAATTTAGTGGGGATGAGGGAAAACTGGTGATTAGGAAAAAAACTTTAAAAATACTCCTTATGGGAAAATAATGAAAAAAGATTGAGTTTTTAAAAGCAGACATTTTCTGGTACCTCTCTTTCCAAAATAATGAAATATATTGTTGAGAAACCAGTATCTAAATTGGAAGTACAAAATAAGACATGATTACTTCTTTTACCTGAAACTTTGTCAATGTATAATCTGTGGTACCCTGGAGTCATAGATTAATAGATTCTTCTTCTACACTGAACTAATTGGACTTAACAAAGACCAGCCTTGAAAACTGAAACACAAACTTCTAAAGTTGTACATGAAAGGTTTTAGGAAACTTACCCCATTATGTCAAACTTCTTTTAGAAATATTCAGATTGTCTCATGGTAATCAAGAAGAAAAAACTGTACCTAGGCCTGGGACTAACATCTTCACTTATGACACTGAGTAAAGGGTAAGAACAATAATGTTGACCCATAGAGGGAAAGGTGTTAATTTTAAACACAGGCCATGGGGTCTGCTAGCTATCTTCCAGTAGTCATTCTATTTTTATCTCTTTTGTAATAGAATCCTCACATTTTAACTGGACTCATGGCCACCAGTTAAATATATTTGTAAGCCTCCACTGCAGTAGAGGCAGCCAGGTAAATTGAAGTCATGTGGGCAACTTCAGAGTAGTATCCTGAAAGAGTAAGGGATTACCCTTCATTTTCCCTTTTCTCCCTCCCACTGGCTAGAATACAAACATAAAGAATGGAGCTACAGCAGAAATCTTCAAACTATGAAATGAAAGTCACAATTGAAAATGATAGAGCATTAAGGCAGTAGCGACCCTGACAAAGTAAAGCAACCATATTAGCTCTGTACTGTTTACATGCAGACTATTATTTAGACTTCCATCCTGCTTTAAGTCATGATTCTTTCAGTATTTGTTACAGCTTCTGAACTTGGATCCTAATTAATATAATCATACCTAGATTTGATTGTTTATGTCACTGCTTATTAATTATATAGCCTTGGACCTATTATTTAGTCTCCTTAAAACATGCCATTATTTTCTGTAAAATTAAGGTAATAACATTCACTTCACAGGAATTTTTAGAGGATGAAGGAAGATACTCTATTTAAGGTACGTAACGCAATAACTGACCCAAGAATGAACACATATTTCCTCTTCCTTTTTTAATTTACCCACAACTGGACATGTAGCTCAATACATGGATTCAGTATTTCATTTTGCGGTTATTTCCAAGTGAACAAATAATTCAGGTTTGTTGGTTCGCCTCTACTTAAATATTCCGAAGGTCCAGAGTTTTATTTATGACATTTTTAATTCCATGCACTTAGTCTTTCTTGTTTTTCCACTATCCTGACCTCTCCCTTTATCCACTAGTAAGACTACTCTTTATTTTTTTGCCACAGCCTTTTGGGTCTGAGGGTCATTTGCATATTTGTCTACTTTGGTACTTTCTAGGTTCCTAGTGCCCACAGAGTCATATCTACACAAGCACATACACACAGCATATAAAGATATTGGAATGCATTTGGTCAACCAACCATCACTTTTAATGTAAGGTGAACCTGTAGTGAATTACAATTCAATGATGTAATTTAATCAGCAATAAACTCTGTAGATAAACTTCACAGTGACAAGCAAACCTCCTGACCCGATGGACACTGGAACACATACCACTGTCATAATTCTAAATAATAAATGACTTCCATCACCTGTGAAGTAGTAGGCATTTTAATCTTAACTTGAAAATAAAAATAAATTTCAGGCTTGAATTGAATATGGATAGAATTGTATAGAAACTGCATTTCTACTATTAAAGTGACACAATTTTTCAGGCCTGGAATAATATTTGTGATGTACATATGTTATCCCCAAATTTTGAGAAGCCAAATTTTAGCAAAATTCTTCCAATTAATTTCAACCATTAACAACAGCACTGTTTTCCCAGGATCTAAACAGAAGGTTGAATTGACAGATGTGTAGTAAAATCAAGTAAATTCAATTTTAATGTATTTATTCAAATCAATTATAAGAAATAAGAAATAAATCTGTGCCTATGATGCTCTGTACTATTTTGCACTTGTTTCAATTTCAGAAACATTGCCATCTGCCATATTAAATAGAACTATTTGGATAATAAACTCTCTGTTCTACTAATATCTCTCCTCAGGATAGTAGGGCTTTTGGAGATAAAATTCCTTCCTATATGTTAGAAGCCAGATATTATTCACAAAAATATGAGTACTACTGAAAGTTTATTTTATTTCATAATTTGGTATAAAGAGAGTCTGCTGGAGTGTGATTTGTTCTGTAATTTTAAATTTGTACAATATAAGAACACAACCATGAAACGCAAATACATTCAGGGAGCTAAATGACAGGATCAAAATAGCACGTCCTTTGTCAAAGATAAGTATCGACAAAGGAGAGCGGAAAATTTCAAACCAATAATATTGATTCTGAAACGATAATAAGAAACAGTGAATCCATTCACAAATGCAATGTGATAAAGTGATTCTGTTCTCTGACCCCTTCGCACACACATACACACATAGGAACGCACACAAAAAATAAAGAAAATACTACTTTGAAAATAGTAAGAAATAGCACTTTCAGTATTTTAATTGTAAAATGAAGCTTTCCCATAAGGAAAAATATTCAAAAGGATTACTGTATATCTGTTACTATATTGATGTATGTTATGGATTAAATCGTGTCTCCCTCAAATTTATTTGTTGAAATCCTACCCCCTAGTACCTCAAGATGCGACTTTATTTGAAAATTGGCCGGGCGCAGTGGCTCAGGCCTGTAATCCCAGCACTTTGGGAGGCCGAGACGGGCGGATCACGAGGTCAGGAGATCGAGACCATCCTGGCTAACACGGTGAAACCCCGTCTCTACTAAAAAAAAAAAAAAAAAAAGAAAATTGGGTCTTCGAAGGGTAATCAAGTTCAAATAAAGTCACTAGGGTGGGACCTAATTCAATATGACGTATAGGCTTAAAAAAAGAAGAAATTTGAACACAGAACCCTGCATAGAAGGAAGACCATGTGAAGAGACATAGATATGATACCGATCTGAAAGCGAAAGAGAAAGCCATCTGGACAAAGGCTTCCTTCCTTTACATCCCTCAGAAGGAACCAATCTTCACCTGCTTTGATTTTGCACTTTAGCCTCCAAAATTCTGAGACTTTTCAGTTCATTTCTGTCGTATAAGTCACCCAGTCTGTGGTAGTTTGTTATAGGGGCCCGAGCAAGCTAACACAGTGGCTAAAGACAACTACAGTGTGTCTGTGTAAACCATGACATACTAATCAAACAAATAATCTTTCAAGTTTAATATCCACTGTTTTGGTCACTGGGCAATAAATATGGTTGTCAATCTCAAAAAGTTTCCTATAGAAAGTTTTCATGTTTCTGGCATCTACTGATTCATCTACAACTTTCTTGAATGTAATATTTTCCCTCATTCTCTTTTTGTGGTAGTATACTGCAGAAGTTTATTACTCTATTTGTAAAATAAAAATTTCATTTATATGTTCTGCATGCATATTAAATTTCAAAGGACATCTTTTTGCTGTGCTATTATGAGAAAAAAGATACAAGTTTAACCTATCTTATGTCCATATGAGCACAGAATTTCTTCAGTTCTGCCTTCAAATTTTCTCTTTTTAACTGACACTTTCCATTTTTTATCTATACAAAAATGGAAAACCCCTCCACATACATAATTATTATTGACTTTGCTATTTTCAACTGCGGGTTTGCTTTTTGTTACATTTTACTTTTGGAGAAGCATTTATTTTGAAGTTCTATTTGTATTTCACTTATGCTTAGAGCCAAAGCAGAGAGCTATGCCTTTAGACATTTTGCCTTATCCAAAGTACCTTAGTAAGATTTCTACTACTTTTCCTTTTGGATTTTCTCACTTTCCTTCCACTGCTGGGTGCTACTCCTATGTTCTTGCTTCATCTCCACATCCACGACATATTCATTAAGTGATAGATACTTAAAGAATGTTTTCTTTGTTTCACAGGTATTATTAGTGAATGAAACACTTGATTGCTGCTATTGCAGATACTGCAATATGTAATGAAATATGTGCTTGTTTGCTGCTTGTTGCTGCTAGGACTATTTCTCCTAAGACAATAGATGGTTGGGAAATTTTCATATTTTTTCAAAGATAAACGAAGTTGGATATTAATTAAAGCAGTGCAAACAGATTTTACTCAGCAACTACTGATAGTAGATAAAGAGCTGAGCTCCACTCAGATTTGTTCAGAGGTGACTGAAGAGTTTAAAAGAAGAATGAGAGAGAAGGGAGGGAGAGTGAATGGTGGATTAAGTGAAAAATTAGAAAGGGTTACTCAATAAGTATGATGAGGCCAGCTGTGTCTGCTTGCTGGCAACAATCAAAGTTAAGATTCTATCCTGGCAAAGAGACTGGACAACAGAGACCCTATCTTTCTGAATTATTACATTTGAAATGATTGATTTTCAAATCCTTGAGAAAGACACTCCAGAATCTTAGGAGATGTATACACATCTCAAGGAGACAGAGTAAAGATTTACAGTTGTAAGCCCTTTTTGGTAAATGTTCTTAGAAGGGGAGGTAAGAGGCCTATCACCAGGTATGGAATAGAACAAACAGAAAGTTCTCCTGCAGCATTGAGCTTTCTAGGGAAGGCTTTGTTTTTTTCCAATTTTTATTTTTTAAATTGATGAATACACACTGTACATATTTATGGTGTACCACATGGTGTTTTGAAATACATATACATTGTGGAATGATGAAATCAAGCCAATTAACATATGCATTACCTCACATACTTACCAGGCATGTGAGAACACTTCAAATGTACTCTCATCAATGTTCAAGTGCACAGTACCATGTTTTTATAGTAACCAGGCTGTACAATAGATCTCTTTTTAGTAGGGGTCTTGGATGATCTTAGGGACATGGCCTTATGCTATTAGAAGCCACGCCAGGGTTTGGTCATCTCTTAGTATGGAGGTTTAGACTGAGTGAGAGAGTTCTGCAAACCTTACTCTATTTTCGTAGACTTACAGCTTGAGTTCAATAGCCGAAGATTGCCCATATCTTGTAGATGTCGTTGACGTAAGTGGTAGGATTTTGAAGCATTTGGTTAAAAAAGACTGCTTGACTGTTGGTGGAAATTGAATTAGTAAAGCCACTACAAAACAAAGTATGAAGATTTCTCACAAAACTAACCCAGCAATCCCATTACTCAGCATTTATCCAAAACAAAGGAAATTAGAATATCAAAAGGATAATACACCCCCATATTTATTGCAGCACTATTTAGAATAGCAAACATATGAAATCAACCTGTGTCCATCAGCGGATGAATGCATAAGGAAAATGTGGTATGTATACACAATGCAATACTATTTGGTCATTAAAAAAAGAATGAAAGCATGTAATTTGCAACAACATGGATGAAACTGCAAATCATCATGAAATAAGCCAGTCACAGAATGACAAATATCACATGTTCTCATTCACATGTGGGAACTCTAAAAATTGATCTCATTAAGATAGAAGAATGATAGAGAACAGAAGTTGGAAAGTGTATTTGGGTTGGGGGCATGAAGAGAGATTAGTTAATGGATACAAACGTACAGTTAGATAGAATAAGTTAAATGTTTGATAGCAGAATAAAGTGACTATAGTTAACAATAATGTATTGTCAGTTTCAAAACAGCTAGGACAGAATTCAAATGTTCCTAACATATGCAAAAGATAAATATTCAATGTGAAGGATACTCTAAATATTCTGAATTATCATTTCATATCACATGTACCCCATAAACATGTAAAATATCACATGTACCCCATAAACATGTAAAAATATTAAGTATCAATTTAAAACGTAACTAATTCTGAAGCTTCAGTTAACATCAGTCTACGGAACATGTAAATTTAAATTTAAATATTATTTTTATTTATAAATTTTACTTCCTGTCAAGTAAAAGTGAAAAACCAACATATGTTTATTAATCACCTGCTTACTAAACTGGATTGTAGGACATGAAACATTTACTGAGTGCCTTCTATATGTCAGACATTATAAATAATTTTTACTCCATCAGTTTCTTCAATACTTACAACACAGGCAAGTATTGTGCTTCTATTTTATAAGCAAATAAACTGAGATGGAGAATGCATAAATATTTAATGTCATTCAGCTGATAAAAAGCAGAGACTGATATTTGGTATAGTTCTCTTTAGCTCCAATGTGGATACCAAAATTATTTTAAAAGAAATATAAAGAGTCCATTCACAAACTGACATATATCGAGTTGCCTCCACAAAACTAAGTTCAGCTGTCAATTCTTAGCCCTCATCTTACTCTTTCTGTACTTGACCAAGTTAATTACTCCTTCCTTTATGAAAATGGGGAAAAAATTAAATTGTGACATGACACACACTTAGAGAAAATGTACATGAAATGTATATTGAGAGTTTAAAATACATTCATAAACACCTGTAAACATCAGAGAGAACCTGGCTTTTTCTCAGAGTCCTATCTTTTATGGTACTATTTCTTCTCACATCTCTTTGCAGTTTTACCAACTATATTTGCAATCCTACATGCTACCCTTTATGTTTTGTCTGTTACTGAACTTTACATCAATGTAGTAGAATTGCTTACATTCTCCTGTGTCTTGATTTTTCGCTCTATATTATGTTTATTGATTTATCCATTTTGATTTGCATTTTTACTATTGTATAATGCAATAGTAAAAATCTAGGCTCAATAGATCGAAATTTAGAATACCATTATAGTTTAATATTTCAAATGTACAGTTTCTGATCATTACAAATAATATCTCTAAGAATATTTTTGTAACAGTAGTCTCACATTAATGTTCAGGGCCTTTTCTATATGTGTAACTCACAGTCGAACTGCCTAGTATTAGGATATACATATCCTCAAATTTTCTGGAAAATAGCAATTATTTTGTGGTGGTTGGTCATGGAAATTTAAATTCCTACCAGCCAATTACAAGAGATTGTGTTTCCCTACATCCTTAGTACATGATAGTGTTATTTTTGTATTTATTCACTTTTAAAATTGATTTTGCTAG
The DNA here is from genome assembly GCF_003255815.1 of Theropithecus gelada. Taxonomy (NCBI): domain Eukaryota; kingdom Metazoa; phylum Chordata; class Mammalia; order Primates; family Cercopithecidae; genus Theropithecus; species Theropithecus gelada. The sequence goes on from NC_037689.1 coordinate 65,197,410, forward strand.
CGAGCAAACATGAGGGTATACACAGCTGTCTCATTTTGGTTTTAATTTACATTTCCCTGAATACTAATAATTTTTTAAAATTTATTTGTATTTATTTATTTATTTAAGACAGGGTTTTACTCTGTTTTCCAGGCTGGAGTGCAGTGGCACAATCACAGCTGACTGCAGCCTTGACCCCTTGGTCTCAAGCGATCCTTCCACTTCAACCAACTGAATAGCTAGGTGGAACTGCTGCTATTCCACCATACCCATCTAATTTTTCTAATTTTTTTTTTAATTTTTTTTTTAATTTTTTTTTTTATTTTTTTTGTAGAGAGGGGGATCTCACTATGTTATCCAGGCTGGTTTCAAACTACTGGGCTCAAGAGATCGTTTTACCTCGGCCTCCCAAAATGCTGGGATTATAGGTGTAAGCTACTGTACCTTGTCTACCAATGAATTTAGGAATCATTTTATAATTTAATTTTATACATTATTTGGATATTTTCTTTCATAACCTATATCTTCATGTCTTTTGCTATTTTTGTGTTAGGATCTTTCTCTTTTTCTCTCTGCTTGGGTGGAGTGCAGTGGCTTGATCTCGGCTCACTGTAAGGTCCGCCTCTGGAGTTCAGGCCATTCTCCTGCCTCAGCCTCCCGGCTGGGACTACAGGCGCCCGCCACCGCGCCCGGCTAATTTTTTGTATGTTTCGTGGAGACGGGGTGTCACCGTGTTAGCCAGGATGGTCTCGGTCTCCTGACCTGGTGAGCCGTCCACCTGGGCCTCCCAAAGTGCTGGGATTAGAGGCGTGAGCCACCACGCCTAACCTATATATTTTTATACTAGTCCTTTTTTGGTCATAACTTTTTCAAATACATTCATTCACTTCATGGCTTGTCTTTTCATTCTTTTTTGCTGTCTTTTGGTGAACAGAGGTTCTTCATTTTTCTCCACTCGGTTTCAACCATGTTTTCCTTTATGGTGAATGCTTTACATGTTTTGATTAGGAAATCTTACCCTACTCTAAATTCAATATAATATTTTTCTTTAATTTATTCTAAGTCTTTACATTTTTACCTTTCACTATTGTGTATTACCAGAACTGAAATTGATATTTGTGCATGGTGTAATAATGAGATCCAATTTCATTTTCTTCCACATATTTAACCAGGTTTCTCACCACAATTCATTGAAAAGACTCTTCAATTCCCATTGCTTTAAGTGCCATTTTGGTCATAAATAAAGTATCTATATATAGGCAATCTATAATCTCCTTACCTATTTTTTAGTCCTTCAAAAAATATGTAATCTGCTGTTGAATTCAGTATTATATAGATATTATTTATGTAAAGTCTTCTAATTCTTGTTTAAAGCTTCTTTATCTTTACTACTTGCTCTATGAATTTTTGAGAAAAATGTATTATAATCACTAACCGATTTTTTTGCTATTTCTCTATTGTCATTTTCACCTTATTTACTTTGAAACCATATTAAGTACATTAAAATTGAGAATTAATATTTTCTTGGTGAGATAAATATTGCAATGTTATGAAGGGAAGTTCTTTAATGCTAACAATGTCTTTTGTCCTAAGAATATTTTGTTTGATATTAGTATAGCTTTCTTGTCACTAATACTTTCATAGAATTTTTTGATAATTATTGCTGCAACATTTCTGTGCCTTTATGTTATCATTATGTAAAATTTTACCTCACAATATAATTTCAGAATTTGGTGAATTTTTACTTAACACAACTAATAATACTGAAAGTAATGTTATTAATAATTCAGCAGCACATCAAAAAGCTAATTTACTAAAATCAAATAGGCTTCATTTCTGGGACACAAGGTTGGCTCAACGCACACAAATTAGAGAACATAATTCATCTCATAAACGGAGCTCAAAACAAAAGCCACAGAATTTTCTCAACAGATGGAGGAAAGGCTTATGATAAAATTCAACATCTCTTTATGTTCAAAACCCTAAAAAAATTATACATTGTAGGAACACACCCTAAACCAATAAGGGCCACCTATTACAAACCCTCAGCCAACATCATACTGAATAGGCAAAAGTTGTAAGCAGTCCCCATCAAAACCAACACAAGACAAGGATATCCTCTCTTACCACTCCTATTCAACACAGCACTGGAAATCTTGGTCAGAGCAATCAGGCAAGAGAAAGAAGTAAAGGCATCCAAATAGGAAGAGAGGAAGTCAAACTATCCCTGCTTGCAGACAACATTATTCTATACCCAGAAAACCTCATAGTATCTGTCCTAAAGCTCCTAGATCTGAAAAACAACTTCAATAGTTTCAGGGAAAAAAGAAAATCAATGTACACAAATTACTAGCATTCTTATATACCAACAACCTCTAAGCTCAGAGCCAAATCAATGATTTTATTTCATTCACAATAGCCACGAAAAAGAACAAAATACCTAGGTATACAGCTAAACAGGGAGGTAAAGTATTACTACAATGAAAATTACAAAACAGTGCTCAAAAAAATCAGAGATGACACAAACATGGAAAAACCATGCTCATGGATAGGAAGAATTAATATTGTTAAAATAGTCATATTGCCCAAAGAAATTTACAATTTAAATGCTATTCCTGTCAAACTACCACATTTTTTCACATAATTAAAAAATAAAGTCTTCTAAAATTTACACAGAACCAAAAAAGAACCTGAATATCCAAAGCAATCCTATGCAAAAAGAATAAAGCTGGAGGCATCACATCACTCGACTTCAAACTATATTAAAAGGCTACAGTAACCAAAACAGTATGGCACTCATAAAAATACAGACACATAGACAAATAACAGAATGGAGAGCCTAGAAATAATGCTGTACACTTACAACCATTTGATCTGTGACCAAGCTGACAAAATCAAGCAATGGCTAAAGGACTCTCTATTCAATAAATAGTGCTGGGATAACTGGTTAGCCATATGCAAATAATTGAAATTGAAATCCTTAATACAACTGAGCTGTATTAAAACCAACTCAAGGTAGATTAAAGACTTCACTGTAAAATGTGAAACTATAAAAATCCTGAAAGCAAACCTAGGAAATACCATTCTGGACATATGACCTGGCAAAGATTTTATAACAAAGATGCCAAAAGTATTTGAAACAAGAACAAAAAATAGACAGACAAATGGGATCTAAACAAACTAAAGAGTTTTGAACAGCAAAATAAACTATCAACAGAGTGGAGAGACATCCTTCAGAGGGGAGAAAATATTTGCAAACTATGCATCTGGCAAAAGTTTAATAGCCAGAATCTATTAGAAACTCAAATAAATTTACAAGTACACACACACACAAAAGCATTAAAAAGTGGGCAAAGTACATGAACAGGCACTTCTCAAAAGAAGACATACATGCAGCCAAAAAGAATATAAAAATGTTCAACATCACTAATTATTAGAAAAACACAAATCAAACCACAATGAGTTACATTTCACATCAGTCAGCATGACTATGATTTAAAAGTCTAAAAACAACAGATGCTGGTCAGGCTGTGGAGAAAAGGGAACATTTATACATTGCTGGTGAAAGTGCAAACTAGTTCAGCCACTGTGGAAGACAGTGTGGTGGTTTCTCAAATATCTTTTTTTTTTTTTTTTTTTTTTTTTTGAGGCGGAGTCTGGCTCTGTCGCCCAGGCTGGAGTGCGGTGGCCGGATCTCAGCTCACTGCAAGCTCCGCCTCCCGGGTTCACACCATTCTCCTGCCTCAGCCTCCCGAGTAGCTGGGACCACAGGCGCCCGCCACTTCGCCTGGCTAGTTTTTTGTATTTTTTAGTAGAGACGGGGTTTCACCGTGTTAGCCAGGATGATCTCGATCTCCTGACCTCGTGATCCGCCCGTCTCGGCCTCCCAAAGTGCTGGGATTACAGGCTTGAGCCACCGCGCCCGGCCTCAAATATCTTAAAACAGAATTACTATTGGACCCAGCAAACCTGTTATTAGGTATATACCCAAAGGAATATAATTTATTCTACTATAAAACATATGCACACACACGTTTATTGCAGCACTATTCACAATAGCAAAGACATGAATTCAACCTAAATGCCCATCAGTACTAGATTGGATAAAGAAAATGTGGTAAATATATATCATGGAATACTACGCATCCATAAAAAAGAATTGGATCATGTCCTTTGCAGCCATATGGATAGAGCTGGAGACCATTATCCTGAGCAAACTAACCAGGTACAGAGAACCAAATACCTTATGTTCTCACTTATAAAAGGAAGTTACACAAGAAGAACACATGGACACAAGTAGGGGAAAAACAGACACTGGGGCCTACTTGAAGATGAAGGGTGAGAGAAGAAAGAGGATTAAAAATACTTATTAAGTACTATGTTTTTCTGTGTGACTAAATAATCTGTACACCAAACTCCCATGACATGCAGGTTACCTATGTGACAATCCTGCACATGTACCCTTAAACCTAAAGTAAATGTTAAAAGAAAGAAAACAGTACATTTAAAAAGAAAAAAAGAAAGTAATGTTACTAGAAAGGGGAGCGTTCCTGGATTCTCATGCAGGAAAAAATTCAAAATGAGTCAGAGTTCAGTGAAAAAAGCAATTTTATTGGAAATTACTCTGTTGCAGAGTAAGGCATCCTCAGAAAGCAAGCGGAAAAATTCACCATCTTTGTTTTAAGTTTCTCTTATATAGGGGTCTTGTCTATGTAAAAACTAAACTAAGCTGTGTCTATGGGTGGGTGGACGGACAGCCTGACAACATTTATTATTTTATTGACTTAAGGAGAACTATCCTTGACAATTTATGTGTGAGTACATGAAAGCATATCTATAATGATCTTGAAAGCATATATTGTTATGGGTCTTGGGACACTTTGATTTTCAGTTATTTTAAGAGTTTGTCCTTGCAGGCATTACCAAGCTGCTTCTTTAGCTGTAAACATCTTAGGACCATGGGTCATGACTGGCAAGACATATGCCTTGCTAGTTTTAAGACGGTGTCACTCTGGCTCTCTTAGGTTCCTGCTTCCCTAACTTTCCCCTCTCTATTTATGAAAGAATTCTTAATCTTAAGGGGAGCTGAAGGGCAAGACTCATTCTTCTGTAACTTATTCCTGCTGACAGTGGAAATTGATCACTGGGACAGAGTCCTCTATAAGTTTAGTATGAGCCTCTTCAGGGAGCTATAAAGTTTCTTGCATGTGTGATATCCCTATAGATTCTAGAAAGTTAATATACTAGGTTAGTAAGTAGGCGAGCAAAGAAGCAACTGAGCTATTTTATCTTGTAACCATATACAACAAGCACAACAGAAATAAAAAGCACAATAACTAATAATAATGAATACTATAATACTAAGCATGCCAAAAGAAATGCTTTCCAAATGCTGGAGAACTGATGAAACCATGCCATTATGAGGTCTTGAGACAGGGAATCAATTGCTAAGATATGAGTTTCCAGGGATCTTATAGCCTGGGATATATTATGGGAGTAATCAGAAATATAAACACAACATTTAGTTTTAATCAAGGCACAAGTTCCCCCTGGGCTGCAGTTAAAATATATAAAGTAATACAATTTTATAGACTTACTTGTCTTATCTGCAACTATTCTTCTGTTAGAAGGGTGATGATAGCCTGATTAGTGTTTATTGAAAGCTGCAGCAATGTGTTCTTCTAGGGCTTGGACCTGAAATTCAATGTCCACAGCTATTGCCTGAGAAGAGACGATTGTCATAGGATAAAACCACCAAGAAACCTGCTTTGTTGTCTATAAGCATTGACTGTTTCCCAGTTGGTGTTGAGGGAACACAGATGTATAAAGGATATGTCCTGAAAGTTAGGGACAACTCCAAGTACATCATCCAGTTCAATTGTAATATAGGACGGCCAAACATGAGACCCACATGCCCACAACAATTCCCAAGAAGAAGAATGGGCACCTGTATTAGTCTGTTCTCATGCTGCTAATGAAGACATACCCGAGACTGAGTAATTTATAGAGGAAAGGGGTTTAATTGACTCACAGTTCCATATGGCTGAGGATGCCTCAGAGTCATGGTGGAAGGCAAATGAGGAGAAAAGTCACATCTTATATGGTGGCAGGCAAAAGAATATGTGCAGGGGAGCTCCCCTTTAAAAAACCGTAAGATCTCATAAGACTTATTCACTACCATGATAACAGCACAGGAAAAACCCACCCCCATGATTCAACTACCTCCCACCAGGTCCCTCTCATGATTTGTGGGGATTATTACAATTCAAGGTGAGATTTGGGTGTGGGCACAGAGCCAAACCATATCAGCATCTAACTATAGAGATTTATTTTGACATTCCATCTATATTTTGTCAGTTAAAAGGAGGTTATATTATGACTGTCAGCCTAGAAGCAGCTGTTGTCTCTCAAAGCAAAAGGGTACTTCACCTGACACCTGAATTTGAGTACCCATTAACCAATTAAACCAATTGTATATGGTAGAGCATAAAGTAGAGATGGCAGTTGTTAAAAAGGTTACATACCTGTAGAAGGGATTAAAGATGTTACTTATCTGTTTATTTGCAAAACAGCAGCTTTAGGTCTACTAGGGCTTCACAAGGGTAGATAGTGGTGTCTTTCTTCGGCGACTGCAAGGACTCACATAAAACAGGTCCAATGGTGTAGCCATCTAGTAATTCCCTAAAGTTAAACATCTGTGGGTGTGCTTAACAATACCCTCGTAGTACCCTTCCATTTTGGTTGTAATTGATCTTTGGGACATTCATTTTTCCAAGTTTTTAATAGTACTTGCAGTCTCTTGATTAAACAAGGGAGCTATGAATGTTTATGGAAGTGTTCCTGACACATGTATGTTGAACAAACATAAATGTAACATAAGACTCTGTTTATATTTGGGTGGAGACTTAACCCTTGCCTGGCATGGTCTTAGATCCAGTTTATAACTTGATATTTATTGTCATAAAGAGTCTGTTCTGTCAGTCTTATGATCTCTATCTTAATGTTAATGCTGAAAAGTTGTGCCTGAATTACAAGGGGGAAAATGTATAGAGATGTGGGTTCGACCCCCAGCTTTCCATCATGGCAAGAGCTAGTTTTTTCTCAGCTTTTTTTTTTTTTTTGGAGGGGATTTCCTTTGGCCTGGGTGGGCGGGGGGATTTCATTCTGTTGGAGAGCTTAGGATCTTATTTCATTTTATTTGTATAAGTTTATATTCCCCCTTTTTTTTTGGTCAAGGTAGACCTAAGGCAGAATTGATGCTTTTATTTTATCCCAAATCTATGTGTGAGTGGTGTGCTACCTGTCCAAGGTCAATCATATCCCTCAGAAGGAACCTGTAGCCAAGAGACTTAAACTCAGAAGACTTATAGCCAATTAAACATTCTAAGCCAGATGGCAGTGGAGGTGGGCAGGCACTCATTAACGTTAAAATCCTATATAAGCAACAGAAGTGCCAAAAATCAAAAGCCAAGAGGCAAGGATATAAAATTGACTTATCTATACATTCTATTCATTGAGCTACCATAATCTTGGCTTGTAGCAATTAGCTATATAAAACACAAGCATTTTGGCCAGCTGTTGAGGCATATGTGTGCCCATGCTTGATTTGGAAGGTCTGAATTGATTTTTTTGCTCGAAACCATCTATATGACAGTCTCTAGGCCTGGAGGGGCTGAATAATTTGCAATTCTGGAGGCCAAAAAAAAAGAGAGAGAGAAATACATACACAGAAGGAATTCACAACATTTTAAACAAAAAGGTCATAATCCCTTTCTAGTTTTGAAAATGACAGAAAAAAATCCCATCAGTAATCAAACATTTAAATTATTTAGTATCAAGTCATAGAATAAATTACATTAATTCAGATGGAGATAATATTATTAAATGAATCTTCATGTTTTTAATACAGGCCCATCTCTGTGTCTCATAAAAGTGGCTTACATTGTTTTTCTTTCTTTTTAATTGTTTCTAATTTTCAATTTCTGTGGGTACTTAGTAGGTGTATATATTTATGGGGTACATGAGATATTTTGATAAAGGCATGGAATGTGAAATAATCACATCATGGAAAAATGGCGTATCCATCCCCTCCAGCATATATCATCTGTGTTACAAACAATCTAATTATACACTTTTAGTTATTTAAACATCTGAAATTAACTTATTGACTATAGTCAGCTTGTTGTGCAATCAAATAATAGGTCTTGCTCATTTTTTCTATTTTTTTACCTATTAATTATGCCCACCTCCCCACAAGACCCCCCACTATGTTCCCAGCCTCTAATAACCATCCTTCTACTCTCTATGTCAATGAGTTAAATTGCTGTGATCTTTAGATCCCACAAATAAGTGAGAACATGCAATGTTTCTCTTTCTGTGCCTGGGTCATTTCACTTTACATAATGACCTCCAGTTCTATCCATGTTATTGCAGATGGCAATGGATTTACATATGTTAAGCCATCCTCACATCCCTAGTATAAATCCCACTTTTTCATGATGAATAATCTCTCAAATGCATTGTTGAATTTGGTTTACTAGTATATTGTTGAGGATTTTAGCATCAACATTCATCAGACATATTGACTGGTAGTTTTTTTTTTTTTTTTTTTTATGTGTCTTTGTCTTGTTTTAATATCAGAGTAATATTGGCCTCATAGAATTAATTTGGAAGTACTCATTTCTCCTCCATTATTTAGAAAAGTTTGAGTAAGATTGACATGAATTCTTCTTTAAATATTTGGTAGAAATCAATAGTGAAGGCATTGGGGTCCCAGGGCTTTTCTTTACTGGGAGACTTTCATTATGGCTTTGATCTTCTTACTTGTTATTGGTCTGTTCATGTTTTGGATTTTTTTTTTTCTGGATCAATCTTGGTAGGTTGCATTTGTCTAGGAATTTGTTCATTTTTAAATAGATTTTCCAATTTATTGGCATATACTTGTTTATAGGAGCCACTAATTATCCTTTGTATTTTTGCAGTATCAGCTTTAATGTCTTCTTTTCATCTCCAATTTTATTTATCTGGATCTTTGCCCTTTTTTCTTAGTCTGACAAAAGTTTGGTTTATTTAACTTTTCAGAAAACCAGTTTTTTATTTTATTGATCTTTTATATCATTTTCTCTATTTCAAATTCATTTATTTCTGCTCTGATCTTTATTATTTTTCTTTCCTTCTACTAATTTACTCTTGCTTTTATAGTTCTTTAAAATTCATAATTAGATTGTCTATTTTAAGTTGTTCTTATTTCTTATGTAGGCACTTATAGCTACAAACTTCCTTCTTAGTACTGCTTTGCTGTATCCCATAAAGTTCGGTATGTTGTATTTCCATTGTTATTTGTTTCAGAAGTTTTTCAATTTTCTGCTTAATATCTTCATTAACCCACCAGTCATTCAGGGGCATGTTGTTGAATTTCCATGTGTTTGTATAATTTCCAAAATTTCTCTTTTTGTTGATTTCTAGTTTTATTCCATTGTGGTCAGAGAAGATACTTGTGATTATTTCAAGTGTTTAAAGTTTTAGTACTTGTTTTGTGACCTACCATATCATCTATCCTTGAGAATAATCTATATGCTGATAAAAAGAATGTGTATTCTGCAGTTCTTGGATAAAATGTTCTGTATATATTAGATCAATTTTTTTCCTATAGTGCAGATAAAGTCTGATGTTTCTTTGATGATTTTCTGTCTAGAAGATCTGTCAAATAACTGAAAGTTGAGTGTTGATGCCTCCAGTTACCATTGTATTGGAGCCTACCTCTCTCTTTAGCTCTAATAATATTTGCTTATATATCTGGGTGCTCCAGCATTGGATGCATATATATTTAAAATTATTATATACACTTGCTAAATTGACCATTTTATCATTACATAGTGGTCTTTTGTTTCTTCTTAAAGTTGTTGTCTTGAAATCTGTTTTGTCTGATATAATTAAAGCTACTGTCATTCTTTTTTGGTTTCCATTTCCATGAAATATCGATTTGTTTTCAGTTGTTTTCTGTCTATATGTGTCTTCTTAGGTGGCATGTGTTTCCTGTAGGTACCAGAACAATGGGTCATGTTTTTTAATACATTCAGCCACTCTGTGTCTTTTGATTGAAGAGTTTAGTCCATTTAAATTCAATATTATTATTGATAAGTGAAGACTTAACTTCTGCCATTTTATTATCTGCTTTCTGGTTGTTTTGTAATTTTCTCTTTCTTATTTTCTTCCTGCCTTTCTTTAGTGAATGTACTTTTCTCTGGTGATATGATTTATTTTTTTCTTTTTATTTTTTTTTGTATCCATTGTATGTTATTTGGTTTGAGGTTATTATGAGGCTTGCCAATATTGTCTTATAATCCATTATTTTAAGCTGATAATGACTTAAAACTCTTTGAATGAGGAGCAAACAAGGAATAATAAAACTACATCTTAACTTTGCCCTGTCATTTTTTTATCTTTTTTTAAATTTAAATCTTATTGTATTGTATATGTCTTGGTAAGTTGTAGTTGATTACTTATTGCTCATTAATATGTTTTTATTTCTTATTGAAGTGTTGGGAAAAAGCTGAGGGTTGGGAAGAAAGCTGAGGCAGGGCTTGCATAACTGACATAATGTCTTCTGGAATACGTCTAGACTTGCAGGCTCCTTGCTCCTAGCCCTCCTAGGCGCCTATCCGCATTATCTCAAGTAGCAAAACATGTTCCATATAAAGGCTAAACCATCACAGTTGTAGATCATGCGCCTGCCCTTTCCACCTCCACATTCTCACCACCTGTTTCTTTGTTGGATTACCAATAAATAGCGTGAGCTCCCAGAGCTCGGGGCCTTCCCAGCCTCCATGATCGCAGTGGTCCCTCTTGTCCGACGTCTCTCTCTCGAACTCTGACTCCACCGGACTTCGTCGCCCTCATGACCTGGTGTTGGATCTGGCCACTTCAAAATTCCTGGTGCCCAACGTGGGGTGACAAAGACCCCAGTGAAGGAATGCCAGAGCATGTGAGAGTGGAGGACGCATCATCAAAGGACACCCGAGGACGTCTAAAAGAAGCTAGAAGCTCGATGGTAAAGCTGAGCACTCGGAAGAACCAGGGTAATAATGGGATAAAGTGAAAGCAGACTTTCTGCTTATTTAAATTTCTTAAGGCATTTATTACTAAGGGGGGAGTGAAAGAGTGAAAGCTAGTACTCAGAATTTATCACTCTTTAGTGCAGTAAAGCAGTTTTGCCCATGGTTCTCAGAACAAGGGACTATGGAGTTGGATCAATGGGAGAGAATTGGCAGAGATTTTTAAAAAGTGTATAAAGATGGAGCAAAAATTCCAGTCTCAGTTTGGTCACTGTGGGTGCTAATAAAAGCAGCTCTTGAGCCATTTCAAACAGATGATGAGACTTTGTTACCCCCAAAGATGTTACTTTGTGCTGGATCTGGCCACCCCAACATTGAAAAACTCCCTTTAGCATTTCTTGTAGAATAGGTCTATGTGTTGATGAAATTCCTCAGCTTTTGTTTGTTTAGAAACGTCTTTCTTTCTCTTTTATGTTTGAAGACTATTTTTTACAGATATACACTTCTAGTGTAAAAGTGTTTTTCTTTCAGCACTTTAAACATGTCATGCCAGTCTCTGCTGACTTTTAAAGTTTCCACTGAAACGTCTGCTGCCGGACATACTAGAGTTTCATTGTATGCTTGTTTCTCTTTTACTGCTGTTTCTTTTAGGATGCTTTATTCTTGATCTTTGGGAATTTGATTATTAAATGCCTTGAAATAGTCTTCTTTGGGTTAAATCTAGGTGTTCCATAATCTTCATGTACTTGGATGTTGATATTTCTCTAGCTTTGAGAAGTTTTCTGTTATATCTTGTAATAAACGTTCTACTCTTATCTATTTCTCTACCTCTTCTTCAAGGCCAATAACACTTAGATTTGCCTTTTTGAGACTATTGTCTAGATCCTGTAGGTGTGCTTCATTGTTTTTACTTTTGAATTCTCTCACTTTGTGTTTTCAAATAGCCTGTCTTCAAGCTCACTAATTCTCTTTTCTCTGTGATTCTGCTTTTAAAATACTTTGCATCCTTCACTGTGCCAGTTGCATTTTTTTCAGCTGCAGATTTCTGTTTTATTTTCTCCCCCTGTGTTATCTTTAATTTCTTTGAGTTTCCTCAACACAGCTATTTTGAATACTCTGAAAGGTCAAATATCTCTTTTTAGCCAGGATTGGTCCCTAGTGGCTTATCTAGTTCATGTGGTGAGTCCTGGAGTCAGGATCCCCAAGATCCTGCTTGGTGCTCTACCCCACTGTGACCAAGCTGGTAGCTAAGATGTAAGACAAAGTCCCCTTTACTTTTCCCATTGCTTTTCTCAAGCAGAAGGAGTATTGCCCATAGTCGCTACAGCTGGCAATGTGCTGAGTCTCACCTGAAGCCAGCACATCTCAGAGTCTCACCCAAGACATAGTACCTGGGTATCGCTGCTGGTTATTCAGAACGTATGGCTCTTCAGTTAGCAGGTGATAAATCCTACCAGGACTGGATTCTTCCCTTCAAAGCAGTAGGTTCCTTTCTGGCCCAGGGCATGTTTAAAAATATCATCTGGAAGCTAGGGCTTGGAATTATTGCCTCACAACTCTGCTCAGTGTCCTGTCCTGCTGTGGCTGAACTGGTATCCAACATGCAAGACAAAATCTTCCCTATTCTTTCTTCTCCTTTTAGTAAGTGATAAAATGGGGGCTCTTTAAAAGGGAGCTGTGAGCTGTGCAGCCTGGAGTCAGGGGAGGGATAATGCCAGCAATTTCTTTGTTACCCAGCTGGCATCTCAGTAGGTTATGTGCCTCCATAGTCTGCTGGTTCTGGGCCCAGTTCAGCACTAGGAAGTGCTTAAAAGTTGCAGTCCTTGTAGCCTAGACTGCCTTTCAACTTAGTTGAGAGCCCCAGAGCACTTTAATCTGTGGTGGAAACGTTTGCAGAAACTCAAGTTTCTACCGCTGGCATCAGTAATTTCCTGCTGGCTGTGGCTGGTTTAAACGCTCCCTCTGTGGGGAGTATCAGCTGAGTTTGGTCCAGCTTTTCTTTCTGCTGTAACAGAACAGCACTGAGTTCAGTGCCTCACAATTGTTGTGCTCTTCATTTCCCAGTTCCTCAAACAGAGGCTCTCACCACCCAGCAACTGCTGCCAGGGATGGGGGAACAGTTTGCATTGGTAATTCAAGATTTTTTTTTTTTCCTACCTCTTCAATTCCGCTTTTTGCAATACAAAGTTAAAACCAGGTACTGTGAGTACTGTGAGTGCTAACCTGATTTTTTGGTTCTTATGAAGGTGCTTTTCTTTTGTAGATGTTAAATTGTTAAATTGATGTCCTTGTTGTGAGGGGAGGAATGATTGATGAAGCCTCCCATTCTTCTTCCTCTGACCCCTCAGTAGTCATCTGTTAAATTGGCACTATCTTATATATGACAGCATTTATACAGCATCAATCTTTCATGTCTACCTTCAGTTTCCTATAGTTGTTTTATCATAACACTGTAGAGTAGATAGGTCAACTATTCTCTCATTTTTTAAGGAAAATAAACTAAATTCCAAATATGTTAGTCGCATACCCAAGGTTACAGATAGCTGTTGACTGGTTAATGGTGGCTAAGTCTAAAGTAATATACAGTGTAATAGGAAAAGTTTATTTCTTAAAGATGAATCACTTGGAACAAATTTTTGCTTTTTCTTTTTGAATATATATATGTGTGTGTATATATGTGTATATGTGTGTGTGTGTGTATATATGTGAGTATATATAAGCACTAAAGCATATTCTCAATGTGCAAAGAGGCTGCAGTAATATTATGGATAAGTAAAATGAGTCAAACTCTGATTTTGAGGAAAAAACAGAGTAATGAAGACAATGGAAAGATTACAGCATTTACACTAAGCCTAAAAGGCACAGCTATTTCTCAGGCCCCACAGATTGTTGGTAATAGAATAACGCAGGTGTGTGGCTTACAGTTATTCTAATTTTTCCACAGTCAAGACTTTTATGTGCAATATTCTACTTTTAAAATGCTGACAGCGAATTTATATTTAAAATACTACTCAGGCCAACGTTGCATGGGTGCAACCAAATGTCTTTTGGCAATTACCTTAAGAAATAGAAACCATTATCTTTGGCATAAATAAAAAATAAAATATAAAATAAAAATCTCACCTATTTAGAGTATTTTAAATAAAGATACAGATGTATCATCATGTCAAAGATTGAGTCAGGTTCCTCCTCAATGGCTCAACAGCCAGTTATATGAAAACCCCAATATCAGTAAACTACAGGGATCTCAGAATACTAATATCATATCTAATTCTATTCTAGCCTCCCTGGGGTCAGATGAATGTAATTGTAAAACTTCCAGGTCAGTAAGTGGAGAGAGAGAAAAAGAGAGAAAATAAAATATACAAAAAATTATCCCACCCAGAGTAAGTTGATACACCAATACTCTAAAATATATAAGTAAATCTAACACTGTTGGGATTCACTCAGGATGGTAGCAGAAATATTAAAGGGAATTATTAGGGAAAGTTATAGGGAATAGTCACATACCTTTTTGGAAGGTCAAAAGGTTACATAGCTTGTAATAATTGAACAGGCTGAAGGTAGCTGGCTCTTACCTTAGAGCATTAGGGTAAATACTAAGGACAATAGAGGCTTCCCCAGTTAAGTCTGTTTACCCTACCTCCATTAACCTTTGAGCCAGATGGCCCTGGGATGGGCGGTTGTCGGGGGGGGGGGGGGGGGAATGTCTACCAGGGATATTGCCCCCTAATAGTGTTTACTTTAAACCCAGGTACCTAAGCTTTAATCATTCCTAGAAACTACCCTCTTAACAATGTTAATTATCCACACGTGTGTTGACTCAGCTTCTGTTAACTGTATACTAAATAAATGCCTGGAGTGCAAACTGCTCAGGGCTGGCCGTAGTGAAAAAACCTCTTGGTGTGCAGGCGGTCAGACACTCGGCAGGACTGGCAAAACAGAATATCTCTGTCAGTGTACGTTTTATTCATCCGTCATTTGGGTCAGGGTCTGAAGGCAGACCCCCACAGCTAATGCCCTCTTGTGAGGAGCAATAGGTCAAACGATAAGAAAGAGATACAACAAAATAAGAACACAAATTGACAGCAGGAAAAATCATAGTATGATAAAATCTAGAATTTTTAAAAATATTATGATTAGTGATACAGTTGGGCTCTGTGTCCTCACCAAAATCTCACCTTGAATTGTAATCCCCGTAATCCCCACATGTCAAGGATTGGACCAGGTAGAGGTAATTGGTTCATGGAGGTGATTCCCACATGGAGTTCTCATGATGATGAGTCTCACAAGATCTGATGGTTTTTTTTAAGAGTCTGGCATTTCCCCTGCTTGCACTCATTCTCTATCTTGCCACCTTGTGAAGAGGTGTCTTCCACCATGATTATAAGTTTCTTGAGGCCTCCCCAGCCATGTGGAACTGTGAGTCAGTTAAAACTCTTTTCTGCATAAATTACCCAGTCTTGAGTACTCCCTTATAGCAATGTGGGAGCAGACTGCTACATTAAATTGGTACTAAGAGTGGGGCATTGCTACAAGATACCTGAGAATGCAGAAGTGACTTTGGAATTGAGTAATGGGCAGAGGTTGGAACAGTTTGGAAGACTCTGAAGAAGACAGGAAGATGTGGGAAAGTTTGGAACTTTGTAGACACTTGTTGAATGGCTTTGACCACAATGCTGATAGTGATATGGACAATGAAGTCCAGGCTGAGCTGGTCTCAGATGGAGATGATAAACTTGTTGGGAACTGGAGTAAAGGTCACTCTTGCTATGCTTTACCAAAGAAACTGGTGGCTTTTTGCCCCTGCCCTAGAGATCTGGGGAACTTTCAACTTGAGAAAGGTAATTTAGGGTATCTGCTGGAAGAAATTTCTAAGCATTAAAGCATTCAAAAGGTGACAGAGCATAAAAGTTTGGAAAATGTGCAGCCTGATGATGCAATAGAAAGGAAAAACTCATTTTCTGGGGAGAAATTTAAGCCTTCTGCAGAAATTTTCGTAAGTAACTGGCAGTCAAATGTGATTGCCAAAATATGGGGGGAAATGTCTCCAGGGCGTGTCAGAGACCTTAGTGGCAGTCCCTCCCATCAAAGGCCTAGAAGCCTAGGAGAGAAAAATTATTTCCTGGGCCGGGTCCAGGGCCTCCCTGCTGTGTGCAGCCTCAGCACTTTGTGCCCTGCGTCTCAGCCACTCCAGCCATGGCGAAAGGGGGCCATGGTAACAGCTCAGGCCATTGCTTCAGAGGATGAAAGCCCCAAGCTTTGGCAGTTTCCATCGAATGTTGGTCTTACAGGTGTGCAGAAGACAAAAATTGAGGTTTGAGAACCTTCACCTAGATTTCAGAGGATGTATGGAAATGCCTGGATTTCCAGGCAGAAGTCTGATTCAAGGGTGAAGCTCTCATGGAGAACCTCTGTTGGGGCAGTGTAGAAGAAAAATGTGGGGTTAGAGCCCCCACACAGTTCCCACTGGAGCACTGCCTAGTTGAGCTGGGAGAAAAGGGCCACCATCCTTCAGACCTCTGAATAGTAGATCCACCCACAGCTTGCACTGTGTGCCGAGAAAAGTGGCAGACACTCAATGTCAGCTATGAAAGCAGTTAGGAGTGCAGCTGTACCCTGTAAAGTCACAAGAGTGGAGCTGCCCAAGGCCATAGGAGCCCACTTCTTGCATCAGCATGACCTGGATGTGAGACACAGAATCAAATGAGACAATTTTGGAACTTTAATAATTACCCTATTAGATTTTGGACTTACATGAGGCCTGTAGCTCCTTTGTTTTGGCCAACTTCTCCCATTCGGAACAGGTGTATTTACCCAATGCTTGTACCCTCATTGTATCTAGGAAGTAACTAATTTGTGTTTGATTTTACAAGCTCATAGACAGAAGGGACTTGCCTTGTCTGATATGGTACTTTGGACTTGGACTTTTGAGTTAATGTTAGAATAAGTTTAAAACTTTGAGGGACTGTTGGAAGGGCATGATTTTATTTTGAAATGTGAAGACATAAGATTTTGGGAGGGGCCAGTGTCAGAATGATATGGTTTGGCTCCGTGTCCCCATCTAAATCTCATCTTGAATTATAATCGCAATAATCTCCATGTGTCAAGAGTGGGACCAGGTAGAGGTAACTGAATCATAGAGGTGATTTCTCCCATGCTGTTCTCATGATAATGAGTCTCACCATATCTGATAATTTTATAAGTGTCTGGGATTGCCCCTGCTTGTACTCATTTTCTATCCTGCTGCCTTGCGAAGAGGTGCCTTATGCCGTGATTGTAAGTTTCCTGATGCCTCTCCAGCCATGTAGAACTCTTTCTTTATAAATTACCCAGTCTCAGGTATTTCCTTATAGCAATGTGAAAACAAACTATTACATTTAGGATACACCCAAAGTGATAATATGTGAACAAAAAATTATAGAATTTTATACAGGTAGCTGTACTTTACATTCTCTCTAAACCTCTCAGAAACCTTTTTGAGATGTCCTCTACATTTTACAGACAAGCAGCTATACCTTAGAAAACTATTTGCCCAAGAGATGAAAAACAAGGAATAGAATGCCAGTCTGTGTGACATCATGCATGTTATGCACATTTTATTCATTGACTCTCCAGTGTGCTATTTATAAAAAAATTCAAACAGTACAGAAGAAATTCTATCGTTTTATATTTAGCATTTTGCATCTTGAATCAAGTAAATCTGCTGCCTTAACTTATGAATGAAAAAAATATTTCTTTTTTATATTTTATTTATTTACTATTTCAATAGTTTTGGGGAAACAGGTGGTGTTTGGTTGTATGAATAAGTTCTTTAATGGTGATTTCTGAGATTTTGGTGCACCCATCACCCAAACAGTGTACACTGTACCCAATGTATAGTCTTTAATCTCTCACTCCTCTCCCACCTTTTTCCCTGAGTCCCTAGAGGCTGTTATATCTGTTATATCATTCTTACACCTTTGCATCTTCATAAATTAACTTCCACTTACATGTGAGAATATATTATGTTTGGTTGTTCACTCCTGAGTTACTTCACTTAGGACAATTGTCTCCAACTCCAAGTTGCTATAAATGCCATTATTTCATTTCTTTTGATGGCTGAGTGATATTCCATGTTATATATAGACACCACATTTTCTTTATCCATTCATTGATTGATGGGCATTTAGGCTGGTTCCATCTTTTTGCAATTGCAAATTTTGCTGCAATAAATATGTACGTGCCAGTGTTTTTTTAATATAATGACTTCTTTTCCACTGTGTAGATACCCAGTAGGGGGATTTCTTGATTAATGGTAGTTCTACTTTTAGTTCTATAAGGAAACTCCATTTTGTTTTCCATAGTGGTTGTATTAGTTCAGAATTTCATGAGCAGTGTAAAAGTGTTCTGTTTTCACCTCACCCATGCCAACATCTATTTTTTGATGTTTTAATTATGGCCCTTCTTGCAAGACTAAGGTGGTATTGCACAGTGGTGGTTTTGATGAGCATTTCCCTGATCATTAGTGATATTTAGCATTTTTTCATATGTTTGTTGACCACTTGTATATCTTTTGAGAATTGTCTATTCATGTCTTTAACCCACTTTTTTATGGGATTCTTCATTTTGTTTTTGCTGATTTGAGTTCCTTGTAGATTCTGGATATTAGTTCTTTATTGGATACATTGTTTGTATTTTCTCCCACTTTTGGGGTTCTGTTTACTTTGCTGATTATTATTATTATTTTGCTATGCAGAAACTTAACAAAAACATCAAGTGCGGTGAAGAACACTGTGATGGTTAATACCAAGTGTCAACTTGATTACATTGAAGGATACAAAGTATTGATCCTGGGTGTGCCTGTGAGGGTTTTATCAAAGGAGATTAACATTTGAGCCAGTGGGCTAGGAAAGGCAGACCCACCCTTAATATTGGGTGGGCAGAATCTAATCAGCTGCCAACTCAGCTAATAAATGAGCAGGTAAAAAAAATATGAAAAGAGACTGGCCTTGCCTCCCAGCCTATCTTTCTCCCATGCTGGATGTTTTCTGCCCTTGAACATTGGACTCCAAGTTCTTCAATTTTGAAACTTGGACTGGCTCTCCTTGCTCCTCAGCCTGCAGATGGGCTATTGTGGGACCTTGTGATTGTGTGAGTTAATACTTAATAAACTCCCCTTTATATATCTATTCCATTAGTTCTATCCCTCTAGGGAACCCTGACTAATACAGACTTTGGTACCAGGAGTGGTTCTAGGGGAACAGAATATTAAGGATGGAGTTCTTTAACTGGTTTTGGGGTTTCTGGAGTTGGCTGCTTAATATGATTAAGCCCCCAAATGCTAAGAACTCTACTTCTAAATAGTATGGGGAACGCTGATAATCCTTTGCCTGAACTGTTTGGAGAGTTAGGCAAAATAAATGCATTTGACACTCCTGATTCATTGCCTGTGAGAGGCAAGCACTTTAGTGACTATACATAATACCTTTGTCCATATGTGGAGAACCAAGGAACATAATGAAACTGGTTGACTGCTCCTAAGTTCAGTGGAAAAAGTGATGAAAGAAAATGATAAACTCAGGGATTCTATATCCAGACTTCAGAAGCAGATACAGAGCCTCAAGTCTGCTAAAATTGCCCTCAGTGAGAGCCTTATCTCCTGTAGAGAAATAACTGAAACTGTGGAAAAAACAGACACAAGCTATTATCATGCAAGTGTCTGACCTACAACAAAAGGTTCCCGAACAGCCTCACCAGGTGTCCACTGATAAAGTGAGGGCATTGATTGGAAGAGAAGGGGACCCTGCAACTTGGAATGGGGATGTGTGGGAGGAGACTGATGAATCTGGGGCCGCTGAGTTTGTAAACTCTGAACCTTTCTTGCCAGAAGATACAGCTTCCCCATCCCCTCCTTGACCCATGCTGCCATAAACCTTTTCACTTTTGTTTGAGGAGATAAACCCTTCACTGCCTGAGGCAACAGTGATGACCTCTCCTGAGGCAGTTGCCAGGCAAGATAATGTTGATTCTCCTTAGGAGCCACCCCCAACACCCCTGTTTGCTTCTAAACCTATAACTAAACTAAAGTCCTGGAGGGTCACTAGAGGTGAAGTTAAGATTGTGACCCATGAGGAGGTGCACTACACTTGAAAATAACTGCTTGAGTTTTCTAATTTATATAAACAGAAATCTGGAGAACAGGCATGAGAATGGATATTAAGGGTGTGGGATGATGATAGAAGGAACATAGCGTTAGATCAGGCTGAATTTATTTATTTGGGCCCACTAAGTAGGGACTCTGCCTTTGATGTTGCAGCTTGGAGAGTTAAAAAAGGTTCTAATAGTTTATTTTCTTGGTTAGCTGAAATACAGATTAAAAGATGGCCCACTGTGAGTGAGCTGGAAATGCCTGGTCTCCCTAGGTTTAATGTAGAGAAACAGATCCAAAGGCTTAAGGAGATTGGAATGGTGGAGTAGAGTAATAATTTTAGACCTACTCATCCCAGCTTGGAGGGTCCAGAATACATACCCTTGATCAATGCCTTGCAAAATAGATTTGTGAGGGCAGCACTTGCATCTTTGAAGAGCCCTGTAATTGCTCTTCTCTGTAAGTCAGATCTAATGGTGGGAACCATAGTCATTCAACTACAAAATTTAAATACAATGGAATAATTGGATCCCGAGGTGGCCAGGACCAAGTGGCAGTATTCAGCCATCAAAGGCAAGGTGGGTGTAACTACCATAATGAACAGCAGAGGCAAAGCTGCAATCAGAATTGTCTCACTCATGTAGAGCTGTGGCATTGACTAATTAATCACGGTGTTCCTATAAGTGAAATTAATAGGAAGCCTTCTAGATTGCTACTTAATTTATACAAACAGAAAACTTCTAGGTCGAATGGACAATAGACTAATTTGAATTATAGAAACAGAATCACAGCCTCTCGATCAATTTCCAGACTCAAGCCAGTTTACAGACCAGAACCCCTTGAATGAAGGGGAGGCCAGGTCCCCTTGAGGAAGGACCCCACTACATTACCAACAATTTATGCAGTGAATCTTTCTCCTACCCTTCTGCAAGGAGACCTCTGGCCTTTTACCAGGGTAACTGTGCACTGGGGAAAGGGAAATGATCGGCAATATCTGGAACTACTGGACACTGCCTCAGCTTACGTTGTTTCCAGGGGATCCAAAATGTCACTGTGGTCCTCCAGTTAAAAGTAGGGGCTTATGGAGGACAGGTAATTAATGGAGTTTTAGTTCAGGTCTGACTTACAGTTGGTCCAGTTG